>NW_026591462.1:0-30943 GCF_907164565.1 Psammomys obesus | reverse complement strand
CACCCACACACACACACACACACACACACACACACACACACACACACACGCATCTACAGGTTGTGTTGTTTGTTGCCTTTTGCACAGGACATCCCAGGAACAGAAACCCCTAAATCTAAAAAAAATGGTGCTTAACTACATGAAGTGGATGAGGAATAAAAATTCTCAATCTTATAAAAACAAGTATTTACTATTTTAAAATTAAATTGGATTAATAATTATTACTTACACCCTAAAAATTGTTTTGCTTTACGGGGAATTAAATTGAGAGTCTCACCCAGGTTAGACAAACACTCTTATCACTGAGCTATATTCCCAGTGCTATAAAATCGAGGGGTATTAAATGATCTGCATTTCAGTAACTTAGCATGCAGCAAACACCTAGTAAACATCAAATACATACTGATAGAAACTGTCTTTTTACTACCCAAAGACCAAAGGGAGCTGGTGACCAGTTACATGTGGCTGCTGGGCTCACATTGAGGCTTAAAGAGGAGAGACACTGTGAGGACTTTGCGATTTCCTCCTATATCACTCAAGCAGGGACGCTGGCAAAAGATGGAGTGAAAACTAAAGGTGGAATTTTTTTGCCCATGAACCCAAGAACCCAAGAGGAAAGAGCTGTATCTCCAGTTCAGCCCTCGTCAGATCATGATTTCAAGAGCTAGAAATTACTGAAAAATGAGGATGCCTTAGAACAAAATGTAAAAAATGATGATGGAGGCCAGTGACCTGTTCTTTTTGTCTGCTGTGCAATTACAGGGACTTCAATGCCCTTAAAAAGGTACTTTGATGGACTAATTGGAAAATACCACAATGGATTGAGAATTATTTTTTTAAAAACCTAAATTAATAGAAGCTCTTATAGTTATAGAATGGATTATGCCCTTTTTGCTTAAAACATTCGATAATAAGATTTAAAAGGTGGGAAATTGAGTCCTTAGTATTGAGGTATTGTAATCCAAACAGTTGCTTTCACATTCCTGTTTTACTTAGAGTAATGGTAAGTAGCTGATAAAAATGCTAATTCTTACAGTTCTTTTAGGATTAAAACACATCATTTTTTTTTTTAATCATAGAAAAGTACTATGGGCACTTTAGGGGGAATAGTACACAGCAGGAGCTTTTGTTAACTGCTTCTTTTAGTAGGCTCTTTCAAGCAAGCAAGAGGCTCTTTTAGTCACTATATTGTTAGCGATGGTTAAAACTGTCAGCTTAGAGAGCAGACAGGTCTGAGCGCAACTTCTGTCAGTCATGAGTTGAGTAACTATGGGTAAGTTACTTGACACTGTTGGCCTTCAATTTTCCTATTGGCAAAAGCTGATAAATATAGCCTACCTAGTAGACGCTTTGTTAATATTAGAGGATATCTTTATTAACTATCTTTTCACTCATCCACTCAAGCATCTTTAGAGAATAATTATGTTAGGCCAGTCTTTAAATCAGACAAAGAAAACCAGGAAGAGCAAGACACAGTGTTTGTGCACAATCTTTGTAGCCCAAGGTGGGAGTGAAGAAAAAGGGCAATATTGCACTGGCAATATAATAACAGAAGTCAGTACCAGTACTCTGGGGCATAAAGAGAGTCAGCTCCAAGGATGGTATAAGGCTTTGTGGGGCTGCCTATGTTCAACACAGGGCTTGGGGTGTGTACGTTAAAGGCCTTTAGGAGCAAAGCACCGTACTGGCACAGATACAGGGGAAAAGAGGCCTCATGAAGAGGGGTGAAGGTTTGCACAGCTGGGTCCGAGCAGGTCACTAAGCCAGCCTGAGAGCATGACTAGAAGTCACAAGCCCAGGGCCAGGCAGACAATGAAAGTTTCTGTAATTTGGGGTGTTCAACAAGTCAGCTTGAAAATTAGAAGTTTATAGATATTCAGCATTACTCTGACATAGGGATGCCCTGAGGGTGGAAGGATTATTATTGTGGTGGAAGGTTACGTTGTTTCCTTGGCATGGATCATAAGATGTCTCTGAAAGGCTGTCCTGTTTGATCTTGCCGGGAACTTAACCATCTTTGCAAACTAAGTGTGACTTTCAAGTCAGCACAGGATTTGTCAGTAACTATTCTATCCTCATTAAAGAAAAAAAAAATTTAAATAGATACTTCTTTCTAATGCAAAAAAAAAAAGGTTGATACAGTCAATACTGGTTTAAAGCTTTTTTTAATTCTTTATTAATTATACTTTATTTACTTTGTATCCCCCCCCTGTGGTTCACTCCCTCCTCCCATTCCAATCCCTCCCTTCCTCCACCCTCTGCATGCATGCCCCTCCCCAAGTCCACTGATAGGGGAGGACTTCTTTTCCTTCCTTCTGATCCTAGTCAATTAGGTCTCATCAGGAGTGGCTGCAGTGTCTTCTTCTGTGGCCTGGTAATGCTGCTTCCCCCTCAGGGGGAGGTGATCAAAGAGCAGGCCAATCAATTCATGTCAGAGACAGATAAACCTACTAAAATCTGTACACCTAAAGAAACTAATCAAGAGGGAGGACTTTTGCTAAAATGCTCAATTCCTATCCAGGAAGGCAAAGAGGATGGACATCAGAAGAAGGAGAAAAGAGGGAACAAGTCAGAATCACAGAGGACCTCTGAAAGGCTCTGCCCTGCAGACTATCAATGCAGATGCTGAGACTTATGGGCAACCTTTGGGCAGAGTGCAGGGAATCTTATGAAAGAAGTGAGAAACAGTAAGATCTGGAGAGGACAGGAACTCCACAAGGAGAGCAACAGAACCAAAAAAAATCTGAGCACAGGGGTCTTTCCTGAGACTGATACTCCAACCAAGGACTATGCATGGAGATAACCTAAGACCCCTGCACAGATGAGGCCCATGGCAGTTCAGTATCCAAGTGGGTTCCATTGTAATAGGAACAGGGCTTTTTTTTTTTTTTTTTAAGACTATGGTAAAATGGAGGCGTTCCACATATATACTTTTGCAAATATCTTCCAGTTAACAAAGGTGTTGGAACTGAGGATTTTCATCCGGAACATTTGCAAATTGTAACTTCCATGTTTATAAAGAGATTACAGACTTGGATTTATCTTCTGGGGGCTGAGTCTATGGAATAACTAGTAGTCTCTATTACAGAGAATGGCACAGTTCTTCAGTAATGATGGTCAATGCAGGCAAAGGAGGTTATCTGGAGGGCAGCCTTAGAAGAGAGAAATCCGAAGGAAGCTGGGCACGGATAAGGACACACAGCCTTTACCGCTGGGTACAATGCACTTGCTGGGATAAACTGGGTGAGAGCTATGATCTCTCTACGTTGAAACCAGGTGGAGATCCCTTGGTGCTCTCACCCACCCCCACCACCCTCTTCTCCTCTGCCTTCCCTGGGTAAGTGTGAGAATTTCCTTAGGAGCCTATACACCCTTCATCAATCAAGGTCCACTAAAGCATTACCCTTTCAGAAGTTTCAGGTTATTTCAGGTCTGTTGAGCAGGGACACAAAGACACGCTAAAAGATGAGGCTTGCTAAATTTAAGCATTAAAAGAAAAAAGTTATGTAAACAATCCTAGAAGGATTGATGGAGAGAAAACAAAACACTCTGTTGGCAAGGAATTTTACTCCTCCCCAAATGCACTATAAATAATAACAAATGTGGCACACTGGTCCAGCAGGTGTAAACGCATCATCCTTTACACACATCTGTGCTGCTCAAGCATCTCACAACAAGCTTGAATTCTCATGTGGCCTTAAACAACCGAATGCGCTGACCTTTAGCCCCGTATCTTTAAGTGGTGAAAGCACATTAGCTCCTCAGCCCACAGATGTGCTTATGTCAAAGGCCACTTATAACGGAATATAAGAGGAATCTGCTTTAAAACATCCCACAGACACTCCAATCTCGTGACCAGGGATCAAAATGAGACTTGATAAACCCAAGCAGGTAAACTGTGATGTTTAATGTCAAGAAATGGGATGGGGCACAGGAGAATTTCAGTAACTCTTTTCAATATTCTAAGTAGTGTGCTTTTTAAGTGCAACTATCTTGAAATTTTTGGTTTTTAAATAAGGGCTCCAAAATCTTGGATAAAGAGTCTGCATATAAAAACAAACAAACAAACAAAAAACTAATGTTTACCAGCAGTGGAGAAAGGGAATAACCTAAATATGCAATTGTGGAAAACTGTGTAAATTAAAGCACCACATTTATTTTATGGTATCTCTTGAAATTCTCACACACACACACACACACACACGTGCACCATCATGTAGTTAAAAGAAAAAGGAGAGTACAAGCCATTGTTTCCAGAATGATCCAGACTTACAGGACATATAGAAAAGGTGGGAAAGGCCAACAAAGTCCACAAAGATTATTTCTTGATTGCTTTCTTCTTTGTATTTTTGTTATTAAAAAATATAAATAAGGGACTGGAGAGATGGCTCAGCAGTTAAGAACACTGACTGCTCTTCTGGAAGACAGGGGTTCAATTCCCAGCACCATGATGGCTCACAACTGTAACTCCAAGATCCAACACACTCACACAGACATACATGCAGACAAAACACCAACACACATAAGATAAAAATAAATTTAAAAACTAAGATTATTTTAAAATACAAATAAAATATTAGCTTTTGTTTGTTTGTTGGGGTTTTGTTTGTTTGTTTGTTTGTTTGTTTGCCCTTTTGAGACAGGTTTTCTCTGTGTAGCCTTGGCTGTCCTGTAGGCACCAAACTCACAGAGATCTGCCTGCCTCTGCCTCCGAGAGTGCTGGGATTACAGGTGTGAGCCATCGAGCCTGGTATATTATCTTACGACAGCACAACCCCAAACTGCTTCACTTTACAACTGCTGTTCGTAGCTCACTTGTGGTGTGTGTTTAGTCTCAGCATTCAAGAGGCTGAGGCAGGAGGACTGAGTTTGAGGCTAGCCTGGTGAGCCTACTGTCAACTGGGTGTCGACCAGTGGTGTCAATGTGCAGGTCTTATTTAGGCAACCATATTGTTAAAGATTCCATGAGTGTGACTCCCTTCCATCTATAGAAGACACTATAATTCTCATTATCTTATGTTTTGAAACACACAATTAAAAGATTTATAGGTCTCCTGGCAATGAATTCCTTGTGGAAAAATAAGACTCAAAAGCGTATGGAAACATTTGTACATTCTTGAAAATTTATGTCTAATGCCTCAAAGGCAAAGGAAGGCAGATTTGTAGCCATTGTATAAACTAACAAATTTTTGACGATTTTTAAAAGCCAACAAAACTTTTACTTACAATTCATTTAAAAATATTTAATCCTCTATTACATGTCAGGTGTTACTATTGGCACTGAGGACCTAGAGATTCTCATAGCCAGTGCTGGAGCGTGCCCCTTCCTCTCACTGGCCGCGAGCTGTGGCTGGATGCTAAACCAGAGTGTGAGGTAGCAGCGCTCTGGAGCTAGTTCTCAGCCTGCAAACTCACCACTCCCAACCTTCCCTTCTTGCTAACCCTAAATCCTCTTCCACAATCCTCTGGAGAGCAGAGCCTGATTAAAAAGCTGTCAGAAAGTTCTTCAACTATTTGCATAGGCTGGGCCATTTTTGAGCCCAAATGGCAGGCAGGCATGAAGAGGCAAGACCAAGGAAGGAGAGGAAGATACAACAGAAAATGTGCCATCAGCTGTGCATTGCTGTGAGCAATTAGGACTCGTTCCCTCTGGGATCTCTGAGGAATACACATAGTGTGATTCAGAATTTCCTATTCAAGGGGTGAGGAGGAGAAGCACTCTGCTTATATCCTTCAGTGCCATCCTCTCCCTGCTAATTATAAGGTTTGCCACACAGGGAGCTGACTGCCTGGTACTTCCAGTTTGTGCATACCAAAGTGGTGAGTGAACTCTTGGGTACAGAGGAGCTGCAGGTGTGGCAGCCGTGGCAAAGTGATACCTGGTTAGACCTGCACGAAGCTGGTTGATGCAGCAATGTCTTGAGTTAGTTTGACAGAAAAACAAAAGGCTGAATGTGAGAAGTGACACCACAGTTAAGATCCCTAAGCCACATGGGAGAACAGCAACTACTAGTGAGTCACATACATGGAAGCACAGATGTATGTAGAGTACATACATATATTTTATCATTTAATCCTCAAAGCAAACACCATGGCACAGATCATATTTTCGCTCCAGTTTTAAATACACTGAAACAGCTTTTTAGAATCTAGTGATATGACTTAGGTTATCCATAAAAGGTAGATAGAAGATTGGGCTGAAGTTCTGGTTACCAAGTCATTTGTGTCCAAATATTTCCTAGATGGAAGACAAAAGTAGGAATCACTTCTTCTTAGGATTTCCTAGTTTTGCATCTCTTTTTTGACCAGAGTATGAGGTTGGAAACTGCTCTACACACCCAGTATCTATCAGAAGGTAGCACGTAGCAAGTGCTCAACGCTTTTGAGACTAGTTGAGTATCTTTCACCACGGGATGAGGGTTCTACTCCACATGAACTGTTGGTTCCTGACAGCAAGAAACATCGTTATCCATCACCTTTATATCTGAGCACCCAACACCATGGATTAATCAATGTTCATTTTACACCAGGAGGCCTGGCCTATTTGTATATAACCTTGAACATCATCCTGCACACCATCCCAATAGAGATCATGCGATTCCTTATCAATAAATAACCTTTCTGAAAGATTAAAAAGAGTTTCAAATCAGAGGGTCTAGGGCCAAATTTTACTAAAAATATTTTTTTTAACAAGATTGCTCATTAAGCACCAAATCACACTGTAAAAGTTCAGCTCACCCACAGTTAGTGTTTTCTGGCCAATTAATCAGGCAGACTTTTAAGTCCCACTGGCTGGAAGACGAAGATCAGTGTTTCATTGGGCATCATTAAAATTATTACCCTGGTGTTATTCAGACTTCCCATGATGCTTAGTGACTGAGGTAAGCTGGGAGTTTAATTTAGCTTTCTGAGCAACTGCAGGTTTTGTTCTCAGCAGAGAACATTCAGTTATGTAATTGTCTTGGCTTTCAGAAGGTGAACACTGACTCTTCAATTAACCCCCAACACTCAGGTCCTCCACAGCTGTGCATAGACTCGATTTCCCACAAATCACTTGGAATGCAAAGGTGAAACCTAACTTCCCTAGACATCAAGAGAAAGAAGGTTCAAAGCTAAGCAGGCAGCCACTAAAAAGACAATCTAAAAATTAGGCCATCTTCCCCAAACCAGGGCCTTCGGCCTCTGTCATTTTGCTCTCCATGGTAACTTGAAGATGTCCCCCATATTCTTTGGCATCTAAACACTTGGTTCCCAGTTGGTGATACTGCCTCAGTAGGTCTAAGAGGTATAGCTTTGCTGAAGGAAGAATATTACAGGGTATGGATTTCAGGGTTTGTTTGTTTGTTTGTTTGTTTTTTTCCCAGTGCACTCTCTCTGCTTGTTTGTGATTTGAGATGTGATCTCTCAGCTGCTGGACCAGCTACCATGTTTGCCTGGGGCCATGTTTCCTGGCCTTGATGGTGACCAAATCTTAACTTTCAGTATCCTAAGTCCAAAATAAACCCTTCCTTCTATACGCTGCTTTGGTTAGGGTATTTTGTCACAGTGATAGAAAAGTAAGCGAGACACTGCCCATACTACATTAGGCTGTCCTCCTGCTCCCCTTACTAAGCCTGTCTCAGCAGTTTGAAAATCATTTGCAAGAACACGTTAAAGAGGAAAACACCACGGAATGAAAATGGGGTTCGTGAAAGCAGATGAGGGCAGGAGAAGTTATTGTGTTATGGACAGTTTGACACAAACACAATCAACAATAAATGAACACATGGTCACAAAATACATTTCATTGGCTCGGGAAGGCACACAGAGCTGTAGAGATGGCTCAGCAGTTAAGAACACTGTGTTTCCAAAAGACTGTGGTTCAAGTCCCAGCACTTATATGGTGGCACGCAAGCCGCTGTAACTCCACGTGATGCCCTCCTCTGGCCTCCATGGGCACTGGATGCAAGAGGTGCAGATAAAAGCAGACAGGGCACCCATGCATATAGTTTTTTTGTTTTTTAAGACACATATGATTTCACCATAACATAGTACAGAAGTTTTAGGAACACAGAATAAGGGCATTGGATGGAGAGACAAGGCAAGTAGAGACTAATGGAATGTGCAGTTTATATAAAACATTTCTGTTAGAAAGTGTGGATGGAATGATTGACACTTTTAGGCAGCGTAAGCACTTTTATTTAAACACTGCCATACGAACGACACTCACTCTAATCCTTTAAATTTCCTATGTAGTTTTCAATGGATAGAAATCTGAAATCTGAGAGTATATAGAGAGTCATCTCATATCAACACCTTCCAAAAGTAAAACAAAAATGTACCCCAACACTGCAAACAAAACCAACATAAGGCCAAACGGTTAATATTAGGTAATAAAATCTTAAATACTAGTATTATTTATAATACTAATATACACAGCTAATAATTATAGATATAAATGTGTACCACAATCTTTAGTAAATACAGCCTATTATCCCATTTCGAGAAATATAAAAGTTGGGGCTTAGATTAGGTCACATGACTTACATCCCATGACCTTGCCTGACTGTACTGTAACAGTCTCCCTCCACATTCTTTCTTCTACTGTGCACTCAAAATTCTATATGAAATTTGAAATTAACTATGTAGACATTCTGTCTTGCCTTGTGCACATGTGGAGAACTAGAAAAAAAAAATACAAAGACTCATCAGCCCTGGGGTGGTAGCTTAGTTGGAAATGTACTTGCAGTGCAAGCATGAGGGCCTGGATTTGGTTCCCCAAGAACTCACTTAAGACAGAAAGAAAGCTGGGTGTGGTAGCGCATACTGGTAATTATGGCATTGGGAAGGCTGGGAAAGCAGAAACTAGAAGATCCCTGGAATTCACAGGCCAAGCAGCCCAACAGCTAAGTTCCCAGTCTTAAGGAATGGGGTGGACAGGACTTGAGGATTAACAACCAAGTTTATCCTCTGGCCTCGACAGATGGACAGACATACAGACACACGCACAGGCACACACTTATACACATATACATAAAGAGAATGACAACTCAGAGGCCAGCCTTCGATCTTTAGACCTTGATGTGAGCCAGGGTCTGTGGACGACCACCCTGCAGAGGCACCACACTGGGATGCTTACATCACTACCCTCTCGGGTTTCTCCTTTGAATGCCTCTGTGGCCTCATTTCCTGCCGGAGGAGGTCTTCCCAGGTAACTGGATGACGTCTTCGTATGACTTGACATTGTGAGTCATTTGACTGTCATCACGCAGCAGGTGCTGTGGTGCAGATCAAGCTCACCCTGTGGGAGTCCTCAGTTTCCTGCTGCATTTTCTGCTTATTCTGAAGGGATTGTACTTGACACCTAGGGCTGACTAACATCTCTGTGTGACCAACATTAGTACCACGCTCCCAGCATTTAGAATTGTGAACAAAGTTATACGAAGGAAAAAAAAGAACCACCGTTAAGATGAAGGTCATTGTGCAAATACCACATCTAGAGCAGACAGAGAGGGCAGACTAAGAGGTCGGCCTTTCCGTCGCCAGCCTTTGTGCAGGCTTTCCAGGGAGCTTTGCTTTGTGTGCAAGTGAGGAGAACCCCCACCATCCAGGGAGCATCTGAAGATCATCGAAGCTCAAGCTCCTCCCAGAGCGCTCACTCATTCTTGCTTTCAAGAGTTGTGTTTACCTAGCTCTCTGTCGCCGCTGTCACCGCTCTCAGTCAAGGTGTCATGGTTGGCCTTATGGGCCTCAGTCACACTGAATAAACCAGATTCTTTGAACCACAACCACTGTCTTCATATACTTGTCCCTATGGGCTTTGTCACTGCATGCTCTCTAGACAGAAAGAACAGGAAAAAGTCAACTGCCTTCCAAAAGAAGAATATGCTGTTAAGAAGGAACTAAGGCCCCGATGAAAGCGTAATTGGAAGTAAGCAGTGTGGCTCCGCCATAGAATGTTCACATTTAAACATTTACTGGAAAAATATAAATACCTTTATTATTTTAAGAATAATGTTTTTTCATTAAATATGTGATTGGAAACTCAATTAACATATAATAGAGAAATATACTAGAGATATAATAGATTAACATATTATTTATAAAACAGTTTCATGGTTTTCACTGTTAATTTTCAAGTTAAAAAAAACACATAAAAAAACCTTAACTATCTTTTTATAGACAAGGACATTGGTCCAGAAGAGCTATTAGTCTCATCCTTGCGGAACAGTTGGAACTTAGCTGTTTCATTATTGCATCTCAGAAGTTCTCCTATAAAGCACACTATCCCTCGAAAAACCAATTTAAGTTGAAATAGTCAGAAAAAGCAGAGATAAAACAGCTTAGAAGAATGGGAAATGTCTGCAAATGAGTTGGACTTCTAGAGGAGTGAAAGAACCATCAGGATAAAATTACTTGGGGATGGACATGAAGAAGTTTTTCTTGAGAAGGAAGAAGAAAATACTGAAATGTAGCATTCATATTCCTCACAGAGCAGTAGCTGGAAGGCAGAGAGCAAAAGGATGAAGGAAGCAGATGGAGGAAGGCTCTGTGAGCTAGGCCAGAGCACTGGGCTATTGGCAACTCAAAGGCTGGCATAAGGAATATATTTTTCAGAGTTTAGATATTCCAGTTTTTTTTCCCATTAAGTTTTAGTAGTGGTTTTTGAATGCACTAGGAAAGATGATTTTTAAAAGGAGGGAAACAGCAAGACTTGGTTTGAAAACTCTCTGCTGCCCTATGGCTCTTACACCATCTGTAATTCTGCACCTGCCTCATCACTGCTACCTGAAAACCCTGTTTTCTGACCTGGGCACAGAGTATGCCTGCACTCAGGAAAGTGTGAAGATGAAGGGAGGCTTGTCTCAGGATGCACGCATCTTTCAGGCAGGCTCTGGGTGAATGGTTCATATTTTGAATACCAGGTTGCGTTGTGGAGGTGGGCTTGAAAAAGCACTTTTAGTTCAACAGCACACTAGTGGGGTGTGTCCTCCTGAGGGTCACATGCTCAAAGCGATTTCTTCCAAAGCACTTTCTTAACACAGCAAATGGTTGCCTAAGTGTCAGAAACACAAAAGGAGATATAAAAATAAAAAAAAAGTAACAGTTCAGTGCTGTGTGAGATTTTTAAGAAAAAGAAATGATCTGGGCATGGAGGTACACACTTGTAATCCCAGCACTCAGAAGGGTAAGACAGGAGAATGTTGAATTTGAGACTGGCCTGGGCTGAGTAGCAAGGCTCAATCAAAATGAAGGATGGCAGGAATGGAGGCAGGGAGGGACATATAATGGGAGGCATGTATAGCTAACAGAGAATAAAAACAAGGAAGGAATAAAAGGAAACAACTGTGAACAGACAATTTACTGAGGCTTGTCACACTTTTTTTTTTTTTAACTTTTGCCATCTGGAACTGAGTTTGGACACTCAAATTTCTCACAGATTCTTGGTATTTTGGGCAAGGAATTCTAAAACCCACTGCACTGGCTGGTTTTGTGTGTCAACTTGACACAAGCTAGAGTCAGAGAGAAAGGAGCCTCAGCTGAGGAAATGCTTCCATGAGATCCAGATGTAAGGCATTTCCTCAATCAGTGATCATGGGGAGGGCGGGCCCAGCCCTTTGTGGGTGATACTATCCCTGAGCAAGTGGTACTGTGTTCTTTAAGAAAGCAGACTGAGCAAGCCATGACGACCAAGCCAGCAAGCAGCACCCCTCCATGACCTCTGCATCAGCTCCTGCCTCCAGGTTCCTGCCCTACTTGAGTTCCTGTCCTGCCTTTCTTTCTAAACCCTTTCTCTCCAATTTGCTTTTTGGTCATGGTGTTTTGTCACAGCAATAGTCACCCTAACTAAGACACCTATCACATATCTATTACTTCACAGACAACACTTATTACACGCAAGTACAACTGAATGTTCCATGCATGTGGGTTATGCTTTGATGAAGCCATCTCGTCACGGAGACTGCCTCTATCGACAGAATCTAAGAGTACAAGCGACTCTCAGGTACTTAGAAAGGAGCCCTTTAGAACTCAGAGAGCCGGGAATTGCACACTGCAGGACAGTGAGAAAAGC
Organism: Psammomys obesus; assembly: GCF_907164565.1. Taxonomy (NCBI): domain Eukaryota; kingdom Metazoa; phylum Chordata; class Mammalia; order Rodentia; family Muridae; genus Psammomys; species Psammomys obesus. Next base: position 18,891 of record NW_026591462.1, on the reverse strand, counting down.
CATAGAATGCCTATATTTACCTCTCTCCCTAGACTATGATGCCCACCCCTCGTCTTTTTAATGACTGTTCTCCCTCCAATCCAGTCTGCTCATGGAAAAAAACAAAAACAAAAAACAAAAAAACAAAAAAAAAAAAACAACACGGTATTTTTTTTTCCTTAATGCTAAAGCTGATCCTTTGTTGCTTCAATTCGTTTAATTGTTCTTACTGCCTTCATACTAAACATCAAACTCCACCTAAGCATAAGATCCTTCTGTGATCCAGGTCCCCCCAGACAACTAGAGACTTGTGAAATTTCCAGCCTGTGGAACTACTACTCTCTCTTCACAGCTAAGACTGAGTGAGAGCCTGGACACTGTCCTACTTTCCTGATCACTGTTCCCTTCATACTGTTCCCTTAGGGCTGAGCTCTTGACCCTTCACCTCTCAGCCTGGGCAATTCACTCAGGAGCCTTCCTTGACCATCTTTTCAAGGTTGGGTAAGGGTTTCTTTCCTGGGAGCCAAGAGAGGTGCCTTATACTACAAACATTGAATTACAAGGGCAACGTTTTTTGTTGTTTTGTTTTGTTTTTGTGCCCCCACCTACCCCCACCTTGCCAGACAGTGTTTCTCTGTGTAGCTCTGGCTGTCCTAGAACTCAACTCTGTAAAACAGGCTAGCCTTGAACTCAAGAAATCTTAACCAGAGTTGTGCGGAGACTCTGTCTGATTTTACTATGACATTTAGCACAGTACCTGGCACACTTGGCCACAGATGCTTCCTGAAGAGTTGTTTAATACCCCACGAAGGTCTCAGCTCTGAAGTCTGGGGACATGGGATTTTGTTAGTTGTTTTTCTTTTAAGTGTCTGCAGAAGAAAAGCCCGTGTCAACAAATTCACAGTCAGATCTCCAGGCACAGAGACAAGAGAACGAAGAAAACAAAACTGTAGGAATTGACTGCAAGACACAGACGTCCTGACAAGACCTGGAGTCAATGACTGAGGTTCTTCCCTTGGTGTCCCGGCCTTTTCCTCCTATCTTGTGAAATGAATAACAGCTACTTGGCTTTTTGCTTATATATGTCCCTTGGTAAGTTTTATAAAGAACTGGTGGTAAATTAATCCACCAGTTCAGTAGTCTTTGCTTTAGATTTACAGATGCGGCTCTACAGACCTGTATTCCACATTCATGGATTCAACCAAACTTATACTGAAACTATCAGGAAAAGTAAAATCACATTAAATGCATACAAACATGTTTCTGTGTTATTACTCCCTAAACAGAACAGCAATTCAACTGTTTACATAGGATTTATATCATAGTATTATTAGTAGGCAATCTGGAGATAATTTAGAGATCCAAGCAGGGTCTGAAGCAATGGCTCAGCAGTTAAGATCCTTTACTCCTCTTGCAGAGGACCTGGGTTTGGCTCCCAGTACCCACATGACAGCTCATAACCTCTCACTTGTAAAAAGGTAAGAATGTCAACATAGATATAGAACAGTGATTACTAACAGGGGAGAAGAGATGCTGGATTTCAGTGTGCACTATTTGCACACACGCAATGTTTATTTAAAAAAGATACTGAAAATAAAGTATATAGCAGGATGTGAATAAGCTAAATGAAAACACTACGCTATTTCTAATAGCGACCTGAGCATCTGCAGAACTGGTTATCTGGGGTGAGGGGATCACAGAGACAATCCTGTGTGGATCTCAAGAGGCACTTTGTTTTAACATGAGCATCACGTAATACCTATACTTGAGCCTGCATGAGCTGTTGTCAGTCCTTTCCAATTGATCTTTAAAGTGGGCCCCAAAATTTTTGCTCACACCCATTTTCAGCCAGAAACCTGAACACTGAGAAGTAAGGAGCTATTTCCTTTTGAGTGGACAGCAGAACAGTTTGGAAAAACATCTGCTTTTTCTAAATCTTCTTCCCATTCAGCCCGCTGCACAGACTTTTTGCACACCATCTTCAACATTACGCTGTTTGTTTTCAAGCCTTTCTTTTCCTACTGGAGTTTAAGCCTCTGGCAATCAGGGCCCGTGTTTTATTTTTCTTCTTCTCCCTAAGTTAGAATCCAGAATCTGTAGGCATACGAAAAGCATTACTGAAATATTTGTGCTAGCTGCACAGTTAAACAGTTACGCTGCCAGTCAGTCCTTGGTTTACTGTCTGAGGAACATCCTGGCCATACCATTTACTGGAGAGAAATCTCAGCTTCCAGAGACTTGGGAAGTTCCGAGTAACCATCACTTCTCCCTCCTCTCTTGCTTTTCCTAATCCTAGGCTCCACTTAAACATCTGCAGTGACTTGCCGCTCCTATCTTTTCAAGGAAGTGCAAACTAGCTATCGATAATAACAAGCCCTAGATTTCCCCATATATGCTATGGAAGAACACAATTTGCACATAGCTGGTCCTAACAATGACACCACTCAAGCAACTTGAGTAAATGCTCTGCCATTTCCCATGTATGTAGCCATCAAATCTAGATGAATCGAGTTTTGGCTTTTACTTTTGTAGTGAAAAGCCAACTTCAATGTCTTTTTCAAACGAACAAGCTCTCCTAAATATCAGTGTGATGCAAAATGATCTGGGGATCAATGGGTTACTTACTGCACATCTTACAAGAGGCAGCAGCAGGTTTCATAGGGGCTTAGTCACAGGGTTCCATAGTAACACGGAGGGAATGAGTAGAGAGGGAAAAGCGAAAATAAAAACAAAATCAACTGTTCAATTAGAGCAGATGGAGAAAAACACTGCATAAGCTAATTGATTACAGCTATCGTGACAGCTGATTACAGTGTCTGTCTGTAAAAACACAGGGGGAGAACCACAAAAACCCTCCTGGCACTGTTTGGCTGCCTTCGTGAAATATCTTTCAAATGGATGACATCATATATTTGGCACATTCTGGTAACAGAGTGAACCCATTGATGTGGCAATAGAGGTAGGTCTGTTCTGCTAAACACAGAAAGCTAGGCAGTTTTACTGCCTGTGGTTTGGGGTGTCCTATGTTAGCCTGGCATGATGTCATAGGACTGTAACAGCAGAGCCTTTGGGATACATTTGGTTTCAGACACAAATAACTTCATAGTCAGTGACATTACCCCATGTTAAAAGGAATCATCCATGTCCAGGTATGACTGAGTTTGACCTCAAACCCTGTCCCCTCATTCCTTCTGGTACACATTGTGCTCCAGAGGATAAGTCAACTACATCACAAAGCTTTGGGAGGACAGAAAAAGCATAAACAAAAAATCACAATGCAGCAAGTTAAACCCTGAGCACTCTCGAGGGATACTGCTGGAAAGGACAACTCACTCTGAGCAACTAGGGGCAAAAAGGCTTCGCAGATAAATCTAGATCTGGACATCCAAAGGCACCAGGAGTCTGTCAGACATCTACAGAGCACTTAGCACAGAAGCTGGCGAGGATTCAATTGTCAATAAAGAACTGTATTGCAATTTAGCACAGGAGGGACTTTCAATGCTGTGGACTGAAGGCAGCCTGGGTTGACGAGGAAACAATGTGCTACAAAGAATCGGTGTTCTGGAAATCTGCTGTGTGGCTGGGTGGGCCGTGGTCACGGCCTGCTCGTTTTAGCAAGGTGACTGTGGACAGAAGAGAGGTGGCACTGAGAACTGGTGAAAAAGCTGAAGTCTAGGAGTTCCTTTAGGCAGCTGTTAGAAAAAAGCTGAGTCAAGATAAGCAGGGGTACTGTCAAAGAGGAGGCTACTCGGGGAGTTAGAGCTGGGTGTGGTTGTGCACACCTTCAAGCCAGGCACTCTGGAGGCAGAGACAGGTAGATCTCTGTGCGTGTGAAGCTAGTTTCAGGTCAGGCAAGACTACATAGTGAGACAGTGTCTCAAATCAATACTGAAGAGTCAACTCTGGACTTTCAAAACTAGCCACTCTTTAGAAAAGTGAGAGTCATGTTATTAACAAATACAGCAGCAATCGATTAGGCTCTGGTACATACAGGCACCGAAACAGTAGCACTTAGCTTGGCCTGTACCTCGCCTGGGACTCATAAAGGGCAAACTTTACTTTTGACCTATTAAGTCAGAAACCCCAAGAGGAGTTGCATTTCCTAAATGCTACCCCACATTCAGATCAGAGGACCTTGGCCTACGACAGCAGTCAGGCAAGCAGTGAAGGTTGTGACTTAAATATGAAGTGCCCCCGCAGGCCCCCAAGACACTGAAGACTTCCTCCCCAGTAGGCTGTGCTATTGAGAAGTGATTGGATCATGAGCGTATCAATGGACTCTTAGGAAGGACTTAGCTGGAGAAAGTAGGTTGTGGGGACATGGATTTTAGAATGTCTTAAGGGCTGGGGAGATGGCTCAGCAGTTTAGAGTGCTTGCTGCTCCTGTGAAAGACACAAGGTTGATTCTCAGCACCTATGTCAGGTGACACACAACAGCCAGCTCCTGGCCATCTGATCCCCTCTTCTGGCTTCCATAGCTGCCTGCATGTTCGTAGTTCATATGCACAACATATCCCCTTCCATCCCCCCACACAAATAAAAATAAAAACAAAAATTAAAAAAATATGTATCTTGACCCTTGACCTTTCCTCTCCTCCCCCTATCTGCTTCCTGGCTCCCAGGGAATAGGCAGCTCTCCTTTGATACATCTTACCACTAGTTCTTGTCTTGCTACAGCTCCAGAAGCCGGGAAAGTAATTGACTACAGAAAGACTTACATACTGTAAGTGTTTGAATTACAACTGTAAGTCAAAAATAAACATTTTTCTCTTTTAGGTGATTTTTGCTGGTGTTTTGTTATAGTAATGGGAGCTAATTAACACACTGTTAGCTGCTCTCCATGTGTGTACACCAGGTATGGATGCACTGACACAGATGTAGTACTACTACATGAGAAGCCTCTGCAGCAGGCTGGCCTTTCCAGTGGGGGCATCTATCCGCAGAAGGGGAAGAGAGAGTGTCTTGATCCTTAAAGCTATGAAAAATCCCTTTGTATACACCCTCTCCCCTCCCACCCCCCCCCCCCCACAAGGATACAGTCCAAAAGAATCCGGTGGACTGATTCTATGGGGTCCAAAATAATGCAGACCCTTAGTCATTCAATGAAATCAATAAGGACACAGGAGAAAACAGTTCTTAGCTTTAGTGCCTCACGAAGTGACTGAGTAGACTTTCGCCAGCCTCTGTCTGCGTACCATTTTACAGAATGTGGTCAAGACCATCTTAGTGCAGCCACCAAGGTTCCTTGAGCTCCAGAAAGAGTGCTAGGAGCACGAGAGACAGCTGGGTGTGGCATGGCTGTGGCTCCTTGAAGAAAACAACCATGCATGGACAATGCAGAGCCTAAGGCACTGAGAGGCAAAGTATCCCATGTGATTTCTGGGCAAGCCAGCTAGGAGAAAAGCACAGAAGCAGAAGCCAGGTGCTTCGGTCAAGTTTGCAGAATTTCCTAACAACTGTAATCCCAGCATGCCTATGGTGTACAGAGCCTGGAGTACAGAGCATGGCAGCAAGAGAGACCCTGTCTCAAGAAGGTAGAAGGTGAGAACTGACTCCTGAAAGATGCTCCATGACCTCTACACGCATGCTATCCTACATATGCACCCAGCCACCCCCACATATAGACACACACACTACACACACACACAAACTAAGCTAACTTAAAAACTCTATATCCCCCTTAAAAGAGATGCAGAATTGCTCGAAGAACACTTACTCTAGAAGCCCAAGTGTTCCTCAAGCTTCCTTTTAACTTCTTCCTTTGTCCTGAGCATTGTCCCCAAACTGAAGGAGGACATGCCAGGCTGCCAGCTGTGAAGGGCTGGCAGGAGTGTAAGCCAACACCACACAAATGAGGCAGCCTAGCGGGCAGAGAAGGCTGCCAGGCTGAAGCAAAGGTAGAAAGAGGCTACTGCTGCATTCAGAGCAGAAAGGGAACCTGATGTGGCAAGCAAGGGAGAAGGCAAGGTGCAGAGAGCAAGGAAGAGGATAAAGAGGGTGAGGAAGATGAGATGGGTTCAAGCACATTGTCTTTTTGTTTTTGTCATCAGGCATTTAACTGCCATATGCAACTCAGTTCTTTTAAATAAAAGGCTGTGTGGGGTTTGTTTTCAAAATACACAAGATGCTTGTGTTTTGTCTTGATTTTTAGTAGTCAACACATTGTCAATTATGTCATTAGATAACCTCTTCTGGGTGGTATTTTAGATAACCACTAACTTTGCATGCTATAAACAGATACTTTAAGTGGCCATGCCCATTTAAAGCAGGTTCTTGTTGATGCACAGCACACAGTGGCTTTTTATGGGGACAGTAGGTGCTCAGTTTTCAGTGTCTCCACTGTGCCTTATATGGAGTATTTGTTCTGTTTTCTGAATCCTGTTCTGTAATTTTGAAAGGAAAAATTTGAGACTGTGACTGTTTGTTGACACCAGTGAATGCTTCTAACACACAAATCCTACTAAACAAACAAGACTGACATCTACCTATGCATGTAGAGTCAATCTTTTCTGCTTACCACACTTTCAGTCTGTTCAGGTATAAGCCTGAACCCATGTCCAACAAAACCAGCAGCTGCACTCTCGCTTCCCAACCCAGGGCCCATCCTGGAGCTCAGAGACGATTGTGCAATTTGGGATTATCTTTGCATCAGCCATTCAAAGGTTTTTGCTTTTGCTGTTGTGTGTTTGACACAGGGTTCTTGTAGCCGAGGCTGGCCTCAAACTCATTCCTGCCTCTTGAGTTCTTGGATGGCAATCAGGCACTACCACCGTGCAAGGCAGTCACCATAAGAGAGGGTCAGCATCCAAATCCCTCTTATTCTGAGTTTTTCTCAGACTGGAATGTGGACTGCCCCTCATGAAGGTAGGATTGAGGAGACCAATTTCCCATGTCTACGAAGAGACCAGTCCAAACGGGATGAATGCTAGAGCATCTCTGTGTGAGGTCACTCAGAGTAAATGTTTTTAGATGTGGAGGGCTAAGAACTGAACAGTGCTGGCTAAGGTAAGGAAGGACACAGCTGGGTCTGGGCCCTCAGCATCTGAAACAAGGGTCTTAGATTTCAATGACTTGTCCCAACCTGAACTTCAAAAGAGATGCTCTAATCATGTATCCCCGGGCCTCAGTCAAGGCAGAAAGCTAAGGAGGTAACAGTGGGCAAAGCTACAATGGACAGGGCCTGCAAAACGATTAGTGTGTATAAACGCTTGCCCACTAGCAGGCACTTACTGTTTAAGAACTGTGAGAAACTTGCTCCTAGTACTTTGGTTCATCAGTTATTCCCTAAAACCCTGTGTGTATCAGGGACAATGACACAGCAGCCATTGCTCCCTGCTTACTGGTTACTGAGCGCCATTATTCAGTTCACACACACACAACAGAAAAAAAAATCACATATGTTTTGTCTCCAAAATGACATTTTTTTAAAAAAAAAAATAACTAGCTCAAAGAGAGATTGTATTAAGTGTGACATTCATACAAATTGATGGATTCCTGGACACACAGCTGATCATTGGAATGCTGACAATGAATCTCTGAAGACACAGCTGATCATGGGATGGCTGCTTTTTGATAACGTCTAGCTATACATGTGGAGGAACGCAGTCAACACAAACTCGTTACCATGAATGAAGAATGTGACTGGAATGAAGGAGCTGCAGGTATCCTTAAGGAAATGCTTCAAATTAAAGGAATGCTACAGTTGATTCACTATACTGAGAATATAAAGAAGGAAAGGTTGCAAACTGACCCAGACTCTGAGAACAGTCTGATAATTCACTAAATCGCATAAACGGAATTTGTGTGACATCAGACTCTACGCCCAACCAGAAGGAACAGGGAAGTACTACATTACATTTCTGTTCAAAGTATGAAGCACGTTAATGTGCCATACTTCTAGTATTTTAAACAATGTACTAAGAAAATATCAATTTTACTTTTTTTTTTCCCCCAGTACCCTATATATTTAAAACAAACAACAGCTTTTGAGGATTTAAGGAAAAGCAAGCAAGCAAACAAGCCTGGAACAATCATAGTTTTGCCAATGAGAATTACAATTGTTGTTTCCATGGTCACAAACACCAAGTATGAGAAGACACAGTCCCTGCCCCCCCTCCCCCCGTGGTCTGTCAGGGGAACACCCAACACCTGTGGTGAACTGTGCTCCCTTCCAAAGGGCACCTAGCTTGGGCCTTCCATTTGGACTTTCAGGGAGCTGTGGGAATGGGTCTGCTAAGGGCTGGTACACAGAGAAGAAAAGCCGTACAAGCTCCCCCAAGTGTGAGGAAAATCCTCTCTCCTGCCCAGCAAGTCTGCTCTCTCACCCCAGGGGAGGGTGAGGAGAGACTCCGGGCTGGTTCTAAAACAGGTTATCAGCTGTTGTGCCAGATGCAAATTAACCTCCATCAGAATGCAGAGATACAGGTTAAGGCTCCTTCTTACAAAAATACAGAAACTAGACATGCTAACAAGTGCTACCCTGAGCCAACCGGTGTGAACGAGGCGCTGGGATGCAGATCTCCAGGTCTCCAAAGCCCTGGAAATGCTAAGCATCTGGGGCCTTGAGGAAACAGAGTTGTCCGAGGGAAGTACATGAAATACACAGGTGGCGATGTTGAGCCTAACGCATGCATTGTAACCATCTAATATATCGCCGTTTCTCCATCGTAAAGCATATAGGACTTTTGGTTTATGCCCTTTCCAAAGAAAATGTGGGGTGATGACTCTGGAATGTGACTGATCTGAATCGCAGCTGTTAAGAGGCAGAAGTCTCCCTGGGACACCGTCTCCACCCTTCCACTTCAAAATTAAACGAGATGAATCTATCCCAGAAAGGCCAGCTGCTCAGCCCCAGTTTGATTCTTGCATCGCAGTAACAACAACAGATGAAATGGTTTTGAGTTCTGCCCAGCTAGGCGCAGTCCTGAGGGTTTTACACAGGAGGCGTCTTTTAAGCCTCACAGATCTGTGTGCGGCATTATCGTTTCACACATAAGGCTGGCTGCATAAGGTGGGTTTCCATGTTGGACCGCAGGCAGAATGACCTGAAGGGACATTGTTAACAACTAAGCTACGGTTGTTAATCAACTGCTGCCTGCAGATGCTTAACTGTAAATAAATAACCATGCTTTTGTGGGAGTATCTTAGAATCTAACTTTGCACACCTAACTGCAGCCTTTAAACCACCACACAAAACAGATAACATCACCCCCATTTTACAGATAACGAAGCTGAGGGCAGTAGAGTTCAGCGACTTCTCAAAGTTGCAGTAACTGATGAATGGTAAAAGCAAGGTTCAGCGTTCAAGTCTATCCGGTTCTTTCAGACAAATAAGCCTGCCTTCCTGCAAGACAACCGCCTAGCGTGTCCCCTGAGCGGGGTCTGACTCCCCTTTAAACAGGCATGCAGCAAACAGCTGCTCTGAAATCAGCGCTGACCCAGGCATTTCTGGTGCCCGTTTAAATCTGCTGCAAGAGTTTCACATTCCTGTACACCACAACAGGTCTCCCTCCCTTCCCCCAACGCAGATACACGCGCGCGCGCACGCATACACACACACGTGTACACACACACACACACACACACACACACACACAGAGCGTTCACACGCAGAGAAACTTACTGGTGAAGCAAACTCACCCACAGCGGTTTGGGGGCTGTTGTGTTGGGACCGGGAAAGAGAAACTTCAGTGACTGTTGCTTTCACAGAACACAGACAGCAACAGACCGGATCACAGAGCCGCAGCAGCAGATGCCTGCAAGCGGCAAGTGCTGAGAAACGGCAAGGGCCGCGGTTCTAGCAAGGCAAGGAGGGGGTACCGCCGAGCTTGCATCTCAGTGGCGGTTCTTCCCTCACCGGGCTGTCACGGGCACTCGGAGAAAGGCAACCCGGATCCCTCCCCAGAGCGCCTTCGGCGGTTTCAGAGCGGCTCAGCCTAGCAGGCAGCTGATCCCAGGCTCAGCTGCGCGGCGCTTCCCCGGCGTTGCAGCTGCGCGGCGGCGGGGCGTGGAAACCCCACCAGGCAGGCACACACCTGACACTCGGGCCAAAGCCTCTGTGGAGTGCAAGCAGGTGGGGCCGCCTTCCCGCTGTCGCCACGGAGCCGGTTGGAGATGTTTCCCAACAGCAGAGGACCCGTAGAGAGAGCGCTTAAACTGAGAAAGACATGTTTTTCCAGGTGTTGGAGGTCCGCTCTCCTCCTCTCCCTAGCCACCCTCGCTTTCCCTCATCTCAGAATGAGAAATCCTTAGCTTTGAAAGAGAGGAGGGGAGGCAGTCAGCTAGAGGAGCCCACAGAGGGGAGCCCGGAGGTAGTTTACCGACACCCCCACCCCACCCCAACCCCCGCTAGGCCCCCATCCCAGCTCACTTCCCAGGAAGCCGGCTGGTTTTGAAATTCCAATAGTGAAGTGTCTCCTTTATAATGGAGATAATGGGAAACATTCCTGGGCTAGTGTTAATTCTTCACCTGGCTGGCAGGAACCTGCGGCCTCCGCCAGGAAATGCCTCCTACAAACAGCCTGAAGTGACAAGAGCATTCAACAAACAGGAGGAGGGACGAGGAAGTTCACCCAGGCCACCTGTTCTGTGTGGGAACCACACGTCACCAAACTAAGAAGAACCCATTAACCTGAGATTTCAATCCACGCTCTTCATTCAGTCTGAAGTAGGCAATAGAATGTCGTTTCAAGACCCGGTTTCCAAGCTTTCTCCGTGTTGGTTGTTTCTTCCTAAGAGCATTTTCAAAGCAGGCTTTAGGAAGGATTCTTTGTTTTGACTTTACGCTTTATGCATTTTCGGAAGTCTAGACTAGTCATGTGCTGGTTGATGGAGCTTCAATAAGTGGAGTCAGACATTATCACCCCCCCCCCTCCACACACACACACACACACACACACACACACACACACACACACTTGACCGCTGGTGCAATCCAGCTGAATTGTGGCACTATCTTCCTACCCTCACTGTTGTTACTCAAATCAGATGTTGTGGTCACCCACCTGTTCTCTTTTCTTCATTTATAAAACTTCAACTTCACTCTGATTGAGTGAAAACGCAAACAGTTCAATCAAAAGTGCCCGACGAAAGAAACAATTTCATGTAAATATTTCTTTAAAATAATTTTAAGTGTGTTCATCAGAAGCTCTGTCAGTAAAGCACAACTGAGGACTAGAATCAGCTTAGTGCTTCGGAACTAACATTTGTAATTGTTCCTTTAAATTGTGTGCCTCAAGAGGAGGACAATGCAGCCAGTCCTGATGAGACCTGAGAGGCTAGGGTCAGATGGAAGGGGAGGAGGACCTTCCCTATCAGTGGACTTGGGAAGGGGCATGGGAGGAGAGAGGAAGGGAGGGTGGGATTGGGAGGAGATGAGGGAGAAGGCTACAGCTGAGATACAAAGTGAATAAACTGTAATAAATAAAAAATAAATAATTTTTTAAAAAAAGAAAAAAGTGTGTCTCGAATTTCATCAAGACCATTTTTATCAGGGTACTACTGAACCGGTGACTTCTGGATGAAAAAGTTATCTTGTCATGTTCCTCATCTTTTAAGCAGGGACCTGCCCATCTGGGGTTGGGTTACTGGTTAAGATTTTTGTTGCTGTAGTATTTTAACTCCGGTCACATTTCTACTCTTACTGGAGACATTTGGATTTTCCTGGTACGACTAGGTTTTAGGAGGATTGAAGTGGCATTTTTCCTGGTTAGACTGATGATGTCCAGGGCACAGGGCTCTATACCCAGACCTCCCCTTCCAGATGAATACTGTCTACAACTCCAGTAACTGTCAGTTGTAAACACTCCATGAAAACAGTATCAGTTTACTATGACACAGTTGTTCCTTAAGGGACACCAACAGTACCGTGTATATTAGCATATTAGTTATTGTGGGTATGAGTAGAGAAATAAAGAGAAAAACATCACAATGGGATTAGTGATCAGCACTGAGTTGCTAGACAGGAAGTATGGGACGGAAGACATATACAAAAGGGGAAAGTAGAAGCAAAAGAAAAAGAAGGTGGGAAGGGGCAGATTGGGAGTTTTGTTAAAGGCAGACAGAAAAGAGAGGGGGAAAGATATACACTGAAGTCTCAGGAGGATGAGTCACAGAGACTCTAAAGTATGTCAGCCTGTGTCCCTTTAAGGAAGAAAGAAGAAAGATGATAGGGTATGGGGGGGGGAGGGGAAGACCTGTGAATTAGTAAGGGACCAAGGTGCTACAATGACCTTAGGTGTTAAATAAATAAGGAGAAGCTGTGGACTGTAAAGAGCAACAAGATCTGGGTGGAGGCCGGGAATATTGTCAGCTGACTCCTTTCCTCACGGGTGACCTGGAGAGAGGCCAGCCAGAGTCTCATTGCAATCTCAAACTTCAAATAGCAACTGGGAGTTGAAGTGTATGTTCCACATCCTCATATGCTTAACCAGAGCTGGGGTAAACGTATGAGTCTCGTGTGTGTGTGTGTGTGTGTGTGTGTGTGTGTGTGTGTGTGTGCGCGCGCGCGCTTCTTTAAAGCAATGTGAACTCCAATCATAGTCTTAGATGCCATGGGAGCATGCTGAAAGCTGACGCAGGCAGAGACCGAAAAGTTAATGAATTCCTGCAGAGGAATGAAGGCTATACAATTACAGACCTGTGGATTGATTTGCTCTGTTAAGCACACGTTATTTGACCGTCATTACGAAATCAGTTAGCCACAAGTAGACTGTAGACTGCATGTCAAGCTGCCTTTAAAAGAAACACAGCAGTCAAGAGCTTTTATTACGAAGCGCTTTCTCTTGAGGCATCCAGAAAGTATTGTCCCCTTTGGCTCTTATAAAACATTAATGAACCCTGCAGATAAAAGGGTCTCTATCAGGATGGGGCTTGAGCGTTTTAGTCAGGGTCCTCTTTCTTGAGTAGTTTCTTTAGGTGTACAGATTTTAGTAGGTTTATCCTATGTTATATGTCTATATGAGTGAGTATATAGTGTGTGTGTCTTTCTGCTTCTGGGACAGCTCACTCAGGATGATCCTTTACAGGTCCCACCATTTACCTGCAAATTTCATGATTTCCTTATTTTGCATTGCAGAGTAATACTCCATTGTGTAGATGTACCACAATTTCTGCATCCATTCTTCAGTTGAGGGGCATCTGGGCTGTTTCCAGCTTCTGGCTATTACAAATAAAGCTGCTACAAACATGGTTGAGCAAATGTCCTTATTGTGTATTTAAGCCTCTTTTGGATATACGCCTAGGGCAATAGAACCAGAAAATTTGAACACAGGGGTCTTCCCAGAAACTCATACTCCATCCAAGTACCAGGCATGGAGATAACCTAGAACCCCTGCACAGATGTAGCCCATGGTAGTTCAGTGTCCAAGTGGGTTACATAGTAATGGGAAGAGGGACTGCCTCTGACAAAATCTGATTGGCCTGCTCTTTGATCACCTTCCCCTGCAGGAGGAGCAGCCTTACCAAGCCAGAGAAGATGACAATGCAGCCACTCCTGATGAGATCTGATAGACTAAGATCAGAAGGAAGGAGAGGAGGACCTCCCCTATCAGTGGACTTGGGGAGGGGCATGTGTGCAGAAGGGGGAGGGAGGGTAAAATCAGGAGGGGAGGATGGAGTGGCTTATGGGGGGATTCAAAGTGAATAAAGTGTAAGTAATAAAATAGAATAAAATAAGAAACTTAAAAAAAGGGTCTCTATCCAGGTCCCCTGCCCACACATGGATATATCACCTTAGACAGGCATCTTGGCACTTTCCAATCACTAACTTGGGTGGAAAAGCTACAGCTGGGTGTGGTGGTACTGTCTGTAATTTTCAAGATGGGAGACTAAAGCAGGAGGTTTGAGGTCATTCTTCATAGTAAAAAACGTGACAAAAAAAAAGGAGGGCAAGGAAGAAGAGGAGGAGGTAGAGGGGGAGGAGGAAGAGGAGGAAGGGTAAAACTCACAAAGTAATTATGCTATCATTGCAAGTCACTCTAGCTCCATTACTTTGAGTGGAGAACTTCTGTTTTCCTGGCTTGTAGGGATCTAAGACTGGATGTTTACTCTGCTGGCTGGGGATTCTGAACTGACTTAATGGTGTAGCAACAGTAGCTCCCGCTTTCAATCAGAATAGGCATATTTTCATAGTCACTGCATAGAGAATCTCAGACAGCCCAATGAACAAGTCAATCTATTCCCCAGGGACAGACACAGGACCCTCCGAACAGGTGAGATGCTGCAATAATCACCAGTCTGTAGCTGTATCTGCTGGTCTTTTGCTACCTTCCAGGGTTAATGTGGTTTACAGGAACTAGGAGGGCTCCTGTACCTGATGTGGATTCTGACAGCTGGAAGCCAGGATCACTCCCTGGATTTGTTTCCTTTCTTCTCTGCTGGTTGCTTCCTCCTCCCCAGATGCTCTCAGGATCTCCAAGGTTCTTTGCTATGTATTGGATTCAGAAATCTTTCAGAATGTACTATCTTTATATTATTTTATTTTTTATTGAGGTAGGGTCTTACTGCGTTTCCTTGGCTGGCCTGGAACTTACTATGTTAAAGCTTCTGGAAATATGGAGACCTGGTTTAATTCCTACCTTTGCCAAAACTGGTAATTTTGCCAAATAACTTTTTTATAAAGTCTGTCAAGCTTTTATTTAAGGGGATCAAGCAAAAGGAAATGTTCTGCAAAGTTCAAAGTTTAGCATAAATGCCAGATATCACAGAACTAGTCTATCGCTAGGTTTTACACAAATTAATAGACATTAAAAGAACATATAGCCTTTGATTATTTATACCTCAGTTATAGCAATCTGGTTAGAAAACTCAGCTTCAAACTTCAATTCTATATTCAATCAAATATCCAACCTCATCAATTCTACCTCCAAAATGTTTCTCTGCTCCATCTATCCCTTTCTGTTGTCACTGAATTCAGGCAGACCCTCTCTCAACCTGTCTCCTTTTTATGGCACTGGAAGGTAAGGTGCCATATGGCATTTGGCTACATTGACAAATGATTTTATTTTTAGTATTGAAATTTTTATATTATTATTATGATGATTAGAACTCAAAACACCAGTTGGCCAAATGACCAAGATCAGTTTCTAATGATTTTATACACCTGTTTTTGAAGCATTTTTTCTCAGAAACAAAGCCTTTTGGAGAGGTGACAGTTTTGGAATTTCTTAGAAAGACAGACTGTCAGACTAGACTAGCATTCTTTTCTCTTTGTAGACAGCACTGACTAGTAAAGAAAACGGAGGCTGAAGGATCTCAGCAATGAAAGTCCACTCTGTGTATGATTTATTGCTGTTTTCATTGCGTCTGTTTTTGACAGTGAGGCTGCTCTGTGAAGTGTCTGTTTCGTCTTTAACATATTTTTTTCAAAGAATAAAAAAGAAACCCTAAAAACATCTGAACTCTAACAACACCTTTGTCTACTTCACGATCTACAGCGAAGGTGACATTGTAAGGGTGAGTCGGTGTGGAGAAGTGATCTCAGTACAACCCAGCGGTTATTCACAGGGTTAACCCCTATGGAGAGTGATATCTAGTTTCTGCGCATCTGTGTAGGACAGAGTTTGGGACAGCATGCGTAGTTCAATTCGTAGGTATCTATATAAGCCAAGAGGCAAAAATAGCAAGCATCGTTTTCATAGGAGAAACAAAGTGTGAGTGTACAATCTCTAATTCTCCAATTAAGTGATGAGCCACAATGTATTGCTCAAACAATCACATCTGCATGGATAAAAGAAAACCAATTAGCTCATCAAAGCTGTGCTTCCGAACTAGAGTTTTAGAAGAGATGCCACAGTAGACCGGAAGCTTCTTCACCTCCCAGATTCAGGATTTTAGGCTGGTAATGCAACTCTTCCATCAGATGAATTATAAGGGCATCATCTTTCCCTATAGTCCCATGGTTGCCTAAGCAAAGCACACATAATCATTAAGAAAAAGTGGATGGAAGAGAAGGAAATCAGAGACAAAACCCTGAGAAAGTGAGTTTTGAGAAGTGAACATTCATATTGATTGGGTCTATGTTTTTAAACCATGTTTTGATTAATGGCACAAAGCTTCCTCCTCCATATTTGTCTCCCTTTCTCCTAAATCTACATTATGCTTCCTGCTTAAGATGCCTCTCAAGTATCAATATGGTTAGTAGCAAAGAACATATGTGCGTAATCGCGGAAAACATAGGGCTATGGGTTGAGTATGAAGTGTGCCCCACGGCTCCTGTGTTGAAGGCTGGATGATCAATGCTGGAGCATCTAGGGAGTGAGAAACAGTTGTCTTCTGAAAAGTCTGACCTAATCAATGGATTGTTCATACTAATTGACTCTAACACACCACTTGATTCCTTCGTTTGGCTTTTTAAGGTCAATTACTTACCTTTCATGGGTAGTTGTTTTCATACATAATTAAAAGATGCTGAGTGAATTATTAAGGGTTATTAAATTGTCATTTGGATTAGTATCTTACCAGTGTTTAAAGAGGATTTTAATTTGGTATTGTAATGGAAGGTTAGATGCCACATGATACTTGGCTATGTTGCCAAATGTTTTTCCTGTTACTGTTTTTAATTTTGTTATTATTATTATTCCCAGAACTCAAAACACTCACCAACTAGCCAGATGACCAAAATAAATTTCAGGTGACATTATAGGCTTGCTCTGGAAAGTATTTTTCGGGTACAAAAGCTTCTTGAAGAGTTGATGGCATTATTGGAAGACAACAGAGGGATTCACAGGTGGAGCCTTACTGGGGGAAGTTGGCCACCACATTGGCGGCATGTGGTCTTGGGGGCTACACTTTATCTCTGCTCCTTTTCTGTCTCTCACCTTAGGTCTCCCATAAGGTGAGCCACTTGGTCACAACAAATGCTCCCCATCTAACTCAATTTTCTGCTTCACCCTGCACAGGCCCAGAATCAACTGAGTTGAGTCACCATGGACTAAAACTTCTCAAACTATGAGTCAAAGTAATATTGTTCTCCTCAACTTGTCCAGATATTTTGTGACAGCAATGAGAATCTGACTGACACACATAGGTTGGAAATGTACATCAACCAGAATTGTATTCTTGGTCCATAGTTAACTCTCGATAACTGATAAGACTAACAACAAATGAATTAATAATTAAACTTGGGCTCAGTATTGATTTGACCTGGAGTTTTCAAGCATCATTTTGATCGACTCAATTAGCATTCAATAATTTAGTGAGTACTTTATTCAAATAAGGTATTATTTTTCTGTATTTTTGGTATAAATGACTTTGCTAAGTCAGAAAAGTCTTTACGCTTATGGAGTTTATAGCATAATGGTGAGCGTCAGTGCTCATGGGCTCTGGTCATGAGACATTCATGCATATCAATTTAGAAAGTGACTAAAGGTTGAAGCTAGGTTTTCTGCATGCTGGCGAGCACTGTGTCATTAAGATGCGCTCCTATCTGTTATTCTCTTTGCTCTGGAGACAGGAACCCATTCAAGTACCTAGGCTGGGCTTGAACTTGCAATTCTTCTGCTTCAGCCTCCCAAGCAGTCAGGATTACAGGTTTGCAACACAGTGACTAACTGAATAGCTTTTAATTCAGTCTTGCTTGGCTTGGTCTCCGGAGCCTATCAGTCAGAGTCTTTCATTGGCTATGTCACTTTTCTTTCAGAACATCACTTTCTCTACCAATAAGGCAGTGTTGAGATGTTTGTTCTGTCTACACCACAGGGCTGTGAAGAATAAGTCATGCTAGATGCAGCCTGTCTGGCGATTCCAGGTTTCTTTCAACTTGCATGTGATGCAAATGGCTTCTGCAGAATCCACTCATTTTTTAATATTTGTAATTTCAGAGATGTAACTATGATACAGGCTAGCTTATTTATTTATCTACACAGGTCTCTCTACATAGCCCTGGCTGGCCTTGAACTCACAGAGATCCCCCTGCCTCCTGATTGCTGGGATTAAAGGCATGCACCTCTACACAGTTTTAGCTCTTTTATTTTTGAACCAATGCACAGATGAGGAAATTCTCTGCTCTAAGTCCCCTTCATTGTCCTAGTTATTTTTTCTGTATTCTAGTAATGGTCTCTAAGAGGGTTAGTCAAAGTTGTTCTTGAGTCGCTTTTCTAGATTTATCATTCCCAATCTCTCCAGTTATTCACCTGGAAGTACTGTCCTATACTTGTCACAGCTGCAGTCATTACTGTCCTCATTGTCCTCCTTCTTTATCTCACTGATAACGCCTCTTCCTCTTTTCTTTTCTTATTCCTCCTATCCATATTTTTTAGGTAGGTACTCATTATGCTGTTGGGGGTGGTTTTACCTGTAATCCTCCTGTATCAGACTCATGGGGTGCTGGGACTGCAAACATGCCACAATGCCTGGGTTATCTTTCTTCTTATTTTCACTTCCATGTCTCTACCCCTTTCTGGTCTGTCTGTTGTTATTTAATATTCAAGGCCTTGACCCAGAAACTGGAGGGACTGAGAGTGTGACATTGGGTAGCTTGGGGAAAATGATGGAAATTCCCCCTTTCCTGATTCTTCTATGAGTAAAGAAAGTCTAAATCAAGTTCAGATTTCAAAGGTCTATGTTTTTCAGGAGCTTTAAAGGTACTATCACAAATTATATATTAGTGGTGTTTAATGCTACCCAGCTGCCATTACTGTGTATGACGAAACCGTATTAGAAACTGTTTACAATTTGCACTGATCATGTAATTTTCTAAGTTAGATTGCCTGTGGAGGATAAGAAGTCAATGCTGACAAAGCCAGAAATTCTTTTTTAAATGCTTCATTTAAGGGAGGGCAGACTTCTAACTAGAAAGGTTTTTCCCTAGAGATAAAGACTATGCATATGACTTCTGGCATTAAAAAAATGTTTTTCAGAACTCTTTCTTCCTTCCTTCCTTCCTTCCTTCCTTCCTTCCTTCCTTCCTTCCTT
>NW_026591461.1:0-32617 GCF_907164565.1 Psammomys obesus | reverse complement strand
TCTTTCTTTCTTTCTTTCTTTCTTTCTTTCTTTCTTTCTTTCTTTCTCTCTCTCCTTCTTTCCTATGTACGTGGGCACATGTACACCACAACATTTAAGCGGAGGTTTTGCAGGAGTCATTTCTCTCCTTCCAGCACATGTGTTTTAGGAATCAAACTCAAATCATCAGATTTGGTAGCAAATGCCTTTACAAATGGAGTCATCCATCTTGTTGGCCCCTAGTGGCATTTTGTTTCTATGAAATGAACTTGTCAAGGACAGCCAATTAGGCTTCCTTTGCTAGATAAACAAGCTTGGAACTCGTTCAAATTCTGTCCTAATTCCCTGTGCCTCAACAGCAGGAGGTAAGTCAGATTGGAAAGCTGTATTTTGCATCAAAGGTCATGAAATTCCACATCATCAGTTATCACTAAAAGTTCTCATCAGCTTACTCACACCTATAAAATTTGCTTTCCTCAGAGGTTCTGAATCTACCTAAGTACCTCAAAATCATATCCTTTTTACCAAATCCTGACAAACATATTATTTAAACAGTGCTAAGCTCATCATTTCAACTCTAGCATCATCTATCACATGAGCCACAAAAAAAAAAACCAACAAAAAACAAAAAAACTCATATTGTTTTATTCCTATCCATTCTCATTACTACAAGGGTAGACGTTGAGCATGTAAACCCTGCTCAAAATCCTTTAAAAGTTACTCATTAGGGGTGGCAGTGATTCCCAAATTTCCCAGAATGAGTGTAGCTTAGGGACAACATAAAATGGTTCACATATAAATATAAACATAGGAATGTTTTATACCATCCTTACTCTTAAAGATGAAAACATCAGCCCTGGATCAGCCCTAATGTCTTTGACATGTTGGCTGCTGCTGCTGCTGCTGCTGCTGCTGATTTCACCTGTCTGTCTGTGAGTTCTTTCTTCTGTCTGGGGATTGGAAGCATGAGAGAGAGAGAAAGCAGAGTGGGCACAAAGCCGAAGAGCAAGCATGTTCCTGCTGCAGGTGGTGAGCCAAGTGAGAACATTTATTTCCTTCCTTCCTTCCTTCCTTCCTTCCTTCCTTCCTTCCTTCCTTCCTTCCTTCCTTCCTTCCTTCTTTTAACAAATGGGCTTCTTTTAAAACTATATAATTTATTTTATATTTATTGATAGTTTGCCTGCATGTATGTCTGTGTGAGGGTGTTGGAAGCCCTGTAATCTGAGTTACAGACAGGTGTGAACGAACAGCCATGTGGGTACTGGGAATTGAACCCAGGTTCTCTGGAAGAGCAGCTAGCAGCCAGTGCTCTTAACTGCTGAGCCTTTTTTTTTTTTTTTTTTTTTAGAAAAAGGAAACACAGAAGAAAGGAACAGAGCAGAAAAGAGAAAGGAGGAGAGAGGAGAGGACAGGTGAGTGTGGGGAGGGGGAGTCGAAGGAGGGCTTGAGAAATAACTCAGTGATTAAGGACAATTTTGGCTCTTTCAAAAGACCAGAGTATAATTACCAGCACCCACTTTTGGTGGCTCACAACTGTCTATAACTCCTACTCTAAGAGACTTGATGGTCTCCTCTGGTTTCTATGGGCACATCCACTCCCTTACATGCCCACCCCCCACCCCCAATTAAAAGAAATCTTTAAAAAATCAAGAGGAAGAAAAGAAATGGAAACAGAAAAGAAAGAAAAAGAAAAAAAGAAAGAAAGGGGTAATATTAAGAGTCTAAACAACATGAATAAAAAACAACAAACAAGCAACTGGACAAATATAGGTAGAACTGAGGGGGAAATCATCTGGTCTACTTTGTAATTTGCCATAAATAAATGAACTCTGTGGTAACAACTGTTCAACTTTACTTTGTAATAAGAGAAGGGAGAAGGAGTCAGGAAGAGAAAAGATAGAAAGAGGGAGAAGGGAAGGAAAGACAGAAGCAGAGACAGAGACATAGAAACAGAGAGAGACATACAAAAGAGATACAGAGAGGCGATTTTTGTTATTGATTCTTTACAGTATTTTCCAATGAGCTGGAAGGTGGCTACAGGAAGCTTTGAACTATGTGGGGACTCACGGGTATATCATGTCAAAGCACTTCAAAGAAATGTTAAAATGAGTATTAAATAATGCAATTTTATTTTACATAAGCCCCTAATTTTTACTGATCAATTGTATGGATAAGAATTTTTAAATTAAGTGGTGGTGGCACATACCTTTGATCCTAGCACTCAGGAGGCAGAGGCAGGCAGATCTCTGAGTCTGAGGCTAGCCTGGTCTATCGAGCAATTTCCAGGACATCTAGGGCTACACGGAGAAACCCTGCCTCAAAACAACAACAACTGATCCAGAACATGCAAACTACTACAATTATAAAGGAGAAGGAAAAACAATGCATACAAAAATGGCCAAGATATTGGACAGCAGAAGGTATTCCAATTGTTAATTATATTTTTATATTATAAAGAACTTTGTGGGCTAAAAAGTTGCCTCAGTGGTTAAGAGCACTTGTTCTTCAAAAGGCCCCAGGTTCAATTCCCAGCATCCACATGGAGGCTCACTGCCTCCTCATACACCAGGCATGCATTTGGTGTGTAGATGTACATGCACGCTAACACACATTCAAACCAAAATAACAAAAGTAAATTTAAAACAAATTTAAAGTTGTGTGGGTGGGTGAGTGGCACACACCTTTAATCCCAGCACTCTGGAGGCAGAGGCAGGCAGATCTCTGTGAGTTCGAGGCCAGCCTGGTCTACAGAGTAAGTTCCAGGACAGCAGGGCTACACAAAGAAATCTTGTCTTAAAAAACCAAAACAATACAAAAAAGCAAAGGTTATACACCTAGAAGTGGGTAGGACCGAGACAGTGTATGTATATAATAAACAAGTGTGTAAGTATGGGGAGTGCTATCATAAATCACGACGCAAATATAATGATGTTATTAATTTATCGAGGCCATGTTCAACCCAGAGCTTTGCAATAATATTTTCATTTAGTATTCTGAGAAGATTTTTTTTCTAAGAATATTAATATACCATGTTGCCCACCTGTCCCATCTGCTTGGATGATACATATTTTTTTTGTAAATATTTTTTTTTTAATTTTCAGTCTATGAGACAGTAGATAAGTGTCATGTATTATATAAAAGGCAAAATACCATCTATTACATAAGCGGTATACGGAGGAAGTAGGTATCTCTACATTTCAATCTTCATGATTTAAATTCTGTCCTCTGCTGATACAGCGTCTGGCCACGAGCAGGCTACTTTAGTCTCCTAGTACCGTTCAGCTTCTTCACTTATGACCTGGGCATAATAATGGTACACACCTCTTACGGGTGTTCTTGTGACTGTGAGGATGAAAACAGGCAGAACGAGTGGTGTTCAAGAATAAAGTTTACTTTAATTTATTGTGATCCACTTCCTCATCTATGGAACTGCCTCGCTACTATGAAACGAAGCACTATGCTTCCTGGGCTCTCTTGAGAATGGAATTCATGATTAGGCTTGTGCGTGTAGAAACTTTTCTACTGTATCTAGAAGGCTGAAATGAGCGATGGAATATCTTCTTTTCCCTCCCTACTGTTAATAAAGATCAACCGGAACTGAACTGTTAAGAGGCAATGTGGTTGTCATGGAGGATATAAAAACTGCCTTCAGGCCTCTTCCCCCTTATATCTAGATCTTAAGGATGGTGTTGTTATGCATTTTTCAAGAGCACGTTATTTTCTTTGATCCAGTGGCAGCCTCCCAACACCTACTCCTTCAGTTCTTTGGTGATATTACATTTAGTTCCCTGAATTACATTTTTTTTTCTCTCTCTCAAACTACAATTAGATGGTTTTTGTTTCAAATTTGCTCTCTGAATGAATCACATAGCAACCTGTGGTCCCACGCACCCACACACAGGAGATGTACAAGCCCAGCGCCGTGGGATAATGAATCTAGTTTGTGAGGTATCGCTTTTTGGTAAATATGTTAACTTATATCCCATGATCCATGTGGAAATCAAGATCACCCCTACTTGGTATCAAAAAATCACTACACACACACAGACACACAGACACTTTCTCTCTTTCTCATATGCACATACCCATATACTCATATGCCCGTATTCTAGATATTTTCACACAACACAGAGTAATTGGACAGTAGACTTTGGATCCAGGTAGTTAAATTCTGATGTACAGAAAGATTTCTTTGGAAGTCTAGAAATCTTAACATAAGGCTTCCTGTCCCCGATTCACTATTGTTTTTATTTAGAAGCTGAAAATGCCACCAGAGAAAATGCCCTGTGCGTGTTTGTGATTCACTACCTCTGGGACCCCGGGACACCTGTTTGGCACCAAGGTTTGGTATAAACAAAGCGTACAGGCACCTACACAGCAGCTAACACTATGCTAAGTCAGCTGTCCAGACCTGCCCCGTAGCCATCAGATTTCATTATGAAGTAAAATGATTAATTTCCACAGGAAATTATGTTGAAGGAAAACTAACTAATTTCCTACGCTTGGTATTTTAATCCAGGCTGGCTTCACACCAGCTGTTTCCTCATGATGCTGTAATGCACGTACCTGTTGCTCAAAACTAGTAGGAGCAGCTGGCAATGCTAACCTCAGCTCCCAAACTCTGACGGCTTGCCTTTCTGTTTCCTGCCCATCTCCATCAACTGGTTTCCTAACCCTGAGGCTCTTCACAGGCTTTAAGCTATGCACTGGTTCTCAGTGTTTGTCAGATACACTGAAGGATGAGATCCCAGTCAAACACTGGCAAGGCAAGTTTTGTTGACTATGGTCCTTACATAGCAAGACGTGTATAACTTTGGTTAATGAAATTTAAATCAGTGCAATGCTGTCTTCGACAATCAATGTTGTCTACTTTGTAGACTCTGGAGAGAGCTGGGAGATGGGCCCCTAGGAATGACTGTGGATGGTTATCTTGACTACATGGTTACATGAGCTGGGAAGACCGGCCCAGGATGAGTGGCAGCATTCCCTAGCTGGAATCACAGACTGTGTAAACAAAGAACTGAGCAGCCGCATGTGACCCTCATTCTCCGTTTCCTGCTGGACACACTTCGATGAGCTGCACCAACATCTTGCTGCCTCGGCTTCCCTACCACGATGGGCCGTGCCTTTTAGCTGTGAGCCAGAGCAAACCTTCTCTTCCTTAAAGTGCCTTTTGTTGGATGCTGTCTCTGAACAAAACTAACGAACTTGTATGGGGGTTCACTTCCTCTTATTCTAGCCTGTTTCACTGCGTAGCTCTGGCTGTCTTTGAACTCACTCAGTAGACCAGGCTGGCCTCACACAGAGTTCTGCCTTCCAAGTATTGGGATTAAAATAATGTACCACCACACCTGGCTTTCCATTATCTTTCAAGATCTTACCTGCAATCAACAATTTCCTCATTTTGTCTTTAATTTCACTTATGGTTCTAACTCCTTTCCCTCTGCAGTTCAATGTACTGAAGTATTTTCCTTCTTTTAGTTTACAGTGCTATAGCCTTTCATTATCATCATTCTCTTTGCAAGCGACTCCTAAGAATTATATGTCTCAAAACTGGGGTCAGGTGGCGTATTGCGAATATACACAACTTCTTCAGAAGACTGGACTTCTGTGTTCACTTTGACCATTTGACTGACTGGATGACTGCGCTCTAATCTAGTGATACCAAGGGATTTCTGAGTCTCTAACAACATGAAACTATTGTTCATGTGCATGAGCAATACACATCAATACTGAAGGGTTCTGCCTTATTTACCTTCAGCCAAGGAGGAAACAGGGCTAGACATGTTCTAAGGTTAAATACTATCTAGAGGCTCTATGGAAAAGTGGAAAAGCAGTGGAAGGCCTGAGTCAGACCTGGCACGTGCTGAGAGGAACACATGAAACTCAGGGAGCCAGTGTTGCTCTGCAAGCTGGGATTAGCAATTTAGTTTTGGTCAAAGTAACATGGATTACTACATTAAATTATTGTCACTTTTTAAATGCATTCATTTTATGGTGTTTTGCCTGTATATTTGCATATGCGTCACATGTATGCCTGGTGCCTGGGGACTGAAGGCAGGGCCTGCGCAAGAGCAACAAGTGCTGTTCATTGCTGCCTCCTCTCCATTCTTAACCCTGCACTTTTAACTTCACTTGCTTTAGAGTTTTCTTTATATATGATCAACTGGCGTGCAATGTGTATGATTGTGTATGAGTACAGATCACTGACACTGGTTTCACGTCTAGATACATTTATGTAATGCAAACAATCAGAATAGCTTAACAATGCTTACCCCAGAAACAACCCAGATGTCCCTCCGTGGAGGAATGGATACAGAAATTGTGGTATATTTACACAATGGAATACTATTCAGCAATTAAAAACAAGGAAATCAGGAAATTTGCTGGCAAATGGTGGGATCTGGAAAAAATCATTCTGAGTGAGGTATCTCAGAAGCAGAAAGACACAACCACAACGGTATACTCACTTATAAGTGGATACTAAACCTATAATATAGGATAAACATACTAGAATCTGTACACCTGAAGAAGCTAAACAAGAAGAAGGACCTTGGGTAAGATGATCAATCCTCACTCAGAAAGACAAACGGGATGGGCATTGGAAGAAGGAGAAAACAGGGAACAGGACAGGAGCCTACCATAGAGGGCCTCTGAAAGACTCCACCCATCAGGGTATCAGCACAGATGCTGAGACTCATAGCCAAACTTTGGGCAGAGTGCAGAGAATCCTATGAAAGAAGAGGGAAATAGTGGGACCTGGAGAGGACAGGAGCTCCACAAGGAGAGCAAGAGAACTAAAACATCTGGGCACAGGGGTCTTTTCTGAGACTGATTCTCCAACCAAGGACCATTCATGAATATAACCTAGAACCCCTGCTCAGTATTCAAGTGGGTTCTCTAGTAAGGGGTACAGGGGCTGTCTCTGACATGAACAGTGGTTGGCTCTTTGACAACCCTCCCTCCCCGTGGGGGAGCAGCCTTACCAGGCCACAGAGGAGGAAAATGCAGGCAGTCCTGATGAGACCTGATAGGCTAGGGTCAGATGGAAGGGGAGGAGGACCTTCCCTATCAATGGACTTGGAGAGGGACAGGGAGGAGATGAGGGAGGGAGGGTGGAATGGGGGGGATGAGTGAGGGATCTACAGCTGGAATACAAAGTGAATAAACTGTAATTAATATAAAAAATAAAAATTTAATTAAAAAGTATGCTTTCCCTTTCTCATTTAAAATATATTTTTGTGAACACATATATTACACACTTATATTCCAGAAATTACTTTAAGTACTAATGTATTTAAATGTAACAAAATATAACACAGTTATCATGGCTACCCTCATTTTGATGAAGAAGAAACTGAGGCACAGACAGATATGTAGCTAACATGGTCACACAGCCTATGGGCAGTGTTGCTAGGGTTTTAATCTAGGCATTTTGGCTCCCAAATCTGTTTTGGACCACATGAAATGCCGATTCCTTTTGGACAGAATGTGTTTTAACTCAAAATTTTAAAAATACCACATTAGAAAATATGATCTTGAAGAGATGTATACCAACTGCCCTCTTCTCACTTGGAATGCTTTTTCAGGATAATCACTATGTCACTACAGAGCGATTATTTATAGACCTCTGACTAGAATTAGATCTTTATTCTATTTTTAGAAAGCATAAACTCAACTGTATATTTTCACACAGTGTTGTAAAGGCACCTCAGGTTTAAAGAAGATGAATTAGCTCACATTGTCTGTCCTGAATTTGTTCCCTATTCTAAAGACCCTTCTTTGACTATATTTTATCTCTGACCTAATGATCCCCCTCTTTACTTAAGAAGGTCCTTGCTTAGTATCGGAAAGGAAAAAAACAAAACAAGCCTACAAAGCTATTATGGTAGCCTGATGACAGTCACATATTGAATATGTCTAAAAGACCAAAAACCATAGAAGGGGATTTGACCATGCTTAAGGCCCAAGGATTATGGACATATCATTAAAAAAAAAAATGCAGTGTTTAAACTGACTCAAAAATAACACCTGCTTACATTTAGATGTGAAATCTCCTTCCATTTCCTTCTGCATTACTGTGTAAGTGAATGCTGTCTTTTAGGTATACGATTTTTACTGGTGCTAGAAAAGGGAAAATGGAGATGCAGCACAGTTGGCAAAATGCTTCCAGCTTCCTGTGGAGTGCAGTGTTCAGGCCCCACGGCAGCATTTAATGACCTGATGATGGCGGTGAATGCCTATAACCATAGTTCCCTGGAGGTGGGGCAAGAAGAAAAAGTTCAAGGTCATCTTCAGCTACCTATGAGTTCAAGACCAATCTGAGCTACACAAAACCCTTTCTCTACTTCCAAAACAAAACAAAAACAACCCCTCTTAATAAGTAGCCATTTTGTAGGTTCTATTCCAATCAAAATACTTTCAAAGAGTATGTTTATTTCTATAAGATGTTTTATCACCCTTGACTTTTTGCTGAAAAATTTTTATATCCATTTTGATAAATTATGTCTCTCAGGCAGATGGCTGCATGAAGGGCAATACTGATGTGGCCTCTGTTCTATTGATCATTCTAGTAGATTGTCCCTCCGAGATCTGTGTATCTGCAGGTCCATTTATCAGCCCAACCTCATACTCTCTTTGAATTTAAGCATTAGCTGGGAGACACAAACATCTCTAAAGAAGGATGTGAAATCCTGGCAGGAAGTCTAATGAGGGTTTTGGTTCCCATCTGGCTACACACTGGGCGGTAACACCATTTTCATGGAAATGCAAACATAGGAATATTCATTGGCAGAAATTAGCAGATCTTTTCAAGTACCCTATTCATTGGCAGAAATTAGCAGATCTTTTCAAGTACCCTATTACAGGCATGCGCGCGCGCGCGCGCGCGTGTGTGTGTGTGTGTGTGTGTGTGTGTGTGTGTGTCCTAAGTAGTGAATTTCATTCCAAAGAGAGAATGGCCACAGAGTATAACCCGATGAGATGAAATAATTGTCTTTGCTTCCCGCTAAGAACTTGTTGTTAGTGATGACAAAGATTGCCCTCCTTCTAGCCACCTGTGATGCTGTGTCAACATAATTGGTCAGATCTAGTTCAGGCTGTGTGCTTTCACTCTCCCATAGAAGAACTGCTGGGTACATGGGCAAGATCAAGAAACATCACCAGAAAAAGTGCCCACGATTGTCTTTGCTCTGGTCTTTAATTAAAATATGAAAGAAAGAAGCAGTCCCTCTTGTCTGATGCAGCTTACTGGCACTAGGACATACGGCTAAAAACCATTTAAAAAGGAAGAATCATCTGGGCAGTGATGGCACACACCTTTGATCCCAGCACTTGAGAGGCAGAGGCAGACAAATCTCTGCATTCGAGGCTAGCCTGGTCTAAGAGTGAGTTTCAGGACAGCCAGAGCTACACAGAGAAACCCTGCCTCAAAAACTACACACACACACACACACAAACACACACACACACACACACACACACACATGTATATACACTTCATATACACGTATATGTAACTTCATCTTTTTACCTATAGGAAGACCAATATTTCTGTGCTTGAGAAGCATATACCAAATTATTATCAAATATGTAAAGGATTTCTTTAATATCACTAGTACTGTGCTATCTCTAATACCATCCTAGTTAATCCAATATTTAGGTAAATAAGAACTATCATAGGACTTCATGGTTAGATTATCAAAACAGCTTTTTAACAGGTTCCATTACTTAAACATCTTTTTTTTATTGTGTGTATATGTATGTGAACAGGTATACATGAACCATGATTATGTATAGAGGTCAGAGGATAATTCTTGGGAGTCAGTTTTTCTCCTGCCACATTGTGGAGCCAGGAATCAAACTCTGGTCATTAGCCTAGACACAAACAGACACCTCTGTGAGCCATCTTCCCAGAATGGCACCTTTACTGTCAACCCCAGCTTTCAGGTGCCACAGGAGCAAATGAGGGAAGCATGACTCCTGGCCATTTGTATGACCACCTGTGCTTTCGTCTGCTTTCCCTGTAGGGTTTTCACACAATCTTCCACATGGATGAACGGCTCCATAAGCCATCTCTTCAGCCTCTCAGGAGAACACCAAGAATTGAACAAAAGTTAATCTTCTAACACTGATCTTGGAAAAAAAAAGAATAAATATAAGAAACATACTAAACATGATTTACTTTTTTTCAATAATGATTTCAAGGCACGTTTGCTTTTATTTGCGTTGAAGCTATTTGGCTTCTAGATAACAGCTTAGATATGAAGTAGACAGGATCTGTTTGTGTATGCGTTTAACAAACATTTATTGACCACTTCCAAGCGTTAATTTGCTATGCACTACGAATTTAGGAGTGAAAAAAAGAGATATCCTACTCTCATTAAACACCTATGTTAATGAGAAAGGCAGACAAATATGTTAGCCAAATGAAATACATGTTTTGTAATAACACGAGATAAGAGTATAAGGTGGAGAAGTGGGATTAAAAGTTTATGTATACTGAGGAAGCAGAAAAAATGCTTACCGAGAAGTTATGTTTTTCTTCTTTTTCTTTTTTCTTTATCTTTTTCTTTCTCACAGGCTCATGCAGCCCAGGCTGGCCTCAAACTTGCTATGTAGTTGAGGATGACCTTCCACTTCTGGTTCTTCTGACTCTACCTCTGTAGCGCTGAGATTAGAGTCATAAAGTACACCACCTCTTCAAACAACAAACACAGGGCTTTGTGCATGCTATGCTAGCATTGCACCAACTGAGCCGCACACCCAGCCCAGAAAGTCATTTTTACTATTATACCATTTCCTGTCATCTTTATTTCTTTTATTAATTTATTTATTCATTTTATCCTGATCATAGCCCTCCTCACTTCTGGTCCCTTCCTCCCTCTATCGTCCCCCTCTCTCCCTCCCGTACTCCTCAGAAAAAGGGAATCCACCCTACCAACCTATCCCAGCAATCAAGTCACTCCATGACTTGAGTACATTCTTTTCCCCTGCGGCTTGGCAAGGCAGGCCCACCAGGGAAGATAATTAAATAGCAGGCAACAGAGTCTATGTCACAGACAGAATCACATTCCCCTTACTAGGAAACCTACATGAAGACCAAGCTGCACATTGGCTATATCTGTGTAGGAGGCCTAGGTCCAGTCCATGCATAGTCCTTGGTTGGTACTTCAGTCTCCACAAGCCCCTCTGGGCCCTGGTTAGCTAGCTCTGTTGATCTTCTTATAGAGCTCCTGTCCCCTCCAGGTCCTTCTGTCCTTCTCCCCACTTTTCCACAAGACTCCCTATGCTTTGTCCAATGTTTAGTTATGAGCCAAACAGAAGGCAGTTTTTAACAAAGGTTTCAAGAGAGGTAGATTCTTTGGGAAAGGTCATTTCTGTCTAGGAACCCTAGATGTAAGTGTAAACAGTGTTCCTAGGACACAGAGGTCAGGAGGCCCAGAATACAGGGGTAGAGGAAGTGTATCCAGAAAGAGAGGAGGCAGGCAGAAATGGAGGGCCAATCCTACAGGACCTCAGAGATCGAGTGAGGACTCTGGTTTTACCTTTAAAATAAAAGAATACAATCCAATCATAATTTCTATTTTTGTAGAAGGCAGGTTGAAGGAAGAAAAGACATAATAAAGGAAAGCACTAAGAGTCAGTTGTAATTTTCCAGGCATGGATGGATGATGTCATAAAGACTAGTATGGGAGGCAAGAATGCTTAGACATCATGAAACTCTGGATACAGATTTAAGGAAATGGAACATGATTATAGACCTTGGGTATAGTAGGAGAGAACAAGAAAGAGCAAAACCAACCCTGACAATACATTTTCAGCTAAAGTTACTGGAACAATAAAATTGCATCTAAGGTAGAAAGAACGTTAGACTGGTGGGCTCTGTGGAATAGAAGCTTGTGAGTTCAGCTGTGGAGAAGTTAACTACGCTAATGATGCCTGATACACATTCAACTGAGAAAAGGACCACAAACCTGGAGCTCTTGGGGATGGCCAGTGTTTAGACTCCAGAAAGCAAATTGAAGTCATTTACACAGAGATAGGATTTTAAATAATGAGACTAAGATAAAAGAGCAAGCCTAGACGTTACACACTGGAGGCTTTAGTTCTGGAGTGAGCCTGCACCTTTGGTTTGTTTTAAGAAGGCAACATATGGAAAGATAAAGAGGAAAACTTCTAAGTGGGGGCCACCCAAGGCAGGGAAAGTAGGTCTTTCTAGAAGAAAACACTGGTCCACTATGGTGAACACGACTTATGAACAACCAAATGTGAGACCTGAGACGTGAAGGTGAAGCTCCTTTGTGAACCTGAGAATGTACAGTTGTCTGAGTGAGTGCTGATGAAGAGAGTCGATCAGAGACACAAGAGAAACTTTCCAGTGAAGTTTGCTTTAAAACATGGCTGCCTTGGTATGGGGAGAACGTCAGGGTAATTTTCCTCCAGAGGGACTGAAAAGGAAGAGATCCAGTGGCCAGGGGGGTGCTGATCATGCAGAGGAGCTTTGCTGAAGCACCATCTGCTTAAGGAAGAGAAAGAAAAGGGTCTGTTCAGGAACACGGACATCTAACCTCAGGTCTGGGATGTGGCACGGTGCAAGGAGGTTAGACCAGCAGTGGGAGCTGGTGGGAATTCTCTTCTGACTAAAACTTCCTCAGGAAAGTAGAGAGCAAGTCTGTCAACTGAGAGTGAAGATGAGGAAAGAATTGTTAAAGGCATGAGCTCAAGAGAGGATGAAATAATAAGCAACAGGAATATGAGTTTATTAGAGACATATACTATGATTTTCACGGGAGATTAACTACCTCAGAATGAGTAAATACCTTGGCCAAAGGCATCTATCTAGCAATGAAATAAAGACCAAACACCGGTCTCTCAACTATTCATTAGACAGCTCCCCTGCCCCCATATTATACAATATATAGTAGCTGCTTCTTTTCTTCTTCCCCCCTTTCTTTTTTTACTTTTTTTTTTGAGATAGAGGATTTCTCTGTGTAGCCTCTGCTATCCTGGAGTCGCTTTGTAGGCCAGGCTGGCCTCGAACTCACAGAAATCTGCCTGTCTCTGCCTCCCTGAGTGCTGGGATTAAAGGGTTGTGCCACATGCCCGGCTAACAGGTACTTCTTAAGGGTGTTTCCAGGAAAATTTTTATACTTGTGTAAGATTAAAGTCTATTTAAATCCTGTTCAATACTTAATCAATTCAATACTTAAAGTTTTAAGTAAAAATTTTAGAAAGATTTTTATTGTTGTTTGCTTGTTCTTTGAGATCTAGTTCCATGTATCCTTGCCTGGCCTCAAGTCACTAGGAGAGGCTGACCTTGAACTTCTCTGATCCTCCAGAACTTGCCTCAGCTTCTCCCTCCTTCCTAAACACACCAAAAAATGTTTTTGTCATAAAATGGAATTTATTGGGATGTAAAGTATAAAACATAAATTTAAGTAATTAAAAAATCCCTATCTCCTTGATAGAGCTGTATACCATAAAAAAATGAAATTTATGTAAGTCAAACTACTATGCTTATAAATATGGAATATTTATCCTGAATTATACAAATAAATTTTGGATATTCTAATTCTTTACTAATACACTATCTTAGAAAAAATATTCATCTAAAAATCTATTAAAGTTAAGGGTGAGCTGTGTTTCCAGGGGCTCCAGTTTCTAACACTAACTTTTTAAGATTGTTATGTAACAGGCAGGGCATTATATCAAATGCCAAGACTATTCAATTACAGGATTGAAATTAGAAGTAATGAATGTGACTTTTGTCTTGCATGATGGTGATTAATTCGTTGTGTTGAGGTCTATGTCCAGGACATAAACTATGGAGAGTCAGTGTAGTATGTAAATTAAGCTGGGAAAACTGCAAAAGTAACATTTACTGTTTGGATAAAAGAAGGAGAGGGCTCCAGGCCTCATATAAACAGTGAATGACATAGGATTCTACAGAGCAGAACCATTCCATTTTCATCCCTTTGGTTCCTGCTTTTCTGGCTTGCAACATCATAAGAAGAGCCTTGGGAACAAAAGGTGAGAGCCCTATTCGTGGTCGCTGCTGATGCTTGTCAGGTAGGAGGTGCGGTCGTTTTTAATAAAATGATCAAAAGGAGACTAGTCTGCATACGGAAGAAGCAGTGATGCGGTAGCGCGGAGTGACATGAGATAGCAATGCTCGCAGAGACGGGACCATGGCAGAAAACATGTACTTAACATCAATAAAAATTTAATTTATTTCTCCTCCTAATTAAGAGTTTCCAGTACTGGGGCTGGAGAGATGGCGCAGGTTAAGAGCATGGGCTGATCTTCCACAGGTACTGGGTTTAACTCCCAGTACATAGATGGCCACTCACAACTGTCTGTAACTCTAGTTTCAGGGGACCTGACACCCTCATACAGACATACATGCAGGAAAAACACCACATAAAAACACATCTTTAAAAAATAGTTTTCAGTAAGAAAGGGAAAATGCTAACTTGCAGAAAAATGGAATACTTTTTTGTGTGAGTTTAGAATGCATTTCTAGCTCTTAAATATCAGGCTGGCTTAAATGTCAGATCTATTTGTGAAAAAATTTAATGATGTTGCCTGTCATCTTACACTTAAATGGTAAGTTCATGTTGCAAGGTTTTACTTACTTTTACTTTATTTCAAAGAAGATCATGTAAATAAAGCAACTTTTATAATATAGACATTGTTAGAATAAACAAATTCAATAAATTTACTGGCAATAAAATATAATTGGTATTTTATTACATATCAGCCAAAATGATGATGATAGGTTCATTAGGGCTCAAGCAGGTCTTGTGGAAGATGTGCAAAAGCAAATAAAGTTTATGGTGTAGTCTCAATGTAATGCTCCCACAGCTAACCATGTGTGAAACATGGTCACACATAGTATTTTAATTGCAAAAAAAAAAAAAAGTAAGACTCTAGATAGTACATTTGAATTTATAAACAAGAGGTAAATAAAAAATATTCTTTGAATTTTTTCTACACCCAAGAAACATTGTTTTGATTTTCATAGCCTTAAATACATCAATAACCTATCCTGGACAGACTGATAAATGAATATTATGATTCAGAGTATCAATTTATGTGCCAGAGAGTGGGAGTTACTGTAATAGATATGCAAATAGACTTGAAAAGGCTAACCACCCAAACTTCAGGGTCAGGGACCAGACCACTTTCAACATAGCTTTGGCCAGCCTGGTCTACAGAGCAAGCTTCAGGGCAGCCATAGCTCTATAGAGAAACCGTGTCTCAGAAAACAAAAACAAATGAACAACAACAACAAAAATAAAACCAAACACCACCCAACCAAACAAACACCACAGCTTTGTTCTTGGAGGAAGGAGGAAAGGGCAGGCAGTAAGGTACAGGAAATAACTATGGGGCCACCATGCAGTAAAAGTTGAGGAAAGAACAAAGCTATCTTGAAATACAGATTTGCTTGCTCAGTAGACTGTCTTTCCAGTTAAAGGTTTATTCCCCCCCATATTCCATTATGTTAAAGACTACCATAAGTCACTCCTCTTCAGCGTAAAATGCCAGGGTTGTGCACGCACAACCGTACACACGTGTGCTAAGCAAGCAATCTACCTGTAAACAAGCTACAGCCCCATTGTTGGCTTCTTTTTTTTTTTTAAAACATTTTTTTTTATTCACTTATTTTATGTGTCAAACTGTTTGCCTGCACATTTGTTTCTGTATCACATGCATGCCTGGTGCCCTAGTGGCTCAGAAGTGTGTCTTGAGCTCCCTGGAACTAGAGTTACAGATGGCTGTGAACTGCTATATGGATGTTGGGAACTGAACCCAGGTCCTCTGCAAGAGTGACAACTGTTCTTAACCACTGAGCTATCTCCAGCCTCATTCCCCTTTTTTTTTTCTTGTTTTGTTTTTTATTTTATTTTTAAACAATGGTTTTCTCTGTAGTTCAGGTTGTCCTCAAATTACAATCTTCCTTCCTTCATCTTCTACATTTTGGGACTAAAGTCAAGACTCTCTGTATTTTCAGTAAAAAACAGAACAGAACAAAACAAACAAACAAACAAAAAAAACCCCACAAAAAAACCTAGATCACATTATTTATTTTTTGGCATGCTTAAAGCTTAATTCTCAACTAATTATTTGGTTACCTTTATAAACTCTAGAACTGTATGAATAGTTACAGCTATTATAGAGAAACACTTTGTGCTTACAATTTTATTATCCCCGTTCCAAGAATAAAATCCTGTGTATGTCCTATGCCATAACCAGCCTTATGAGGCCTGTCACTGTCTGTGTGAGAAACATGTCACACAAGTATGAATTGTGTCATTCTCTTCGTATTAATGATGCCATATAGCTATTCACCTAATGGAATTGTATTATTTTGTAAAGACTGCCAGTCATATTTATGTACTTTGAAAGACAGAGATGTAAGACTAAACTTCATAGTTTCTATATTAGAAACAAACAAACAAACAAAAAAAAAACAATAAAACACGCAGTGAAATGGGCACGGTGGGAAAGGCCTGTAACTCCAGCACTGAGGAAAGTGAAGTAGGCTGATGAGTTTGCAGCCAACCTTGGCTCCATACAACAAAAACAAACAAACAAGCAAAACGAAATGTGAGGAGACAATCAGTTTTCTAGTTTTCAAGATAATCAGGGTTTCAAGTCTTGCCTCTGACGATCAGCTTCCTGTTTGGATCCCAGATCTTTCCTTTACAAGCTGGGACCTGAGGAGGTTATTTTGTGTTTGTTATGCCTCAGTTTCTTAGCCTGTAGACTACAGTTACCTTATTAGTTCTTTCAAGTATTAAATCAATCAAAGATGCAAAATATTACAATGTCTGCATAGTAGAAAGCACTCAGTGCATGTAATTCAGAAGCATTTTTAGAGAAATACATAAAGAGGGGCTGGAGAGGGCTTAGTGATTTATAAATACTTGTGGCGATTGCTGAAAACCTGTGTGTGGTTCCCAGCACCATATGGTCACTCACAACCACCTATAACTCCAGATCCAGGGGATCTGACGCCCTCTTCTGGCCTCCAGGGCAACAGGCACTCGCATGGTATACATAAATACATGCAGCTCAAACACTCATACACATAAAAATTAAGAATTAAATGGAACACATAAACATAGAGGAACGCTTCTGTCTTTATTATCACAATCTGTAATAGATTCTGTGTTAAATTATATGGTGCCTTTGTGGAGAACGTACTCTTGAGAACATAGCATCCCACTGTCTTATTCAGGGAATCTTTTTTTTAAATCTTTCTTATTTTTATTTTATTTTTATTAATTACAGTTTATTCACTTTGTATCCCAGCTGTAGCTCTGTCCCCCATCCCCTCCCAATACTACCCTCCCTCTCTCCCTCTTCTTCTCCCATGCCCCTCTCCCAGTCCAGTGATAGGGGAGGTCCTCCTCCCCTTCCATCTGACCCTAGTCTATCAGGTCTCATCAGGACCGGAATCCTTATTCGAAGAGGATTTTCCCACATTATCTTGCTTACATACCTTATGTTGGAGTACTCAGATAATCCATATTTTCCTCCTGAGGAAACTGGATGGAGATACTAAACATCTTTCAGAGGTTGGCAGAGTAACTGGGAGGGCTGGAAATAAAATCCAGGTCAGTTGGCTTCTGGAGCTGGGGAGTTTGTACTTCCTGCCACAGGTTTTAGTGAATGAATGCCAGGGAAGTCTGAGTGTTTGAAGATGTGGTTGGGCTTCATGGCATACAGACTGCATTGTTCACATTTAGAAATATTTCAGTGTTAGGAAGAACCACTCTACAGCCCAAAATGACCTTAAAAGTGTTGGAGATGTGAAGAAGCACACTCAGGGGCAGAACAAGAAAGCCATTAGGAATTCTATGGTAGGGATAACACTGGTTTGGGAAGATGGGCTTTTAACAATACAAGATGACCAGACAGAGCCTTTCAAAGGTGAATGGACTTTAAATCTGTGGGTCCTATCGCCAGAGATTGGAATGCCTCTGTTGGCTTTAGGATTAAGGAACATCTATGTCTTCATGATGGGTTGTGTTTCTGTAACCCTTTGTCCTCTCCTACTCTTCCTCTCACCCCAGGCTGTGATCGCCATGTCCCTCTTAAGGAGGCCCCTCCCTTCCTTCGGTCTCAGTGCTTTCAGCTGCCTTGCCTCCTGTGCCACCTGTTTCCCGAAACTGCCTGCAGAAAAGCTGATGTCTTTGCACTGATCATCACACCCACTTGCCCCTGTGAACTGGAGTTACCACAGAGGAGGCAGATAACATCTGTGCCCACCAAACAGGAATTGTGGAATCTAGGTTAGTCAATGGTGCTACGGAGATGGTCATCCAGAAAGTCTACATTCAAATAAAAAAGAAAAAAATTACTGGCTAAGAATTTCTTCCCTTTCAGGGGAGAAAAACGCTGAATCTCTTAATTCAAAATTCTCCAGGCTCTCTGCTGCCTGTCGACTGTACCCCACCACTGCTGGTTTGGCTGGTAGTCTAAACCTGCCACTTCTGTGGTCGTGTCTAGCCCAGCTTCCCTGGTCTCTTGTCCACTGCAGTATCCTTTCAGGACTTGTACTCCTTTGCCCACTGTATTCTTTCAACCCCTTAGAAATCTGTGTCTTTCTTCCCCCTCCTATTCCACCAGTAGACCAAATCTCATAATTCTTGAGTTTTCCAGGCACATTACTACTTCACACTCTGAAGATCTGTCCTCAGGTTGCCAATTTGGGTCATATTTAAATTCTCCTGGTTTTCCTAGCATCTTGTCATGAAGTCATGCACGAATCACATGTGAAACCCAGCTCTGCCACTAAAGGGCTGGATGATTTAAGGCAGATGACTTGATTGTCCCATGAACTGATTTCTTAATCCACAGAATGCAGGGATTCCAAACTCTGACCTTATCTACTTTCCTTAAGAAAAAGTAAACAAAATGATGTATGGCCCAGGGCTTGGCATAAGGCTTAAACCCTTAATAAAGGGCTTACTATAAGTAACTTAACAATTAAATTTTACAACTTTAATCCCACTTCCCATGTTGGTCATTTAGGTTTTGATTCTCTCTCTACATAATATCCCCTATAATCCTATTGCATACACAATATCTCAGGTGTCGCCATTATGACATTTTCATGCACATATATCATCGCACTTTGCTAAATCCATTCTCCCCATTATCATCTCTTATGCAATAAAATATTTTTTAATCGATGTGAATATTGAACTTCTGGTAGAGAAGAAACTACAAAATGTATACATGCTTTTAATGGGTCTAAAGAAAGAATACCCTATTTTTTTAAAAAACAAAGATGTACTTCCTTTATGGGTATGTGTATTTGCCTGCACATAAGTCCACCGCATACACACAATGCTGGAGGAGGCCAGGAAAAGGCATTAGGTTTCCTGGAACTGGAGCTACAGATGGTTGTGTGCTGCCGTGTGGGCGCTAGAAATTGAATCCAGGTCTTCTTTTAAGCACTGAGACATCTCTCCAGGCCCAAGAAAGCATACTTTAAAAGACACATTCACTGGTTTTTCCTGCTTGACTGACGTTCTGATTGTGTCATCCATTCAATCGATAGCTCTGAGTTACATACTGGGTATGTAATACAATTCCAGACACAAGAGGAGACACAGAAAGATTCTGATCTAAAGGCAAAAACGTCACAAATCATCATGACACAAATTAAAAGTCTTAAGCATCTGTACAGAAAAACTACAAGCAGGTTCGAACGGGAAAAAGCTAGCAACTTGAAGCTTGGTGGAGGAAGAAGCCCTGCACTGCCCTGAAAGCTGAGTGGAAAGGCAGAGACAAAAAGGCAGAAAGGCAGAGGCTGTGTTCTAAATTAAGGGGCACGCATGAGCACAGGATTGTAAATGGAGAGGGTGAGTGCCCGCCGTGAACAGCAGCTCACACGGGGCCTCTAACGGCTCTCTCCAAAACTTGCTTTACCACACGGGGTCTTCTTTTAATTAACACTGCTGTGACCTTGAGGGAGTTTAGCAATTGTGTTTGCTGTCCAGCTGTTTCTAATGATTTTTGGTTCTGCAACTTCAATTTAGTGTGTGCTCTCCTTGTTCAATATATCCCACCTCTGTCTGTCAGCCTACCTGCTTCTATGAGAACTCATTTTAATCTCTAGAGCAGTTCCTGTTGATACAAAATTATGGAATGGTAGATGGACCCTTTGGGGTTTGTTGTCAGAGTGGTTTTAAACTGATCACCTTTTCTGCAGTAAACCCATCGAGTCTTCTTTAGAAAAACAGCAACATGATGGCTGGTTCCAGGAAGGACACTCAGAACCCAAACTTGTAATTACAACATCAGTAATTGTCAGCTCAGTTCAGCTTTGTACCAGATAGGAACACACACAGGAAATTAGAAAAGGGGTCTTGAACCTCTCAAGATGTTTTATTAAATTGTTTTATTAATTTATTAAAAATGTTTTATTAAATTGAACCAAGCTTGGTTCAAAATGCTTGGAGGGCAGAGAAAATATCTTAACTTTCCCTCTGTGACTTTTATTCACTTAAATAAAATCCCGAGGCATTGACAGAGGAATTGCTTAATAAGAAACTCAGTAGGTACCATTATTTGTGCATATCACGAACCATCTTCTTGTGAGTTCGTGAAGGTTGGTTTGCTAAGACCTCTGCATGAAGTAGGCAGATGTTTTCACTAGGAACAGTGGCTGAAAAAAAAAACAACAACAACAAAACAACAAGAAGAACAAAAACAAAAACAAAAAACACTGTGCTAAACTTGAGAACTTCCATTTATAGTCCCATTAGGAAAAGTCAGTGAAATGAAGCCTCAGAGAGATTAAATGAATTGGCTCACAGACTTGCATAGAAGAAAAACTGAGACTAAAACTCCAAAGAACATGCTCCTTAGTTTTCTAGTGGCTTAATTTCCCAACTCATTCTGTCACCTGGTCATTTTCTATTCTCACCATTTCTATATACCATGAAAACAAACAGAAAAAAAAAATTCTCCATATAGAATGCTGTTCCAGCTCTTCCTCCCCTGTTTTTACCTGTTTCCTTTCACAATATTTTGCCTGGACAATACAGTTCCCTCTGTCTTAGGTCTGTCTGTTCACCTTTTTTCTTCAGCCTGTCCATTCATTTACACAGAAGACACTGTGAAAGGTCTTTTAAAATCACTCCTTTTGTTTGACACCTTTTAATGCCTCTTCATTCTTGGGATAAAGAACAGATTTCTTAGCACCAGGATAAGAGGCCTTTCAGGGTTTAAGTGGCTTTTCCTTTTCAGATTTATGACAAATAATGTTTGCTTGTTGACCTTTCAAGTCTCCATTCCTCTTAATCTTGGGCTGTACCCAAGAAACCGATATATAGGGGCCATGTGTGTCTTCTCCTGGGTTTGGCAAGGGGAGAACATTAGATGGAGGCCAGAAGAAGGGACAGCAGCGAGAGTGGGCATTTGTCCACCGATTCCTGGAAGCAGGATCTCAGCTTTGGCAGGTGAACATTTTCTGAGATCCAGAAACCACTTCCTCTTCTTGCCTTTTCCTGTCTCAGAAGGAAATCAGTTCCCTGTGGCTAACAGTTCTGCATATCTTTTAGGTTTTGTTATAACTTGCCTACTTTTTTAAAAAAAGAAATAACCCCTCCACCTAAACTTCCCTCAAAGATTCACTTTGAATTTGTAAGATAATCCTTCTCAATAGTTTGCTGTTGCTTTGTGTGGTGGTGCAAAGTTGGTCGAGACCCAGTTTATTCTTAATCTGTAATTACTTTAATAGTGCTTATCTCTGAAACACAGGGGCCTTACCCTTGTAACTCTAGGGCTTTGGGTACACACACTACTCCTGCTTGATCTGCCGTTCCCTTTCATGGATTCTCACTGCCACTGACTGTATCACTCAGATCTTGACTTCAATTACTGACTTGTCTAGATGCCGTCCAGTGCTTGTCCTGGGTGTCGCCTGCTGTACCAACCCCAGCGGCTCATTGATTGTATGTTTCAGAATGGACATTTCCTTTGAGGCCTGGAGCTGCCTCCTTCACCCTGATAAACACACTGCCTAGCACAGAGCCTCAGGCAAACATCATTTAAGTTTGAGAACTTTTCATTTGAATATTGAGATCATTCTCTTCCAATTGTTACTTGGCATGATGCTTTCTCTGGTGTCTCCTCTGCCCCCAACTATGAAGTTATTGCTGTTGTTTGAGGGACACTGAGCAAGTACCACCGAACTATGGAGAGAACACTCCTGTGCACACTGCTGTGCTTGTTAAGAAGCTCATAGCCCTTTATCTAACTCTCAGACCACATAAGGGCTTGAGAAGAAGTGAAGGAAAGAACAACAAAACAAACCTACCATAGATGTCCTCTGAAAGACTCCACTCAGAAGAAGATCAAAGCAAATGCTGAGGTCATAGCCAAAGTTTGGGCAGAGCATGGGGAGTATTATGGAAGAGTGTGGGGATAGAAGGACCGGGAGGAGACAGGAGCTCCACAAGGAGACCAACAAAGCCAACAAATCTGGAACTAGTGGGTCCTGCAGAGTCTGATGCACAAACCAAGAACCGTGAATGGAGGGACTTAGACCCCTTACTCAGTCCATGGGTAGCTCAGTCTCCATGTGGGTACCTTAGTAAAGGTAGTAGGGATTATCTCTGCCATGGACTCTGTTACCCGCTCTTTGATCACTTCTCCCTGGTGGTGCTAGGCCTCAGAGGAAGAGAATCCAGGCAATCCTGATGAGATTTGATAGGCTAGGGTCATATGGTAGGGGAGAAGGGCTCCCTCTTTCTATGGTCTAGGGGTGGGAAATAGGGGGAAGGGGATGGAGGGTGGGTCTGGGGGGGTAATGAGAGAGGGGCCTATATTAGGGATATAAAGTGAATAAATTATAAAAAAATTAAAAAGTGAAAAAAATAATAAAGTACAAGAAGAAATGCTCTTTAAACAATAGACAGAAACCAAACATTGGTTATTTTTTTCAGACACACAGTAGATCCCTTTATTTTATTTTATTTTATTTTATTTTATTTTATTTTTTTGATATGACCTCACTCTATATCCCAAGTAAGCTCAAATTTACTCTGTAGTCCAGGATGGTATTAAACTCACAATACTCCCTCTGCCTCAGCCTCTGGGTGCTAAAATTATGTGTGCCCACCTGTCTCCTTGATCTCATATGCAAGACTGCTCTGCTGATTAAGATTTACGATCTTTGATTTCTAATTTCCAAAGATTTACCTGCTACTGCTAAATCTAAAAGGATTAATATCCCATCATCCCCTTCCCCTGCTTTTTCCTTCCCTTTCATCTTTCATTCTGCATGCCTCCCCTCTTCCCTCCATCCCTCTCTTTCTTTCTTCTCATTTTCTTTCTTTCTTTTTCTTCCTTTCCCTTCTTCACCCTCTCTCTCTCCTTCTCTTTCTTTCTTATTCGTTTCATTGAGACAGAATCTTATTGTAGCACACTCAAACTCCTGAGTGCTGGGATTACAGGTTAGCATCCGTGCAGATGCTCTTAACACGTGCCTGGCTCTTGCTAGCAGCAAGGTATATCATAGACTTAAATGCCACATGTATTCTGTAAGCTAACATTTGGGGTTGGGATTTTGATAAATTAGTTTGACTCAAGGAGATTTGTATGATAGCTTCTTTCTCATATCCATTTTAATTCAATTTAATCCATTAATCCAAGTTGCTCTCTTGTTTGTAAATAAGGATGACATTATTACAAGTGCTTTCAAAGATGCCCACCTCACTTATGTCACACGTGACTCTTTGCCACATTAATTCCAGGAAAATATTAATTTTCATGGTTTGATAATCATAAAATGAATGTTTCGTTCTCTTTCAGGTCTTGGCTCCAAGACAACCAAAAAAAGAAGAAACACCGGTAGAGCTAAAAAGGGCTGAGGTCATGTGCAGCCAATTCGCTACATGAACTGTGTCCATTGTGTGCCCAAGAAGGAGGCCATTCATCATGCACATCACAAGAGGGAATCAGATTCCATTACAGAGAGTTGTGGGCCACCACGTGGGTGCTGGGGATTGAACTCAGAACCTCTGGTACACATACTAAAGTTGGAACCATACAGAAAGGATTGGCATGCCTCATGCCCAAGGATGACACGCAAATTCGAGAAATGTTCCATACTAAAAAAAATAAAAAATAAAAAAAATAAAAGGTCGTCATTCAGATTACTGTAGAGGCCGCTGCTGTGAGGGAAAAGTGTCTTCCATGCTTATGTGCTTCCCAAGCCCTATGTCAAGCTGCATTACTGCGTGAGCTGTGCCGTTCACAGCAAGGTGGTCAGGAATCCATCTTGTGAAGCCCCTAAGGACCGAGCACCACCCCCTCGCCATGATTTAGACCTGTTGGGCTGGTCCATGACCTCCACCAAAGCCCATGTAAGGACAAACGGCTTTGGTGGCAGGACAGAGAAAAAAACCACTCTGGACAAATAAAATGGAAGTTATAACTTGAAAAAACAAAACAAAACAAAACACTCATGTTTCAGCCAGCTGGAATTAAGGTGTAAGCCCTTAATTAAGGTGTATGCCCTTAATTCCAGCTGGCTGAAACATGAGTGTTTTGTTTTGTTTTGTTTTGTTTTGTTTTTTCAAGTTAAGGTGTATGCCCTTAATTCCAGCACTTGGGAGGCAAGTGATTTTTGGGAGGCTACATAGAGAAACCCTGTTTTGAAAGACAACAGAAAATTCGCACATTTCATTCATATTATTACATTTCTCAGTCAAGGATGCACCTTACAACTGATGGATGGAATAGTGAGCCTTATGCTAGATGAACTTACATTCAGAATTAATTATGCCAGGTCCGTTTCCCATCCTTTAAAAAGTACTTTAATTTAGACTCATTGTACAGTGCTGCTCTTGATATCCTATTCTCCTCTTAGCTCTTCAGGCTGATAACTCAGCTTTTAAAATGGGTCTAATACATGTCAAATTTCATCTTCTTATGAAACAGTTCCATTATAAAACAGGCATTGCACCTCGTCATATTTCATGTCATTGGGTAAAAAAAAACAAAAAAACAAAAACAAAACACTGGTAAAGAGAGAGAAGGGAAAAAGACCTGTCTGTATGATGGATTCTGACTATGGATAGATTGGAAGGGAAGCCACTTCTCTGTGAACGGGAACATGCCTCACACCAGCTCACTAAACATCACGCTTGCACTGCCCCGTAGCAACAACCAAACATTGACTACCACAGCTTGCCTGAGACAAGTACAGAGGGAAAAAGTCACAGTGTGGGCAGGAGATAATTGTGGGCATGGGGAGGGGACAGTTCCAGACCTGTGTTTTCCAGCTCCCGGAACCAAAGAACGCTGATGTATTGCGATGTTCAGTCACTGACTGTGGGATGGATGGACATGTCTGATCAAGCATCATATTTAAGCAATATGGTGCTGAGGAGGAATGGTGGCCACCCCGGCCAGTGTCCCTAGGATTTGTACATAGGATAATGAATATCTAACCTCACTGACCTTGCTTTGGTAGTGAAGCTGAGTGGTAGTTTCCATCTGTGTCAACATTTAGAACTTGCTATCTTCAAGGCACTATTCTAAGCGCTTATAAGTATCAACTCATTTAATCTTCACATCATTTTATAAGGTTATCTCAGTTTTTCTAGTGAGGAAACTGCTACCCAGAGAGGTTAAGTATGTTGTTGAAAGTCTGACAGTTGATAAGTGACAGGCCTAGGATTTGATTCCACGGAGTCTGGCTCTACATTATGCTCTAGCCACTCATCTCCAATGCGTCTTTATTCACTCAACCGCTGCTCTTTATTTCAGCCACTGCCTAGACAGATCCTTTGAGGTCACGATGTATTTGGTCTGTCTCTGATGTGAGACGTAAGAAACTCAGCCCAAGACTGCAGAAACTTGGGCTTGGTAGGTGTTGGCAGGTGGAGGGGGAATGCATCCTAGACGTATGTGGCTTGGACAGAGTCCAGGCTTCCGGAAAAAGCCTTAACACTTTGCTCAAAATATTCCATTATAGCATTAAAAATGACATCTTCCCCTCCCCCATAATTCCTAGGATACAGAGAAATGATGTGAAGAAAAGGGGCTGATGTCTCTATCTCTGTCTCTGTCTCTCTCTCAATCTCT
Organism: Psammomys obesus; assembly: GCF_907164565.1. Taxonomy (NCBI): domain Eukaryota; kingdom Metazoa; phylum Chordata; class Mammalia; order Rodentia; family Muridae; genus Psammomys; species Psammomys obesus. The sequence continues at coordinate 6,517 of NW_026591461.1, read as the reverse complement.
TCCAGGCACACACACACACACACACACACACACACACACACACACACACACACAAAAGGGACCCAAATTAATGCCATGGGAGACCTCTCATAGCTGGATGGCAACCTACTTCTAAACTCTTATGATGAAAAATTAACATCTCAATGAGATACAGCATTGAAAGCAAATGCTCTATATCGTTTAAATTACTGTTCAGTAGGGGAACTAATAAAAATTTAGAAGGACAGATTTTCATTATAGATGATCCTGATGTCTTAGTTTTTGTCTTTCAGAAGAAAAAGATTCACCTTTTAAAAATTCAGGATATCTATTTTTTTTGTTGTTGTTGTTGATAGAATACATTATCAACCAAAATTAGGGCTCTTATGTTGTTATTTGAAATCTAATACAGGAAAGTAGCTTTTGCTGTGGGCTTGCCTTTGAATATAAATTTTTAAAAAGGTGTTCATCTGTGCACCAAAAACTCTTCCCCTTTAGCCTTTAACTATTTTATATTATTTTATTTTATTTATTTTGAGACAGGGTTTCTCTGTGTAGCCTTGGCTGTCCTGGACTCACTTTGTAGCTCAGGCTCACCTCAAACTCACAGAGATCCACCTGCCTCTGCCTCCACGAGTGCTGGGATTACAGGCCTGCAGCACTGCACCTGGCCGTTAGCCTTTAGCTTTAGCAGAGTTTGAAGCAAATGTCCTAACAGCATAATGAATGATCCATTAGGCAAGCATGGAAGACCAATGATCCTTTATCTGCCTTTTTTTTTTTTTTTAGTGAAGTCATTTATTTATTTACTTACTTATTTAAGATTTATTTATTTATTTTGCACATATTGTTTTGCCTGCATGTGTGCCTGCAGGCCAGAAGAGGACATCAGATCTCATTATAGACAGTTATGAGCCACCATATGGTTGCTGGGAATTGAACTCAGGACCTCTGGAAGAGCAGACAGTGCCCTTAACCTCTAAGCCATCTTTCCAGCCCCCTTTATCTGCCTTTGCAAATGAAGCTGTATGTTCGTTCTCAGTGCCTAGCAAAGGTCTAGCACAGGGAAGTGATCACAGTTCAAATGGCCTTCTCCAACTGGATAGAGAGAAATTATTTCCTTATCCCAGTAATAGAGAGTAAAGGCATTGGAATCATTGCCTAAACATGGATAGTGGAGTGATGGGGTGTGATTTTCTGGGGTGTAGATGTGGGTAATGAATGAAAAACAGGTCTCTATGGACTCTTCAGTGCCTGGCTACATAATGCCCACTTTATGTCTGGACTTGAGGCTTTTTTTCAGATTCCTAGATGCTGACAGCCACTGTTATCATGTTTCTTCTTCTAAACAACACCCATTAAGATTAAGCTTGAGAGACTTTACCTGCTGTTTTCATAAGACTTATGAGTTAAGCCTGTCTGTCTTTGGTATTTCCTTTTGGCTCCACAATAATGTTGAATTCACTATGTTTTTTCTTCTTATCATTTTGGAAAATGAGACTGTGTCTGTTTTTAATTCCATTGTGGACAGCTGAGAAAAAACATGTATGCCTTATAATTGCCAAGAATAGCTTTAGTAAACAAACTTTGCATTAATCTTTGAGAACGCCTTGGATTCACCATTAGCAATCTGTTTATACACTACTATCTTTTACAATATTTTCTTGCATATATATATGAAAATATATGTGTATATATATATAAATGTATATATTTAAAATCTGATTCTTTATCATATTTATAACTTTCAATATGGTTATATTACAATATTGACTGCAATTATACTCAACATGCCATAAGTAACACTGTGTGCCTACTACAGTTCCAATTGCTAAGGCTATACCAACCAGTAAGGCAGTGAAATTATCCCTCTTGTGGAATTTAATTTTCACCTGGGATAAGGGAGGCAGATGAACAACAACAAAAAGAAAAATTTTAAAGGTGGCAAATACTGTGAATACTTTCATAAGTTCTATGAAGAAATTAAAACAGACCCCCATGTTGCCAAGAGAAATAGGGAATCAAAAGCAGAAACTCAGCTCTCCAAGTTTTCCTTCCATGCAGTTTGGGGGAAGTTATTTCCTCATATTGTGGTGCCTTAGTTTCTAAAGTGTGGGGATGCAGGGGCTGGGGACATAGCTCAGTGGCAGAGTGGCTGCTAGCCCACACAGTGTCCTGGACCTTGCATAAACTGGGCATCGAACTCACCCTTAAATTCCAACCCTTAGGAGGCAGAGGCAAGTAGATCAGACATTCAAGGGCAACCTTTGTGACAGGGAATTGTTCTTTACCAAAAAAAAAAAAAAGAAGTGGAGAGGGTTATAACTGTCTTATCATACCTTGTTTACAGCTGCTAAGAATGAGAATATTAGAATACATAGACTAATATATGGCAGGTATAAGATACTTGCCAGTATTAGCTGTACTATTTTACTGTGTTATTGGCCTCTTTTTAGAGATGAGAAATCTGAAGGTTACAGAAGCCAAATGACATTGAAAAGGTCTTGCAGTTGGAAGGATTCAGAAGCATTGCCTTAAAGTTTGGCTCTGCTCTCAAATATTCTTTCTTTTCTTTTTTTAACAAGTACTTATCTTTCCTATAACACTTATTAAGGAGGCCTGTTATATCCATAGTCTCTCATTGTCACTAGAGATAATATATATTTCCTGTAATAAGCCTTATCCTTCTATTTTTCTCACACACACACACACACACACACACACACACACACACACACACACTTCCTCTTCTTTCTTTTGCTACTGCCCTGAGACAGGCTTTTCATTTCCCCAAAACCACACTTTACATATGGTTTTGTCTAAATAGACTTTACTAATTATCAAGTCAACACACAGCATTGGGGAACTGCAACATTTTGCTATCATAGCTGCGGCTCCTGCAACAGGGCAGAGAGCACTCGGGAGAATTTCCATTTGTGATGCCCCAGATTTCAGCCATTTAACTAAAGTTCAAAATTGCTACTATTTTTCTTTTTATGACCTTTTCAGATGTCATTTTCCCCTCTCTCTCTAATCGCAGTTCCATTTAGAACGAATGACATTCAGGAATCCATACTTCGGTGGTAATCTGAATTCTTTTTATATCCAGTTTTAAACCCTAATCACTACCCTTTTTCCTTCAATTGCTCAGACACTTGGTGTATTTTATTACACAACATCTTGCCAGATTTGAAAGTGCTTTCTCGCAGTCAAGGGGAGTTCTGGAGCAGGCTCAGCAGCGCAGTGCAGGCCGGCAGAGTTTAAGCCGTACAGAGATAAGTTTAATAAGGCTTTCAAGGGGACTGTAAAACCTAAGTGCTTCGCTTCTGCTGGCTCTAAGACCACGGCTTTTTACACCTTCCTAAAAAAGCAGGGACCAGTTGAGCACCCACAGGAGGGGGCTAAGGCCATGTTCTTGTTCCTGCTCAGAAATTTGGTGTTGCCCAGTGAGCATGAGAGCCAGGGAAGCCACTCTGGAGATTTTGCCTTGGTACTTAACGTCCTGTGGGTTTTTTTTTTTTCTTCAGATTTTTATTCCCTCATCTGAAGATTTCTATAATGCCTTATGAAGATTAAATTGCATAAGATAGTGGTTCTCAAACTGGGGGTCATGACTCTTCTGGGGGTTGCATATCAGATATTTGCATTTCAGTTTACAACAGTAGCAAGATGGCAATTGTGAAGAAGCAACAAAATTAATTAATGGTTGGGATCACTGCAACATGAGGAACCGTATTAAAGGGTTGCAGTATTAGGAAGGATGACTACTGTCAGAAGATATACCAAGATTTAGACATACCAGTCGCTGCATAATGATGATAATTCTTAGTGCTATATGCTCTCTCCATATTCCTTTGGCATTGCTTAAAACAAGTTAGTTTATTGACATAAGGACCATTCATTGTGGCATAAACAGAACATTGCAGTTCCCTTTTCCTGCCTAAGTGTTTCTCATTTATTTTTATCTTTACTTTAAGGAATGGATTCAGCCTGTATACACAGTTCAACCTCTTTTCATAATGCTTAGGTTTAAGAAAAACTATTGCTGACTTTCTACCTGGGACTTCTGTTGGCCAAACCAGGCTGGGACATAGAACAGTTTCTGTCTCAGCCATCATTAGAGAAGCTCCTCCTTGCAGTAGATGGAACCCAACATGGAGACTCATAACTAGACACTAGGCAGAAACTCACAGTTTCTGAAGCAGTTTGTCTTCATCTAATGCTCTCCCTCTGGGATCAGGGAGCTATGCTGAAGAGGAGGTGGAAAAATTGTAAGTCAGAGGTGATGGATGACATTAAGAAAACAGTGTCTTCCAGACACAACAGGATTGACACACATATGAACTTATGTAGACTGTAGCAGCATGCACAGAGCCTGCACGGTTCAAGCCAGACAGGGTCCCAGGGCTGAGAGGGGAAAGTTGACATGAGCTCCCATCTTTAACCAATGAGCTATTTCTAACTGACATTTGCTTTCAGAAAAACAAACAAACAAACAAACAAACAAAAAACAACAAAACACTAGTTTCCACCAATGGAGTCCCACAGGGTACACATACTACATTTCAGGCCAGCCCTCATGCCCAGGGGTAGATGGTCAACACACAATATCAATGGTATTTTTTGTAGGCTTTTTGTCTCATATTGCTTTGTTTCAGCAGTAATTTTTTTTTTGGTCCTACTCGTCTTTTGCTTGTAAATTATGATTTCAGATTTTGTGTTTTCATTTCTTTCTGTGTGTATTATTGTTTTAAGTTGTTTGTTTGCTTAACTGTTTGTTTGCTTCCTAAGGAGAGGTGTAGATTTGGATGTATGGGGAGGCAGCGAAGAGCTGAGCGGAGTAGGGTGAGGGGAACCATGATCAGAATATATTACATGAAAAAATTTTTCAATGAAAAAAGAAAAAAAAACCAATTTCAATACAAATCTTCACTGATCAATGACCACCAATCCCTGTTGACTGCTTCCTATGTCAGCATCTTCCTCATGAAGCTGATGTTCGCTGAAGAGGTTGGATGTTCATTTTCATTAAGTGTAAGATTGAAGGATAAACACAACAAAAAAAGACATCAGTGTAGCAGAGGAAATATTGCTCTGTTGGGAAGAGAGTGGTCTAGTCAGGAAAAGCTTTGTGGAAGAGATGGTATCCGACCTAGTCTTGGGGGACAAGTTGTTTTTTTTTTTATTATTTGTTTGTTTTTTTGTTTTTTCCCTAGAAAGCAGAGGAGGAAGGGAATTTGGGCAGTTGGAATATCTGGGTGACAGATGATGAAACACTAGGTTGGTGAGATGGCTCAGAAGGCAAAGGTGCTTTCTGCGCAAACCTGAAGACCTGAGCTCAAGATCTAAAAGCACAAGGAGAGAACCACTTTCATATGTGCTTCAAAGTACATGTGCACCTTCCCTGCCAATTTATAGTTAAGAAGATGGGACAGCAGGACGTGTCCAGTTTTGTATCGTATGAGCTTAACATGTAGGGAGAGACTGTAGCCAGGTAGAAGATGGTCAGAGGCGGCAGACACTCAGATTTGTGATTTACATTCAAAAGTATCTAAGAAATTCAAGCCTGTCATAATAGGGATTACTTAACAAATACATGCTCTTCTCCAAAACTTTTTTTTTATTTTATTAAGTAAGATAATTTATGTTCAGATACTATAATTCCATATTCTTACTAGCTTATTCCACGGTTTTGGGATCTCTGTAAATTTTTACTTCATATTTTTGTTTACACAAAAGAGAAAGATTGGAATAGCAAGGAGGAAGTTTGAATTGTGAGAGAAATTTAATTTCTCAGATAACAAAAACATATTTGACATTTCAATACCAACAATTTCCACAAAACAGGCAATAAATAGTTTTAAAAACTTTCTTAGGTGTGTGTGTGTGTGTGTGTGTGTGTGTGTGTGTGCATATGTATGTGTCAGGAGGGGAAACGTGTTCATGATTTCTCCTGTTATATGTCTCCAACCCTCAATATAACATAACATTTTTTTTTTTTTACATTCTCATTTATCTGGATTTTGTTTTGGCTATGTTTTGATGATGGTGGTGTGGACACATTATTGTGTCTTTTGTCTTTCTAGCACTTGGTATTAAGTGTATGACAATGGGGTATTGTCACAAAAACTGCCATTTCTCTTTTTGCTTGTTGGAAGGATCTCGCACCATTTATATTACTTATTTTTAAGAAATTAAACTATTTAAAAAACAGAAATAGTTTAAGAATTATATCAAAGGGAATATAACCGCCTACACTATGAAGAAGTCAGTCATTTTATAAGGTCATACTTTAGTGACCTTAAACAAGAGAAACTAAGATAAGACTATCATATAATGAAGATGGATTTTTATTAATATCATCATGTGAGGATGTTTAGTGAATGAAACAAATTAATTCTTGTCTGTGTTTTCAAAGGGTGATGTTAACCTTGTTTCATACCCCTTTGCATCCCAGTGACCTCTTTAAAGGATATTAAATGTCCCCCCCTTTTTTTTTTCTAGAAAGCCATAGCAATTAATGAAGAACAATTAAATG
>NW_026591460.1:0-8317 GCF_907164565.1 Psammomys obesus | reverse complement strand
TTCTGTTCAGGAAGTTGTCTCCTGTGCCAATGAGTTCTAGGCTGTTTCCCACTTTTTTTTCCAGCTGATTTAGAGTATCTGGTTTTATGTTGAGGTCCTTGATCCACTTGGACTTTAGTTTTGTGCAGGGTGATAAATATGGATCTATTTTCATTTTTCTGCATGTAGACATCCAGTTGGTCCAGCACCATTTGTTGAAGATGCTGTCTTTTTTCCATTGAATGGATTTGGCTTCTTTGTCAAATATTGAGAATTCATAGGTGTGTGGGTTTATTTCTGGGTCTTCTATGCGATTCCATTGATCCTCCTTTCTGTTTCTATGCCAATACCATGCAGTTTTTATTACTGTTGCCCTGTAGTACAGCTTGAGATCGGGAATGGAGATACCTCCAGATGATCTGTTGTTGTACAGGATCGTTTTGGAGATTCTGGGTTTTTTGTTTCTCCATATGAAGCTGAGAATCTTTTTTTCAAGGTCTGTAAAGAATTGAGTTGGTATTTTGATGGGAATTGCATTGAATCTGTAGATTGCTTTTGGCAGGATGGCCATTTTCACAATGTTAATCCTACCAATCCATGAGCACGGGAGATCTTTCCATCTTCTGAGATCTTCTTCAATTTCTTTCTTCAAAGACTTGAAGTTTTTCTCAAACAGGTCTTTCACTTGCTTGGTTAGAGTCACACCAAGGTACTTTATGTTATTAGTGGCTATTGTGAAGGGTGTTGTTTCCCTAATTTCTTTCTCAGCCTTTTTGTCTTTGGTATACAAGAGGGCTTCTGATTTTTTTGAGTTGATTTTGTATCCTGCCACTTTGCTGAAGGTGTTTATCAGCTGAAGAAGTTTTCTGGTTGAATCTTTGGGGTCGCTCATGTATACTATCATATCATCTGCAAATAGTGACACTTTGACCTCTTCCTTTCCGATTTGTATCCCCTTGATCTCCTTTAGTTGTCTTATTGCTCTGGCTAGGACTTCAAGTACAATGTTAAAGAGATATGGAGAGAGTGGGCAGCCTTGTCTTGTCCCTGATTTCAGGGGGATTGATTTAAGTTTCTCTCCATTGAGTTTGATGTTGGCTATAGGCTTGCTGTATATTGCCTTTACTATCTTTAGGTATGTGCCTTGTATCCCTGATCTCTCCAAGACTTTAAACATGAATGGGTGTTGGACTTTGTCAAATGCTTTTTCAGCATCTAAGGAGATGATCATGTGGTTTTTCTCCTTCATTTTGTTTATGTGGTGGATTACATTGATGGATTTCCGTATGTTGAACCACCCTTGCATTCCTGGGAGGAAGCCTACTTGGTCATGGTGGATGATATCTTTGATGTGTTCTTGGATTCGGTTTGCAAGTATTTTATTGAGTATTTTTGCATCAATGTTCATAAGAGAGATAGGTCTGAAGTTCTCTTTTTTTGTTGGATCTTTGTGTGGTTTAGGTATCAAAGTGACTGTGGCTTCATAGAATGAGTTTGGTAGTGTTCCTTCTGTTTCTATTTAATGGAATAGTTTGAGGAGAATTGGTGTTAGTACTTCTTTGAAGGTCTTGTAGAATTCTGCGCTGAAGCCATCTGGTCCAGGGCTTTTTTTGGAGGGGAGACTGTTAATGACTGCTTCAATTTCCTTGGGAGATATAGGACTATTCAGTCTTTCTACCTGATCTTGACTTAATTTTGGTAGATGGAATCTGTCAAGAAAGTTATCCATTTCATTTAGATTTTCAAATTTTGTGCCATATAGGCTTTTGTAGTATGACCTAATAATCGTTTGGATTTCCTCAGTGTCTGTAGTTATGTCCCCATTTTCCTTTCTGATTTTGCTGATTTGTATGGTTTCTCTCTGCTTTTTAGTTAGTTTGGCTAAGGGTTTGTCTATCTTGTTGATTTTCTCAAAGAACCAGCTTTTTGTTTCATTGATTCTTTGGATAATTTTATTTGTTTCTAATTGATTGATTTCTGCCCTTAGTTTGATTATTTCCAGCCATCTGCTCCTCTTGAGTGTATCTGCTTCTTTTTTTCTAGGTTTTTCAGTTGGGCCATTAAGTTGTTTGTATGTGATGTTACGGATTTCTTCTTGTAGGCACTTAGTGCTATAAATTTTCCTCTGAGCACTGCTTTCAATGTGTCCCATAAATTTGGGTATGTTGTGCCTTCATTTTCATTGAATTCTAGAAAGTCTTTAATTTCTTTCTTTATTTCTTCCTTGACCCAGCTGTCATTGAGTAGTAAGTTGTTCATTTTCCATGTGCGTTTCGGCTTTTTGTTGTTTCTGTTGTTGTTGATGTCCAGCTTTAGTCCATGGCGGTCAGATAGTATACAAGAGATTATTTCAATCCTTTTGTATCTGTTGAGGCTTGCTTTGTGACCAACTATATGGTCTATTTTGGAGAAGGTTCCATGTGGTGCTGAAAAGAAGGTGTACTCTTTTGAGTTTGGGTGAAAAGATCTGTAGACGTCTATTAGATCCATTTGATTTGGGGATTCTGTGAGTGTTTTTATTTCCCTATTTGGTGTCTGTCTGGTTGATCTGTCCCTTGATGAGAGTGGGGTGTTGAAGTCTCCCACTATTAAGGTATTAGGATCAATGTATGATTTAAGCTTTAATATTGTTTCATTTACGAATGTAGGTGCTCTTGTATTTGGGGCATAGATATTCAAAATTGTGATGTCCTCTTGTTGGATTTTTCCTTTGATGAGAATATAGTGGCCCTCCTTATCTTTTTTGATTAACTTGGTTGAAAGTCTATTTTATTAGATATTAGGATGGCTACTCCAGCTTTTTTTCTGGAACCATTTGCTTGAAAAACATTTTTCCAGCCCTTTACTCTGAGGTAGTGTTTATCTTTGTTGCATAGGTGTGTTTCTTGGATGCAACAGAATGTTGGGTCCTGTTTCCGTAACCATTCTGTTAGCCTGTGTCTTTTTATTGGTGAGTTGAGTCCATTAATATTGATAGATAATATTGACCAATGCATGTTAGTTCCTTTTGTAATGGAGTCGATGATCTTACCTTGTTTCATTGCTTGTTTTCTTTTCCTTTTTGTTGGGATATTATCTGTATGGCCTGTTTTCTTGGGTGAATTCGTTTTCGTTGGATTGGAGTTTTCCTTCTAGTATCTTCTGTAGGGTTGGTTTGCTGTATAGATATTGCGTAAATTTAGTTTTGTCATGGAATATTTTGTTTTCTCCATCTATGTTGATTGAAAGCTTTGCAGGGTATAGTAGTCTGGGTTGACATTTGTGATCTCTTAGAGTCTCCATGATGCTTGCCCAGGCCCTTCTGGCTTTCATAGTTTCTGATGAGAAGTCTGGTGTGATTCTGATAGGTCTACCTTCATATGTTACTTGGCCTTTTTCCCTTGCTGCTTTTAATATCTTTTCTTTGTTCTGTAGATTTAGTGTTTTGACTATGATGTGACGTGATGTGTTTCTTTTCTGGTCTAGTCTATTTGGTGTTCTGTAGGCCTCTTGTATATTTATGGACATCTCTTTCTTTAAGTTGGGAAAATTTTCTTCTATGATTTTCCTGAAAATATTTTCTGGACCTTGGAGCCTGGAGTCTTCTTTTTCATCAATTCCTATTATTCTTAGATTTTGTCTTTTCATAGCATCCTTGATTTCTTGGATATTTTGTGATTGGAATTTTTCTGATTTTACTTTTTCTTTGAGAGAAGTATCAATTTCTGCAAGTGTGTCTTCAGCTCCAGAGATTCTCTCTTCCATCTCTTGTATTCTGTTGGTGATGCTTACTTTTGTGGTTCCTGATCTTTTCTCCAAGTTCTCCAGCTCAAGAGTTTTCTCATTTTGTGTTTTCTTTATTGATTCTAATTCTGTTTTCATGCCTTGCACCATTTCTTTTATGTGTTTGAATTTGGATTCCTGTCTCTCTATGATGGACTCTATTTCTTTGTTCATTTCCTTTTTGTATGCCACTAATTTTTTCTCTACTTGTGCCTCTGTTTGGCTATGTTTGCCTGTGTTTCTTTAAGGGTTTTGTCTATTTCTTCTTTCTTTACCTCCAATTGACTGGCCAACTCTTTGAAAGATTTGTTCATTTCCTCCTTATGAGCCTCAAATAATTGAGCAAGCATGGCTTTAAGGTCATTTTCCTGTGCTTCTGATGAATTGGAGTATCCATCGATTTTGGGGTTTGCTGGTGAAGTCATGATGTCCTGATTTATGTTGGAAGTGTTCTTTCGCCTACCCCTGGCCATTGGCTTATCTGAGACCTTCCCTGTTTGTTTTTGGATTCTGCCGATCAGACTGGTACTGTCTCTCTTTCGAGTCTGGAGAATTCTTCAGGAAGTTGAGAGAGGTCCCGTGCCCTTAGCGTGTGCTGAGGACTAGCTGTACCTGTGGGAGGAAAGTACGCAGGCGCAACAAAGGCAAATGCAAGCGTGCGTGCGTGTGTATATGTGTGTGTGTGTGTGTAAGTGGGCGTGGGCGTGTGTCTCAAGGGACAGAGTGATGGCTAATGTTGAACCCTTGAGTGTGTGGGAGGGGCTCTGCAATGTATATGTCGCAGGCGCTAGTGATGATCGCAGCGCAATTTCTGGCATTAACTGCCTTAACTCCTCAATTAGACCCACAGAGCAGGAACTTCAATGTTCCAAGTGCCCTTCTGTTTCCCAAAGTGGGTATATGGGTGGGAGGGGGTTCGATGCCTGGCTTCTGTTTTAGAAGGACCCAGGATCAGTGGAGCTGCAGATTCTCAAGGGTGCACTCACTTACAGGCAGGTCACTTGGCAGAGAATGGGGTATCTGGGCTCTCTGCTCTCTGGTTTGGCCCTGCTTCTTTGATGTGCTCCGCCAGTTCCGTGCTGTTGTCACTGCCAGGTTATGAGGTCTTGCTGCAGCTGGAGATTTCAGGGTGGTCACGTCAGTGGGAATCGGGGTAACCAGCCTTTCTGTTCTCTGGTTTGGCCCTGGTTAGTCTTAAACTGGAGGGTTGCTGTGCCCCGCCAGCTCAGTGCTGCTCCGCCGCCAGGTTAGAAAGTCCCGCTGTAACTGGAGACTGGGTTGCTAGTCCAGATGCTTTCTGGGAAGTCCTGGGGTCTCTTCATTGTGCTCTCCAAGCTTCGGAGGCCCAGCGCCTGGTGTGTCTAGCTTGTATGGCGTTTCTGTCTGGTTTTGGTGAGTATATAGCGTATTCTCTGTCACTGTGGGATTGGGCGGGCCGTACCGTCAGTGATCGCGATCCTGCGGAGCTAGTATGGCCTCATTTGACATTTTTGTCCATTGGTTTTTTTTCTCCAGATGTGCTGAGATACCAACTACATTAGTTAAAACACTTCTTGTAGGCTTTTTATTTTAATATTAGGGAAGGAAACTTGGGATCTGGGGGGCTGAGACTAAACCCAGGTATTTAGCTAAATATTTACCTAAATACCTAAATACCAAATAAACGTGTGTTTAAATGTCATGTCAATCTACGACAATAACATGTCAGAATATGCTATAACTAGCATCCATAAAGCATCAATAAGCACTTCCAGGTATACATTCTAATTTAGTTTGATGAACACTGTATTATAAAGCAAAATGAATACATGGAAAATAATTAATACTACTGGAATAATTAACTTATTATTCAATTGTTGTTAAATATTTTTATTTCCTATCTCTGTGTATAAATTTCAGGTCACTTAATAATACAAAATAGCAAATGAAATATAAACTAGTATGTTGAGGCACTTTCCAATTAAAACACAAAGCCAAAGGAAACATAATTCACAGATTTAACTTCAAAAACACAAACTGTCATCCAGGTATAGCAGTCTGTGTCTACAATGCCAGTGCTCACGTAGTTAAGGTAAGAAGATTGCTACAATTTCTAGACAGTATGGGCTACATACTGAGTTCCAGTATAGACCAAACAACAAAGTGATGCTGTCTCACTGGGAAAGAATTATATTATATACATATATATACATATATTAATATATAATACAACATATTATATAACATGTTAATATATTAATATATAATTATATGCAATTATATTATATATTAATGTATATAGGCTCCTGTAAAATTATATATTAATATATAATATATGCATATACATATATTATATACATACATTTTACATATATGTATATCTATATGTATATATTTCTTTCCCAGTGAGACAGCATCACTTTGTTGTTTGTATATACATATATTATATGCATATATGTACATATGTATATATGCATATAATATATATTCCACATATATACGAAGTTCTTAATGACAATGTTTTTAAAATCCAATAGAAAAAATTAGGATAGAGAGCCAGGCATGCTGGCATGCACCTTAAATCCCAGCACTCAGGGAAGGTAGAGGCATGCAGATCTCTGTGAGTTTGAGGCCAGCCCAGTCTACTAACCAAGTTCAGGACAGCCAAGGCTACATAGAGAAACCGTGTCTCAAAAGAAAATGTTTTTTGTATATTTATTATAGTTTTTGTGGAACAGTGCCATGCTATGTAAGCCATGCTAGCCTTCAACTTACATGTACTGTATTTGGAATATTTGCATCTGTATTTATTGGGGAGATTGGACCTGCAGTTTCTTTTTTGTTGTCTTTACCAGGTTTGGGTATCAAAGTATGCTGGCTTTATAAAAAAAAAAAAAAGTTTCTAAATAACTAAATAGTTAGGTAGTTTTCTTTCCATTTCTATTTTATGAAATAGTTTGAAGAGCACTAGCACTACTTTTGGGCAGAGGGGGTTGACATTAAAATTTAATTATATCTTCTTTCCTCCTCCCTGTCCTACCTCCAACCCCTCTACCATATGTCTCCCTTTGCTTCTCTCAGGGAAGCTATAACCATGAAGTCTCAAAAACATGGCTACTGAAACAAGACCTGAACAAGGACTGCACCAATAGACAATATAAAAATATGAGATACGGTAGTCTCACAGAATCCCAACCCAAACAACAACAACCAAAACCCTAAGGAAACTAAGGAAAGCTGATAGCAGAATAGTCTGCTAGGAAGAGTCCACCAACAGCGCTAGATTTTCTTTAAAGTTCTCGTACATCAACATGGACACAATTGTTGGTTAGCTTGGTTAGCGGTTTATGATGTTTATCTTTTCAAAGAAGCAACACTTCTGCTTTTATCATCAGCTTGTTCATCTTATTTATTAACTTCGTCACTGCTCTTATTTCTGTCTGCTGATTTTGAGTCTGACTTGGTATTGTTTTCCTAAGACCCTGAGATGTGTACTTATGTTTTCATTTGCTACGTTTTTGGTATGTTTTAATGTGAGAGTCCCTGGACTTCTAGAAAACGTCTGGATTCTGCAGCATTTGTGTGATACCTTACAGATATCCATTAAGTTCATTTGATTCTATGTTGCCATTTACTCTTTTTTCTTTTGCTTTGTTTTGCTTTGTTTGTCATTATGAGCACTGCTAAGAATCAGTTGTTAAAATCACTTGCTTTGATGTCAATTTTTGCCTATTCATCCTGTAGTATTTATTTTATGAAATTGGACACACCAGTGTTTGGGGTTTGGTGTGTGTATGTGTGTGATGAGTGTTTGTGTGTGTGTGTGTGTGTGTGTATGTGTGTATTTATAATTGTTATATCTTCTTACTGCATTGTTCATTAATCAGTATGAAATTATCTTTATCTCCTCTATTGGATTGAAGACTACTTTGATATACTATTAGAATACAACATTTGCTTGCTTTCTAGCTCTATTTCCTTGAAATTCTTTTTTTTCATTCTTCCACTCTGAATTTTTATTTGTCTGTCAGTGAGTTGAGTTTCTTGCAAGCAACAAATTATTGAGTCCTGTTTTTTATCCAGTTAACTTGTCTTTTGCCTGAATAACTTAGACCATTAACAACTACAGTAATTATTGAAATGTATGCACTAATTTCTATCATTTTTATATAGTGTTAGGTACTGTGGTGTCCCTGATCCACTTATTTTGTTGTTGTTGCTGTTGTTTTGGTCCATTTTTTTCCTGTAGTTTCGTGAATGTGTTCACCTTTCTCTTTACTGAATAGAATCCTTTCAACTATTTCCCATAGTGCTGGCTTAGAGGTAATAAATTCTCTAGCATATGTTTATCATAGAATGTTTTTCTTTGTATTTCATTTACAAACAATATCCGTGTTGTTCACAATAACTTGAGCTTAAAATATATTATCCTATGTCTTTTCAACTTTTGATGTCTTAGTTACGAAGTTTGTTATTGATCTTAGCCATTCTGATGGGTGTAAGGTGAAATCTTAGGGTCCTTTTGATTTGCATTTCCCTGATGGCTAATGAGGTTGAACATTTCTTTAAGTGCTTCTCTGCCATTCGATATTCCTCT
>NW_026591459.1:0-6256 GCF_907164565.1 Psammomys obesus | reverse complement strand
TCTTTCTTTCTTTCTTTCTTTCTTTCTTTCTTTCTTTCTTTCTTTCTTTCTTTTTCTCTCTCTGTCTTTCTTCCCTTTTTTATTGATTCTTTATGAGTTTCACATCATGCACCCCAATCCCACTCATTTCCCTGTCCCCTCATATCCATCCTCCCCCTTTGCAACCTCCCTCCCCAAAGCAAGCAACAAAATAAAACAGAACAGAGCAAAACCCAAATCAGAACAAAAAACAAAAACATTATTTTGCTATGGAAACTGCAGTGTGTCACAGCGTGTCCCACAGTTTCTCTGCACGTCTTTACTTGCAAATGTTAATTGCAGTGAGTCATTGGTCTGATTCGAGGCTTCTGCTACACGATCAATAGTGGATCCTCATCAGGACATGTCTCGGATATCCTGTGTCATGGAAATCCTACAGCTTTGGTTCTGCAGGACCAGCCCCTTCACACACTTCAGCAGTTCATAAATGGGGTAGACGTTGGGGTGGGCTAACTCAAGTCCTAGATCTGGGTCTGGGTAGTAGCTGAGTTGGGCTGCCCACCTGCTCTCCTGTACCCACCAACCAGGTCCAGCTCTCCTGCCCTCCTGCCTTCCAGGCCAGCTCATCCAGGCCCCTCTCCCTGAGACAACTCTATTGCGTTGCCCAGGCAAGGTAGAGAGCCTATTCTCCTGAGTGTTGCAGCATGTGTGAAATGGAAACAGGTCTCCCACTGTCATGGGCCAGTTCTCCAATGCTGCCCAGGTGAGGAGTAGGCCCAGCTCTTCTGCCTGCCACAGGCAGCTAGGGGCAGGAGGTGGGTATCTCTGCAGGGACCATGCCACTACTGAGCAGGCAAGGGTAGGGACGGTTCTGCTGAGCTCTCTAACATCAATACAGCCCCAGGTGGCAGCCCAGACCAAGGCTGTCAGCATGGTCCTTAGCAGTAATGTGCGACACAAACATCAACACAGCAGACTGCTGCTCCTGCATGGCCAGACATGGCCCTTCTCACCAGCATGGGGAGGAGCCTTACCACGACAGCACAGGCTGCTCATATGAGGCTGTTCCTTACTACCCTCACATCTCCAGTTCTGCTTCTCCTCATAGTGCACAAACTGTTCCACCTCTCTTTCTCTCCCACGTCTGCGTCATACCCACACATGCTGCACAGCAATGGCATCTTCCTTTGAAAGGTAGAATGGTTAAATGTTTGCCCAACCCTACGATTTCAAAGGAAATAAATCCCTGGCCAAAGTTAAACACGGTGTAGTAAACTTGTAATTCGACATGGAGTCGTCCAGGCTCATGGTTGAACCACCACAACTGACTAAAGAAATTAGCAGAGATGCCGGTGATGAGCAGGACATGTCCAGTCAGTTGTGGGTCTCCACTCTGCAGGTCCTCCTGCTCTTCTTCCTGGGCCGGGCTACAGCTCTGGGAGTCACAGCCACCCACACAGTGGTCGGTTTTTTTCAAATAAAGAAGTCATGGTACGACAGGCATTTGTGGTTATTACTGGTTCTGTTGATTCACCATTCCCAAGGAGCAAGTACAGCAATTGCCTTCACATCTCCAGTTCCACCTCTCTCCGTAGCACACAAAATGCTAGGCTTCTCTTCCTCTTTCATCTCCCACCACCTATTTGTTCACCTTTTATATTTTTTACTTTTTAAAATCTCTTATCACTCCACCACCTACTTGCTCCCTTCTGTCACATCCCGCCGGCCCAGCGAAGGCCAGGCATGGCCTAAAGTGTTTTCTCTGTGCTCCAGAACATTACTTTTCAAGGAAGAGCTAATTCACAGAAGATTAAGGGTAAAGGCTGGTTTCACGTAGGCGGGAGAAGAAGTGAATGCTTTATAGGAGCGGCAGCCGAATTCAGACCATGAGGTTTGGATAACATGCTGCTGCCATAAGGGAGATCTTTCCCTTGGCCAACGTAACCAGTGCCAACCAGCTGGCTCCTGCTGTGGCCAGAGTCTCTGGCTGGTGAGTCTTTACTATCTGTAGTTCCTGGTGCTGTTCTAATGGCAGTTTGGTCCAGGGTGAGATAAGCCAACCCTGAAAAGGACCCCAGGGACTGCATCTCCCACCAGCTGCCCCGCTCTCCCCATCCCTTACTGATTACTTCCTAGAAGAGTGGCAGTGAAAAATAGGAAGTCATTGCTAAGAATATGGTGGGAGATCTAGGTGGCACGAAGGCGCTTGATGCTCCACTAAAAGAGGTCTCAGGGGAAAAAATCAGCCGGTAGCACAGATGTGGATCACACGAATGGGAACACATAGAACAGAATTCAGGCAAGATGTTAAAGGACATGGCTTTCTTTTTTCTTTCTTCCTTTTCTTTCTCCATCATTCTCTTCTCTCCCCCTTTCCCTTACCCCCTCTATCTTTTGCATGTAAGCATTCAGCCAACATTTATTCAGAGCCTCCTGTGTACCAGTCGCTGCACCAGGCCTTTAGAAGACCTAGAGAAAACATGAACTTGACCTTTCTGAAGCTAACAGCTTGGTGGGGGGTAGAAGAAATCCTGATATTCCCTCCTGGGGCAAGGGACAGGCAGGAGTCCAGGGCAGGCCACATAGGTTGCCTGACCACACACATACTTGCAATCTGGTATCAATGTGAAGTATGAAGCTGCCTTGCTCCACACTTTCTCTTTCCTCTTATGTTTCTGTGCAGTGAGTGGCACAGCCTCCCTCGATCTGCTTTTCATCTGTTCATGGAACTTCCATTGTCACAGCAAAAGTTGCTGACACATTACATGGAAGGGCATTATTGTTGGCTTAATATCCCACAGAAAAGCTTCAGTTCATATTGTTGGCAAACTTCCCACTTTTTGAGACAGTGGACCAGGAGTCCTTCCTCTATAGGCTAGGTATCCAGCAAGCTCTGGGGATCCTCCTATCTCTGAACCTAATGTTGCAGTTATACTGAGACCTCCAAACTCAGGCCCTCATGCCTGCATAGTGAGGACTTTTCAAACTCCGACATCTCCTTGCCCCTGAAGATCAGATTCATGTTGCCTCCCTCTGCACATACAAAGATTAAGAGTTTTCTTATGCAAGCCTGGGCTGAATCTTGGTTCCAATATCTAATATCTGTGTCACCTTGGAGAGCTTGCTTAGGTATGTTCCCCCGGCCTTAACATATCCATCTGTGAAATGGCAATAATAAGTAGGTCTAACTCAGTGTTGTAGCAGCAGAATGAGATGAAATGTCTGGTGCGTAATTAACACTAAATGGTCGTTATGAATTATCAACTACCAAATCCATAAATGCAGTGTTTCTGTGTATCTTTTGTGTATCTGAATACTTGATTTGATTACATAAATGTATTTTTCTGTGTCCCCATTGTCTTGAACATAGCCTTATAGAACAATTTTTTTTTTTTTTTTTTTTTAGGGGAAAATACCCAAGACGAAAGTAGAAAACCACAATGTAAATAATGTTAGCAGCTGGTTATAAATCAATACCAATTATAGGGCTAGTAATAAACACAGTAATTTTGGAAATATTGACAGTCAATTTCCTTAAAAGTGAAATTCTGTCTGGGTGTGTTGGCACAGCCTTTAATCTCTATACTTAGGAGGCAGAGGAGGTTGATTTAGAGGTCAATCTAGTCTACTTAGTGAGGTCCGGGTAGGCTAGGGGCTACATGAGAGACCCTGTCTCAGTAAAAGAAAGAAGAAAGAAAAAGAATAAAAAGAAAGAAAAGGAGAAAGAAAAAAGGTGAAAGTCAGGAAAGTGACTCTATAGACATTAAAAGGAATTAAAATCTGACAAAAGAATAAAAATAATTCAAGAACAGATAACCTCAAAATTCCACTGAGGCTTTAGTGAAATATTTCACATCACATATTTTGGTTTTGTTGAACAACAACAAAATGATTTGATAGATTTTTCAATGACAATTGTATTTCTTGGCATTTACTGATTTTAGCTGGCTAACAGTAGCTGCCAATTGGGCTCTGATAAAGACACAAGAAATTAACTGGACCCATGGTAAAGAATGCGAGGCATTTTAGCAATGTCTTCTGTGGATGGACAGGCCACAAGAGACTTTGATCCGGAATTGGTGTCCTGTATTCCCTTCCTAATCACCAAAATGCTAATCTGGGCACATCTGCAGCTTTAGTACTGCTTAAGAGAAAATATATGTATCTGGTTACCCGAATCTCTTGAGAAGTTTTATTTATCTATTACTTATTTGTTCATTCAATGTAATGCAGGCATCTCTTTAACAGAAGGAGCCACTGGATCTGTGTGCCACTGTCATCTAGGATTAACTTAGTTCAGAAAAGCACAGAAGTGTATTTACAAGTAGATCCCTGATCTGTACAAGTGGGGCAAGGAGGGAATAAAAGAGGTCACTCTAGCAAATGGGTGTCGAATGGAGAGAAATTGGAAGAGGGAGAACCCCACAGGGAGTGCTTCTGAAGGGCTGGTGAGGAGACACTGGCAGGGGGTTGAACTCAGGCACACAGCTGCCCCTGGAAGAGAAATGGGAACATTTGGCGAGAAGTCATTAAAACGAAAACCAAGAGACCTTGCAGCAGGTGAATTTTGTTGAGACAGGAAAAGAAATGGATTTGAATTTCTTTAAAAACACTGTGACTTTAGTGTTGGTTACTGTACTCACTTGATCTTCTTCATTTTTTCAATTGATAAAGCAGGTTCTGATAGCAAACAACGCATTAAAGGAATTATTCAGGGTTGAATTATTAAAACATTGAGCAGCTTCCTGACTTAAAAACTTTACAAAAAGAAACTCAGAGCAAATTAAAAAAAAAAAACTTAAATTAAAAAAAAAAAACCTTAAATTAAAAAAAAAAACTTTATCAACATGTTTATTTGATTGCTTTGGCTTTTACTTTTCCAAGCACAACTGAACATAAACTGGGCACACGTTTGACTAGGGCATTATCTGGTAGGAGCTACTAAGGTCACATTCCTGCCATTCTTGAGCTTTTAAAGTGATGACAGCGAGCTGCCAGGCACTGCATGCTTAGCTCACATCTTCTGTGCTACTTGTATCTCAGCTGTCCCTTACAGGAAATCAGGGAAGTTGGTGGTGATCTCCATCTGAAGGAACGGCCATGATGACTTGGTTTCAAACCTTACTATCTCTGAATCCTGTGCAGTTTTTTTAATTAATTAATTTTTTAATTAATTACAGTTTATAGCCCAGCTGTAGCCCTTTCTCTTGTCCCTTCCCAATTCCACCCTCCCTCTCTCGTCTCCTCCCATGCCCCTCCCCCAGTCCACTGATAGGGGAGGTCCTCCTCTCTTTCCATCTGACCCTAGCCTATCAGGTCTCATCAGGACTAGCTGCATTGTCTTCTTCTGTGGCCTGGGAAGGCTGCTCCCCCCTCAGGAGGAGGTGATCAAAGAGCCAGCCACTTAGTTCATGTCAGAGACAGTCCCTGTTCCCATTACTAGGGAACCCACTTGCACACTGAGCTGCCATGGGCTACACCTGTGTAGGGGTTCTAGGTTATCTTCATGCATGGTCCAGTGCAGTATTAATCCAACAATACTATGGCAGCTGCCACCTGGAATCCTGAAAGCTAAAAGGACTACCCCTAGTGGTTTTAACGACAGAAAAAAGAGGGTGATTCTCATTTAATACCATATTGTATCCTCAGGGATCTCAATGAATCTAATGGCTGTCAGGGCTGAACAAATATCTGTTGCCAAATAAGCATGCTGGGAAAAGTCATATTACCCCCATTGCTCAACTTTTGGGGAAGTAAACACCCATTGCCACCTTATCAAAGGCACCAGCATAACACACATCCAGGTTTCTTGATATTCTCTGCCTCTGGAGTTTTCCATTAGGAAGGTAAGGAAATATCTCCAAATATTACCAGAACTGATCAGACCATGGCGGAATGTTCAATTAAAGCCATGCACTGAGCTACCCATTTAGGAATTTTTTTCCTCAACTTTTTTTTTTCTGACACAAAATAAATCAGTTGGTTGATGAATCTGCAAATTTACAAAATTATAGTACAATGTCTATTATTAATCCTGCAATTTAACCTGTAGTAGCAACTTAACCTTTGTTAGAGCATGTACCTCAATAAAACACACCAATGCCTTATACGAAGAGCTGTTTTTTAAAGTTGTATTGGCAGGGGAGAAGTAAAGGGCTTGGTAAATACATTTATATATATTTAATATATATATTTAAACACATTCAACACTCAGCAAGAACCTTCTTCCACACTTTGGTTTCATAATGCCTTTGAAAGGAATTTAAATGTGATACCA
>NW_026591458.1:0-11002 GCF_907164565.1 Psammomys obesus | reverse complement strand
TTTTTGCAATTAATATACATTATTTTATTACAAATTTAAAAAAAAAAACAAAAAATTCAACATCCTAAAAAAATTTACTGGTAATACAAATTCCTATGAAGTTTTGGTTTTTTGCTACCATAAGAAATTAAAGAAACCATTAAATATTTAGGAACATTCAACATCAAAAGCTTTAAATCTAACTGTACTTTGTAGCTCCTGAAAAAGCTACAAACTCCGTTTGTTTTTTTTTTTTAAAAAAAAGTATTTTTCTACAAAGAATCTCATCAGCTATACAAAAATCTGTACAGTTTTTATACTGAAGCTAATGTTGAGCTGCACTTGAATTTCACACACTTTTTTGAACCAGTGCCATCCACCCGCCCACTAGCTGTACTACCACGGGTGCTTACTGCCAGCCCCAAGTTTAACTTTTGAAAGGTAGCTTTAGTGGATTTATGAATTCTGAGTGCTAATCCTTTTCCTTTCAAAATTTAAAACTACTGTACCATTGTCACTTGATCTCCATAATTTCTTAGGAGAAATAAGCCATAATTCTTACCATTTTTATGTCATGATTTTTTTCCTTTAATTGCCTTAAAAAATAAATTTCTTTTAAAAATGTATTTATTTTTAAATTTCGTGTGCATTGGTGTTTTTGCCAGCAGGCATGTCTGTATGGGGGTGTTGGAACTGGAACTCCCTGGAACTAGAATTTCAGATAGTTGTGAGCTGCCATGTGGGTGCTGGGAATTGAACGCAGGTCCTCTGGAAGAGCAGCCAGTACTCCCAACCACTGAGCCATCCCTCCAGCTCCCCTTCAATTGCCTTTAAGGTGCTTTTCTATAACTTGAGTTTATGGTCAGCTTAGGACATGTTTTCCCTTGCATTCCTCTGCCTTCCTGGATCAGTGGCTTTTTGCTTTTCATCAAATGTTGGGAAGTTTACAACATGTTTCTACCTTTCTTTATAGTCTCTTGAGGCTCTAATTGTTCAAAAGTTTACTTGACATCATCAACACATTTATCAAAGTTCTTTCTTTTATTTCCTCATTTTTTTTCCTGTTTGTGCTTTGCTTGTTTGGTGCAGCTTCTGGTAGCCACGAAACCCCCACATTTCCCATTTGTTTCTGTTTTGCAGCAGGAAGAGTTTCAAATTGTTCTGTGAGGGGCTGTCATCTTTCTCCTGAAATTCCCCATCTGTAAACTACTAAGCCCATTTTTCTTGAATGCCTTAACATATTTATTGAACATAATTTGAAGCTTTCATTGACTACATTTGTGCTCCAAAGGCTATATATTTCTTGACATAAAAGTCACTTTGCTTGTGAGTGTGTGAGCGTGAGTGTGTGTGAGTATGTGTGAGTGTGAGTGCGTTGTGTGTGTTTTATAGTAAACAATTTCTTATTTTATGCTTTATTTTAAAAGATATTCCATAGATGGACATGCTGGTCATGCCAGCTACTGGACGATTGCAAGTTCAAAGTCAGCCTGGGCAACCTAGTGAGACCATGTCTCAAAATAACCAATGAAGGCTGGAAAGCAGGGAGGCAGCTCAGTGGTTCAGAGCTTGTGTGGCATGCATCATTCCCTAGGTTCATTTGCTAACATCAGTGGAAAAAAATGATTGGTTACACATGGTCTGGGCTTTGGCATTTTTTTTTCCTTTGGAGTGTTGAGTTTTAGGAAATGCTAAATTGTAGATTAGCTCACTTCTGTAGAGCCTTAGTGTTAGGGCTTTATCAAGAAAGGCTTATTTTGGTTCTCCTTTTACTCACAAATGATATAGCTGTTGATTCTGGGGAACAGTTCCTACATTGAAGTCATCAGGGTTTTAACTGAAGCCTGAAAGCAAGACTCCAGCTTGGTAGGATTTACCCACGACTCCGCTGTCCTAGCCCTTTACCTGCACGCGCCACTGCGATCTCTGCTGGTTTCTCCTTGGAGTCTCACCTAGCACAGAGCATTTGAGTCTGCAAGTGCTCCTTTCTCCGTCACTACCTCCCTCCCAGCACCCACCTCCCCCAACTCCATTCTCTGCCATGCTGATGTCCAGTCTTTGACTCCTCGGTACCTTTTAACCTTTTCTGTCTGGGACCTGGTCCTTATTCCCACATAAACTGTGATGCCCTCAGGAAGAAGGCAGGAAACTGAATCTCCAAGGTTGCATTTCTCCCAGTCTTCTTCCTCATGTCTTTCAAGAAGCTTTTGGTGGCCGGTGTTAAGGAGGAAAATAAATATTATCACTATCCTTGCCAAGAGGGCTGGTCTGAACCAATCCCTCGGTCATCACTGGAACTGCAACTCCTCTAATTACCTGCGTATTATTTAAAACATACTTTGTGAACAAATGAGAGACGTTTTATTCAGGAGCTACCCCTAACACGGCAATTGTGGCTCCTGGTTTAGTTTCCAGCATGTGTCCATAACCATTATGTACCTTCCTCTGAGTCATCTCAAACCATTAAAAAAAATCTTAGAATGAAGTGTAAACACAAACTCATGTTGAAATAGGGCAGAGTCTCATGTCAGCTGTGGCTGCCCCAGATTCAGTTTACACATCAGAGGTGGGGAAGGAGTGGGGGACAGACACTGACCAGGAGCATCCTCCCATTCCTCCTCCTCGCTTCTCCAGGGGATAAAACACACACACAGCCCAAACTATCTACTTGCAGGGCACCCATGATATTCCCACAAAGCCCTCCCAGATTGTCTCACCTGTTCTTTCTAAGAAGTCCCATCCTATCTAGAATTTTTTGAAGGTCAAAAGAGGTGAAAGTTTTGAAAGTTTTGAAAGTTACTTTTCCCACAGATTTTACTCTATGCCATGCCAGAGAAAGAGAGAGACAGAGACAACCCCCAAACACACACACACACACACACACACACACACACACACACACACACACAGAGAGAGAGAGAGAGAGAGAGAGAGAGAGAGAGAGAGAGAGAGAGAGGGAGAGAAAACAGAAAAAAAAAAGAATCCAGTGTGGGCTAGGCAGCTGAACATTGGGCTGCAGCAGGATTCTGTTATTCTGTTTTGCTGCATGGCCACTGTCAATTTGAAGTTTTCAGGGGCTTGAAGCTATGGAACTGACGATCTCCATGTCCCTAGTGAAGCATTTCATCCTTACCCAGACTGATCTTGTAGCTGAAAAGGTGGGCTCAAAGATTCAACTATTCTTCTCAAGCTCATGACCAGATGTGTTCACATTGTATGTGCTATTTCCCTTGAGACTAGGGGGGCAGGCTGTGCTGTTTCTGATTGTGCTGGGCTGTCCCTCAAATCCCCTATTCCCTTTGCCCATTTGGGGTCTGTAGAGCATAAATGTTCCATGCCAGAACCCCTTGGAATTTTATACTGCCTTCTCAGTGTTTATATAGCTAATTTGTTGGATTTCAGATGTGCCAGAGTATTTTTTTTACATTAACTTATTACCTGTTAATTATTTTACCTGTTTATTTATTTGCTCCCATTCAGAAAGTCCTGTTTCTATTCAGTAATTATTTTATGTGTATAGGTATTTTGCCTGCATTCGTGTTTGTGTGCCATGAGTGTGCAGCACTGGTGGAGGGCAGAAGTAGGCATCAGATCCCTGAAACGTGAATCAGAGACAGGTGTTAGCTATTGTGTCAGTGCTGGGGACTGAACCTGGTTTCTCTGCAAGGGCAGCAAGATCTCTTAATAATACTGAGCTTAATTTTTTTTTCCAACCTGCCCGAGTATTTCTTTCATTTTAGGAGCTATTGTGGCTTGAAGCTGTCTTTCCTGGAATTGCTAAACTTAGCCTTCCCAACATAGTTCACATAACACATCTTTTGGAAGAGTGTCCTCTCTTCCATATATTACCTAGCCTCTTGGGAATAAAACAACCCTTGTTGTAAGGTGATGTAAAAGAAGTAAATGTTAGTAAATACAAACAGAAGACAGAACCTCAGTGGACAGCTCTTTAGCTGAAACCACACAGGAAGACGTTTGGGGAGTTGAGGGAATGTGGGAAGGGTGCCACAGTGAAGATCTTTCATAAGTCTTGAGGCATGCTGGGAAAGGTGAGAACAAGTTCAAAGGTGTACAGCAGGAATACCCTGCCTTCCTCCGCGGGCCCATGTGAGCGCATGGAGACCGGAAACAGGACGCAGCTGGAAAGGCAAGCAGTTGACTTTACTCGGAAGTCTTATTCTGGGAACTCCTAATGGACAGCATCGTTTCATTCTAACCCCTTGAACAAATCCAAGCTCCCTTTTCCATCTCACGCACACGCATGCATGCAGCTATGTTTTCAAGAGTCTCCTCTCCAGGATGAGTGCCTTGTGTGAGGACACAGCATGCCTTCCTTCCGCTCAGTCTAAGAACTAGGCATACAGCATAAGTGCTGAGTTTGCTTTTGTCCATCAAAAATGGATTTGCCAAGGGTCTTTGAGAGAGAGAAAATTGTATGAACAACTAAAAGCCTTAAAAAACATGGTTTCAGTTTTTTTCATACCCTTCTCATTTATTCCATGCTTTCCTCTTCAAATAGAAGAAATGGAAAAAAAATACTTTTGGACTGTATGATTGGTTTAACGCTCAGCAGCTTGTGGCACATTCTCATTCAATCTAGGCATGGCTTATCTCATATATTATCACCTGCTAAGAAATAGCAGTTTGGGCTCAACAATTTTTTGTCTGTTTTTGCTTACATTGTTCATAAAGCCATCTGCTCTTTGCTGCAACTGCAAGACTGAGTCAGGCCTTTTGACTTCCTCCCTTCCCAGATGTGTAGCTTCAGACTAGATCAAGGTCCAGAATAAATGTTGTTATAGGCATTCTCTTCAAGTCTCATCCTTTTTTTTCCCCCACTGAGAAGTTAATAAATTCTGAAAGTGTTACCAGAGCTGCTACTGAAGCCAGCCTTGCAGAGAGTCCGTCTCTGTGTGTGCATGACTTCTTGCTGTCTGTTGAAATCCGAGAGAGAAGTAAAGAAACCACAGAAAGGAAGCTAGTGACTAGACTCCAGCACTTTTTTTCTGACTCTCTAATATTTCTTTCCTCATTTTTCTCTCCTCATCTTTCCTTTCTCTCGCCCTACTTCCCTCAAATCCACCTTTTGCTTTAGTCTGACTCTATCCTCACTGTGTTAGTTTCATTCTATTGTCCTATAAATGTTATATGTCAAAAGACGAGTCTTTTATTTAAAACTAATATCATCGCTCACAGTGTACCAACCTCTGCGTTAGCCCTGGGAAAAGGGGGGAAACAGCAAAGAGAACTCGGAGTTGCCATTCTTGTGGCTCCCAACTTAGTCCCAGGAAGCACTAAGTTAGTACATATCCCTGTAAGAGGAAAATGATGCTCCATGGAGTGGGCAGGGTATGACTTGGTGACATGGTTTAGCTAACTTTGTGAGGTTTATACAGTCAAATAGCTGTAGATTCTGCCTGCATTTCAATTTAATCTCTGTCTAGATGCTATCATTATAAATGAGGGTCATCTTCAAATGATAAGTTGTTTCTCCGTGTAGCAAATTTTCTAAATTTTATTTTATATTTTTAATTTCATGTGCATTGGTGTTTTGCTTGCATGTATCTCTGAATGAGGGTATTAATGATCCCCTGAAACTGGAGTTACAGACAGTT
This sequence comes from Psammomys obesus, assembly GCF_907164565.1. NCBI lineage: Eukaryota > Metazoa > Chordata > Mammalia > Rodentia > Muridae > Psammomys > Psammomys obesus. Next base: position 5,408 of record NW_026591458.1, on the reverse strand, counting down.
GTGAGCTGCCATGTGGGTTCTGGGAATCAAACCCATGTCTTCTTATTTTTATTTTTACATAATAATAATTCTTTATTTTATTCAAAATTGTTTTCATATATTTTTAATTTTTTTATTTATTACAATTTATTCACTTTGTATCCCAGCTGTAGACCCCTCCCTTATCCCTCCCAATTCTACCCTCCCTCCTTCTTCTCCTCCCATGCCCCTTCCCCAGTCCACTGATAGGGGAGGTCCTCCTTCCCTTCCATCTGACCGTAGCCTATCAGGTCTCATCTAGACTGTCTGCATTGTCTTCCTCTGTGGCCTAGTAAGGCTGGCCAACCCTTCAGGGGCAGGTGATCAAAGAGCCAGCCATTGAGTTCATGTCAGAGATAGTCCCTGTTCCCCTTACCAGGGATCCCATTTGGAGAATGAGCTGCCCTGGGCTACATCTGTGCAGATTATCTAGGTTATCCCCATGCCTGGTCCTTGGTTGGAGTATCAGTCTCATAAAAGACCCCTGTGCCCAGATTTTTTGGTTCTGTTGCTCTCCTTGTGGAGCTCCAGTCCACTCCAGGTCTTTCTATCTCCCCCTTCTTTCATAAGATGCAGAGAGAGCAGTCATTAAAAAAAAAACAAAGGTTATAAATAACCCATCTTCTTCTCTGTTGCCTCTGAAGGTAGATAACTTGTCTTCTTCATTGCTTCATATCATTGTAGTTAGTTGCAACATGCTGAGAAGTAGATTGGCTTAATTTACAAGATTTTTATTGTCTAAAAAATATCTAATATATGATATTAAAAACCATTTCAATACCCCCCCCCCAAAAAAAAGGAACAAGAACCCATGTCTTCTGGAGGAGCAATCAGTGCTCTTAATTGCTGAGCCAACTCTCTAGCCTCTAAATTTTATTTTTATATTCATTTTTAATATTGTCTCAGACAAAATGAGTGGATCTGAGGTTCACAATAAAGCTCCCTTTCCTATCATGTGATCTAGTGGAAAGATTCTTATAGCATCATTTTATAAAATACATCTTATCTATCTTTGAAGGTGTGTTTCTTAAAATATTTGAGTATGACAAAAATATTTTGAAACATAAGACTTAATACCATTTAAAATATACTTAAATCATTGTAGTATGCATTCCAAAACAAATGAATAGCAACACTAACCTAAAGCATTATCCATTTCTTCACATTTCTTCCCAATATCCATCTATAAGCCATGTATTTTTAACATAGTTGTGTTCATACATTCAGTTAGGTCTTTATCACTCTGAAATGGGAATAAATATCATTTCTTTATATAAAAATCTTTAGACAATATGAATGTTACATTATATGACAATCTACCACCTAATTCTAGGCAGAGACAACCAGTAACTGCAGTTTGTTATAGCTGCTTCTCTTTTGTTATACACGTAGGGTTTCCACATTTCATTTCTTCATTCAGTAAAGCTGTATGGATCTTCTTCATATTTCCTAGGCCTTATGGGCACTTGTAGAGATAAGGACAGCTCACCCTTCATAGACCTTGCAACCCTGTGTGAAGAACAGCAGCTGATAATACAGTCTAAATGCCTTTCTGTGTCAAAACAAGTCATCATTTGCAAATATTTACATGAGAGAGAGAGAGAGAGAGAGAGAGAGAGAGAGAGATCACATGCCACAGCATGCATGCAGAGGACAAAGGTCGACTTTCAGGAGAGGGTTCACTCTTTCACACTGTTGAGGCAGAAACTCTCCTGTTTCTTCTGCCACACTGTGCAATGAAGACTAGCAGCCCACTAGCTTCTAGGTAATTATCCCGTCTCTGTAGAATGTATTATTTGAATATGTGTGATTTCTTTTGTGCATTGACATATTTAATATTGGAATTTAGAGTTCAGAGGAAACAGTACATTTTTTACTACATTTGTAAGATATTTTTTATTTTTGAAAACAGTCTGCTGAAGTTTACATGGCTTGCTACCCTCCTCAAAGTACTCAGTAATGTCTAAATAAAATTTAAGTGACATACATTCATTTGGAATTTAATAGTTCAAATTCCGTAGACAATACATGTAAAATATACATTCTTACAAATGTTAATTGTTATTATTGAAGTTATTACAGAGAATCCAAGCTGATATTCCCTTCATAACCCTCATTTTCAGTCTGGATGGGTTGTACCAAGAAGGATCAGACTGGATGGCTTTTAGAGTCATCTCTGTTGTTCATTGTCAACCTGCCCATTTAAAAGGCTTCAGAATGGACATTCAAAATTTGTAAAAGCTTCCCAATTTCATTCCTAGAGAGGGCTGCTTGCAGAATCATTCAGTATAATCACAGGACAGCTAGGAATTTCCTAGAACCTTTCTCAGAGCGGTGGCTCTTTTTGCCTCTCTGATTCCTGCCTCTGGTTTTTGTCTCTTTCTTACTGCAACCTAAAGGGAATTTTGTAATGCCTGCTTGTTTGGGGGCAGCAGTTATGGAGGTAATGAAACTGTCTGTTGTACTTTACATCTTAAGTGTCTTTCGAAATTCTATATGCTGAAGACTTGGTTTCTAGCCCCTTTCTGCCGCCCTTTCCCTTCTATCTCCCGACTCTCCAGCAGCCAAGTTGTGAGCAGCTGTCATCTGTACACCGTCTGTCACTGTGCTTGCCAAAAGCTGGAAAACTATGGATCATGAACTGTACCCTCTAAAACTAGGAACTAAAACCAGTATTTCTTCCATTTAATTGATTTATCCTGGAGAATTTTGTCACAGTAATGGGTATCTGATTAAAGTCTTTCCAAACCAAATCGATCACTATAGGGAACTTCTATGATTCCTATTAAATAGGTATATGTTTGTGTGAAGTTGGTACTGAGATATTGACAGAATTAGAAACTTAAGTTTCAACTAACTAGTAAAAAGTATATCTGCAGGAAATTTGAAAAAAAAAAGAGGTTTAAAGATTGAGTCTAGGGACTGGAGAAACGGTGAGTGATTAGGTTGCACTGACAGTGTTTTCAGAGGATCCAGGCCTGTTCTCAGCTCCCACTTGTCAGTTCAAAACCATCTGAAATTCTAGTTCCAGAGGATCCGATGCCCTCTCTGGGCCTCTGTGGACATCAGGCCTATACATATACACAGGCAAAACACCCAAACAATAGAAAATAACAAAAAAGTTAAACTGAAGGCTGGGAGTGGGGATGTATGTCTTTAATTCCAGCACTCAGGAGGCAGAGGCAGGTGGACTTCTGTTAGTTTGAGGCCACCCTGGTCTACAAATCAAGTTCCAGGACAGCCAAGGTCACACAGAGAAACCTGTTTGAAAAAGCCACCCCCCCCCTCAAAAAAATTAAAATGTTGAGTCTAATTATTGTTACCTAATCTGGGTGAAATTTGTCCCTAAAAAGTAAGGCTCCAGTTTTAATGAAAAGAAAAAGAAAGTTATGTAAACAAAGAACAGAAGAATGGGACCATAGGCCTCTTCTACAAGGTGTAGAAAGACTCTTCCTTGCTACGTGCGAGGATGGCTTCATCACTTTGAAATTTTCAGTCATGAAGGTCAAAGCCACCTTTGTTTGGTCTTCTATATCTTTTGTTATCCTTACGTTTTTTAAAATTTAAATTTTAATAAAAGCATCATTTATATTAAATAAGTATTTGAGATGATGGGCCTGGTTTTAACCCTGGTCCCTGGTTGTTCCAGATTTGACCTTGATCTACTCTGAGATATCAAAATATAGAAAGCTTGTCCCCATAGAGGAGTGGCTTTGGAGATCAACTTTTGTGAAGGATGCTTGCTTTTTAATGACAAGAACAGAAGTGCTACTTACAGCCTGGTGGAGGAAGGAGGGCAGGGAAGAGACGTAAGTACCATGTGAGGAGTCATTTTTGTTCTTCCGTCTGACCTTCTCTAGTCTTTCCATCTCCCTTGTTGTAGGGCCCCAAATAGTGTTTGGCTAAAGGTTTCACTGCTCTTTTAAGTGATGTTGGTGCTCTGCAGAGACAGCCTTAATTAAAGTTTACATGTGGTGAGTGAGAAAGAGAAGGGCATTTAAACTCACTGAGTCAGGCCCTTCGAGGGGGGGAAAAATCAACAGTGTCATTCTGACACCAGCAAAAGGAGGTGCAAAAAGCCATTTGGTTTGTGCTCCACTAATTCAGGCCAGAGAAGCGGTAATGCTGGGGCCCGAGGGGGTGAGTTAAGGACAGGCTTTCTGACTTAACTCTCGATGTGCTCAGTTTTATTAGTTTAGGCCAGGCAGCTGCTGACATTATTTTAGTATCTACTTTGTGAGTGATTATGTCGTGTGCATGGGCAGGAGGGCAGCGGGGTCAAGCCTTTCTGCTGCAGACCATCTCCGAGTGAGCCTTTCCCTCACATCTCACTGAAGCTTGCCACCTGTAAAAGCAGACAACCTAATGGTAAAAAGAGCAGCACTTAAAAATGCTTTTTTTTTCTTCCCTCCACTGCTCTCTAGTGTAAAGACTGTTGTAAAAATATTTCAAACTGGCTTTTTTTTTTTTTTTTTTAACTTTTGGTTGTTTTCATTGTGTTAACTCTTTGTTTGACCATTGTCACAATTCTCCCACAAAACTGACTTTCCGTAACCAGAAATGTTTTGGAGAAACTGAGTATTATGTCTGCAAACAGAGGGAAGCCACCATAGCAGCCCAAGGGAGGCTTACTAAAGCTCCCTCCGAGCGCGTCAATGCACCTGTCCGATCACACATGATGACCACATCTTTGGAAAGCGAACAAGCCTGTCTGCTTTGGAGAGACTCCTGTTCATTTGTGTTTGAATGAAACAGCCATGAAATGTGGACCAGCTCCAAACATAATGTTTTGCATAGCCAACACCCAAAAGAAGAAGGGACGAGGTCTAGATCATGCTCCTAATTCCGTGCCCGGTTGCTTGTCTGACTTTGGCTCCTCAGTGCCTCAGTTTAACTGCAGAGGAGCCTACTTGCCTCACTGCTTGGAAGATGGCATCATTTGCTCAGGGTGACTCATAGTGTTAGGCTATTAGTCAGAAATCACAGGCCCTTCGTGGGGAGGGGGTTAGGAGTGTGAGTTTCTCCATTCCTTGATTTATACCCAGCAAATTCTTCACTGTACGCCCCAGGCCTCTGATATTAGGTAGGTGGACACTTGTTAAAAGAAAGCCACTGGCTTCACTTCTTTCTGAACCTTCAATCAATGAAGTGATAATACACACTCAACAAATGAATACATTGATATCCATTCTGTTAAGTGTATTGGAATATTTAGCAGGATGATTACAGGAGAAAGACTGTCAGTTTCAATGAAGTGACTGACAATACATCTTGGATTTGCCTGAAACGAAGAACATTGCTATTCCTTCCTTCCTTTCTTTCTTCCTTCATTCCTTGTTTTTCTCTTTCTTTCTTTCTTTCTTTCTTTCTTTCTTTCTTTCTTTCTTTCT
>NW_026591457.1:0-1418 GCF_907164565.1 Psammomys obesus | reverse complement strand
TCCAAAGTTTGCATTTCCCAGTCTCCATTAGGAAGCAATTCTGAATATGCCCAGAATATCCAACCCCTGGGCCTGCCTACCTCGTATGTCATCTTATATGGCAGAGACAGAGTTTATGTTTTCCTTACAAGCTTCACACAAGCTTTACATTGTACTATATATTATATTATTACTAATTCGTATTAAGCCTCCAGTGGTTAAAGAAGAGTTAAGTTTAATGTTTAATGAAAAAAAATAAAAAATACACAAAAATAAAACACTTTACTTGGTCAGCATTCCAAATCAATGATAGTTCATAATGTCAAATCCCAAGAACTGTAGGCGATATCAATTGCTAGAGGAAAACATGACATACAAAATAACTTGATAGACTACTCTCAGAGTTTGCTATAGTCAGTTTCTGTATGAATCATGTTCTGTCTGGCTTCAGTGCTTGGTTGCTTGCTGGAGATTGAGCTCCTACGATTGGCTATGGCTCAATGGCCAACAGTGGACTCATAACTTCCTATGTTCTTTACGCAGCACAACAAGGTAACTGATGATAATAACAGCCACATCAGGCCATATGTATCAATCTGCTATAGAAACTAGGCTTAGAAAAATACATTTCAATTCTTTATTATTAAAGCATGTGATATATGAGAAAATATAAGATTCCTTTTTTCTTTCCGGTTCTGTCTCTATAATGTGGTAGCTAACCAATATAATTGTTAGATGACTAATAAATAATTAATATGACATTCAGACTGGAAAGAAAAAAGGAATCTTATATTTTCTCATATATCACATGCTTTAATAATAAAGAATTGAAATGTATTTTTCTAAGCCTAGTTTCTATAGCAGATTGATACATATGGCCTGATGTGGCTGTTATTATCATCAGTTACCTTGTTGTGCTGCGTAAAGAACATAGGAAGTTATGAGTCCACTGTTGGCCATTGAGCCATAGCCAATCGTAGGAGCTCAATCTCCAGCAAGCAACCAAGCACTGAAGCCAGACAGAACATGATTCATACAGAAACTGACTATAGCAAACTCTGAGAGTAGTCTATCAAGTTATTTTGTATGTCATGTTTTCCTCTAGCAATTGATATCGCCTACAGTTCTTGGGATTTGACATTATGAACTATCATTGATTTGGAATGCTGACCAAGTAAAGTGTTTTATTTTTGTGTATTTTTTATTTTTTTTCATTAAACATTAAACTTAACTCTTCTTTAACCACTGGAGGCTTAATACGAATTAGTAATAATATAATATATAGTACAATGTAAAGCTTGTGTGAAGCTTGTAAGGAAAACATAAACTCTGTCTCTGCCATATAAGATGACATACGAGGTAGGCAGGCCCAGGGGTTGGATATTCTGGGCATATTCAGAATTGCTTCCTAATGGAGACTGGGAAATGCAAACTTTGGA
>NW_026591456.1:0-24081 GCF_907164565.1 Psammomys obesus | reverse complement strand
GGTTAAGATTACCGAAATCAACAAATGGAGTTTTTTGTTTTTTTTTTTCAGTTAGTTAGTTAGCTAGTTAGTTAGTTTGTTTTAGTGAAGTTGTAAAGGAAGGGAGAAAAATAAGGGAACAAAAAAGGAAAGAGGATAGAGGAATAAATGAGAGGCATAAGTTAACAGAGAATAAGAGAAATGGACAGATGTAAGAGACTGACAATGAGTGGAAAGAAAGGTAAGACTGAGTGAAAGAAGTTGGTAGTCGGGAAAGCACAAAGCAAAGGCAAACCAAATCCCTGGCAAAATTATATACTTACAGTTCTTTAATCCCAGAGACAAATAATGGGTGACAGGGTGTTAAACACACTATGACCTCTTTTGTTAATACTATTGACTGAATGTGAATTTTATAATCAATATGATAGAAACATTATACCAGAAATGCTCTGTCTAACTTAGTATGCAACCAGCTATTCCCAAGAAGGAAGAGCTCTACACGTCTTGTCTCTTCAAGGTTTTTAAAACTCAAAATACCAAGCACTCTTCAGGTCTCCTTCTTTCAAAGTTTTCTATCAATGCCTGTGTAGATATTCCTCAAAGTGATAATTGGTATAGGTGTTTATCAGTTTCAGAAAATGTCCAAAATGACTTAAGCATATACACATGCAAACACACACACACACACACACACACACACACACACACACACACACACACTCTTAAACACAAAGGTTCAGCCATAACATACCTAGTTCAATGGAATGAATGAGCATCACTGTTCAAGTATGAATTATATAGAGTCCGTCTTGGATTTTTGTCTGTGGGAAGTTGAAAGACTAAGGGTTTTGTTCTACTTATTATTCCATCAGTGAAATAGAATCAACATCACAAATCCCTGAGATGTTTTGAAGACTTGATACTGTGATGAGAGAGCTCACAGGTCCAGTCTTGCTGTTCAGGATTTCCTTGTCTATATGCATTGTACTTAGCTGCCACCTATGTAATTTATTTAATTTACAGACATTTATTAAACAACATTCTGAGTTCAAGTCACTGTACCAAGGTTTAGAAAATAGAGTTTCTGATTTCATCCAGATAAATAATATTCCAAGAAAACACAAGACTTAGTAAAGCATTATTTATTTTTTGGTAACTTCTCTACTAAATATATCTTCTTATTTCTTCCCTGGACAGGGGAACATATGGAGAGCTACATATCATGAAAGACGTTGCTTAAACTGAAGCAAGCATGTGAATGTATGCATGTAAATGCTTGTGCTCATGCAAAAACACAAACCTTTTCTGGGCTTGCCCAGAATCTATATTATGTATATATTTTATATACTATTCATTATGCCTGTTATACATTGTAAAAACACTACAGTCATGTTGATACTGTATTTTATGTAGAGAAGTGGTTCATATAGTCTAAAATATTATCTTGCTAATTCTATTTCCAAATCAAAAGCAGACACTTTTGACATAAACTCTGCTAGACAGTTATAACCAATTTGAAATTGTGAAAAACATTCAGTTACAATAAGAGATTTTAAATTCTTTACTTATTAGTATTGAGGTATAATTTGTCCTACATTATTTTACTAAAGCAGAAAAATAAACACATTTTGTGAATTTCTTAAGTTTGATCAGAGCTGACATATGTTCCATTGGGGTATGAAATAGTAAATACAGGAAAAAATGCAATGTTTTTTCTTAGAAATTCTAAGAGGTAAGAAGTCTGTCTTATGTAGGAACACAAACAAAAATAATCAAGGCAAAAGAACCAGAAAACTGGTGTAGAAAAGTTAGTATCGGCGGTCTACTCCTATTACTATTATTTTCAGTTCTTCATAATTTCATAAAAAATATTTTGATCTTATTCTCTTCCACCCAATTCTTTCCACATCCATTTGACTTGTCTGTCTACTCAACTTTGTGACTTATATATCTGTAAACCTTTAAAATCAATACGTGCTCCCTCAACAGTGGCACTATTGACAATTGTCGACACGGTGAGTCTGCCATTCTTCAGTGGAAGACCATGTATGCGAGAACACATACATGCAAAGAATGCACTTACAAAACATTTTATGTATCTGGTGATATGACTAGATTTTTTTTAGCATCTTTGGTTTCCTAGAAAGCAACAGACTCCAAGCCTTAAAACCATACCAAGCGAATGTTGCTGTTCGCGACTGTGATTCTAGGACTGAGGAGGTAGAATTAGGGGAAATGGAGATGTAGGATCATCTGTTGTTACGGAGCGAGTTTGAGACCAGCCTGAGGTGCAGAGATAGAGAAATAGAGGAACGAATGGTTTCATATGTACATGCTTCGGTTAGCAGTTATTTTCATGGGGTAATTTTAAAGTAGATGTTATTTCAGCAGATATTGTAAGACTGATGTTTTATAGATTTTAATGCATATTTTTGTCATATTCAGTTTCTTCTGATAATTTGCCTATTATTTTCAAGTTCATTTGTGATGCAATGAACATACTGGTATACATTCTAGTAATGGAACCTGGAATCTGTATGTAGAACTTAACTCTCTGGTGGAAAGAGCATATGATGAGACCCTACCAAACTTCTGTTAATGATAAGCAGTGTTAAAATCATGAAATTGCATGAAGATTTAAGGCGATCTTTGATATAAATATACCTGCAACATCAAAAGCCTAAATATTCTTGTTTGTAAAACACGTTCATATTTCCTTTTTTAAAATAAGTATTGACAATACTTCAGTTTTAATATTTGATGATAAATAGAACAATAGCATAATTAAATACGAAGATTAAAACATACTGCCACAGGAAATTTCCAACATATTGTGTGTGTATGTCTCTCTGTGTGTCTTGCTTGACTTTAGTCACCTAAAATTTTTTTTTAATAAGAATTGTATAATTTTGAATCTAATATATGTATTCATTTTTAAGGTAATTTTTTTCAATTAGGGTAAAAAATAATATCACTGTTTTTCTGTGGGGGTACCCCTTTTGAAATTTTCTTTTCATGCTGTATGCTAGGCCTGCCTTGAATTTTAGATTTAATAATAGATCATAAATTCTCAAAATCTAATCTTACCTGTGATGTGCAGTATAGTGGCTTGCAGAATTTCTTTTGATTTTTCAAAGTTTTAAATATCTTCTCATCATTCTGGCCTTTTCTTTCTGTTTCTATTATTTCTTCATTTTCTCTCTGTGTAGTGGTCCATTGGGCTAGCCACCCATGTGAGAACATTAACTTCAATTCTTTTTCCCTTCAAAGTTCTAAGGTCTCCAAGAATATTTTACTTGATTTTTCAATCAAAGTTGAGCTTAATAATCGGGTGGCTAGGGATCATTTGGAGCAGAATAAGTGTATGCATAATAAACTCTAGCTTGTGGGGGAAAACTTCCCATTTCATCATAACAATCATTACTTTCATGAAATCCCATACTTAAAACATATCTGTGCTTGCCATGTTTCTAGTGTTTGCAAAGAACATCTCTGATAAGTTGGTAAAAGACTTATTTCATACATCCTCTACTAGTTGATAGATACCCAAAGTATATTACAAAAACTTGTCCAAGTCATGAGGTCAAGAATTTAAACATTAGAAGTTTCCTTGGCCATCTTCTTAATCTGAAAGGTAAAAGGAACTACAAAAACAAGCATCACCAAAAGAATTCAAAAGATGGAAGTGAGAATGTCAGAGGTAGAAGATATAATTGAAGAAATAAAAATATCAATCAAAGAAAATGTTAAATCTAAAAAGCTCCTGACAGAGAACATCCAAGAAATCTTGGAAATCATGAAAATAACAAAACTTAAGAATAACAGGAATAGAAAAAGGATAAATCCAACCATACCTCCCCTGTGCGTATATACGAAAGATGCTCAACCGTACATTAAGGACATTTGCTCAACTATGTTCATAGCAGCTTTGTTCATAATAGCCATAATCTGGAAACAACCCAGGTGTCCCTCAACTGAGGAATGGATACAAAAATTGTGGCACATTTCCACAATGGAATACTACTCAGCAAATAAAAACAAGGAAATCATGAAATTTGTAGGCAAATGGTGGGATCTAGAAAAGATCATCTTACTCAGGTATCCCAGAAGCAGAAAGACATGCATGGTATACACCCACTTATAAGTGATTATTAGACATATAATATAGGATAAACATATTAAAATCTAATATTTTAATATGTTAGAAGGTAAACAACAAGGAGTTTCCTAGAGAAGATGTTTAATATTCATTTAAAAGGGCAAACAGTATAGCATTCGAAGTAGGAGAAGACAGGGAACAGGTCAGGAGCCTTCCACAGGGGGCCTCTGAAAGATTCTACCCAGTAGAGTACTGAAGTAGATGCTGACATTCATAGCCAAACTTTGGACAGAGTGCAGGGAATCTTTTGGAAGAAATGGGAGATAGAAAGACCTAGATGGGACAGGAACTCCACAAGGAGACCAGCAGATCTGATACACCCTGGCTCAGGGGATCCTGCAGAAACTGGTGAATCAACCGAGGACCATGCATTGAAAGGACCTAGAGTCCCTGCTCAGAAGTAGCCCATAGACAGCTCAGTCTCAAGAGTTCCCTAGTAAGGGGAGAAGAGACAGCTTCTGACACGAACTTGTTTGCCTGCTCCTAGATCACTTCTTCCTGGTGGGGAAACCTAGCCAGCCCACAGAGAAAGAGGATCCAAGCAGTCCTGATGAGATCTGATAGGCTAGGGTCAGCTAGTAGGGAAGGAGGACCTCCCCTGTCAGTGCACTAGGGGAGTGACATAGTGGAGAAGGGAAAGGGAAGAAAGGGTGGGGACCAGGAGGAGAATAAGGAGGGAGCTACAGCCAGGATACAAAGTTAATACATTGTAATAAATAATAAAAATTATGAACAGATTTTTTTAAAAAAAAATACATTTTTCTTTCACTGGGAAAGTGATAATATCTCCAGGGCTTGCTCTGGTAGGACCTCTGGATTTGGTGGTACCAAGGGACCCTGAGTTTTGTTGCTTGTGTTCTTACGCTGGCTTCTAGCCATATGGTGGACTTCTGTTCACCAGCCTGGTGATTCACTGCCTGTGTCCCAGGTGAGCCAAGCATCTAGGGAGCAGGCAGGAAGACCTCCAAACCAAGAGGTGCTTGGGTGTCCCAGAGGTCTCCTAGGTATGGGGGTGTGATGGGACTTTGGTCCTGTGTCAATTTCATTTTAGTTGGGTTCTGTTTCTGACTCAGGTGGGCCAGACAGATGGGGAGCAGGTAGAAAAGACAGAGCTGAGAGCTCTTCTGGTGCCCCACAGGCTTCCTCAGGATGAGAGACAATGGGGCTTGGGTCCCTTCCCAAGCATAGCTCACCTCCATTGAGTTTATGTCACAGGCCTCCTCCAGATGGGGGACAATCAGGCTTCATTTCTGCACCAAACTCACCTCCACTGGGTTCACGCATTTAAAAGATTCTTAATGATACTCTTTATTATTATTATTATTATTATTATTATTTACAGTTTATTAACTCTGTATCCCAGCTGTATCCCGCTCCCTCATTCCCTCCCAATCTCACCCTTTTTCCCTCATCTCCTCCCTGCCCCTTTCCAGGTCCACTGATTGGGGAGGACCTCCTCCCCATTCATCCAACCCTGTTTTATCATGTGTCTTCAGGACTGGCTGCAAAGTCCTCCTCTGTGGCCTAGCAGGACTGCTCCTCCCTTGGGGGTGGGGATGTCAAAGAGCCTGCCATTGAGTTCCTGTCAGAAATATTCCCTGTTTCCCTTACTATGGGAAACCAGTTGGTTACTGAGCTACCACGGGCTACATCTGAGCAGAGGTTCTAGGTTATATCCATACATGGTCCTTGGTGGAGTGTTAGTCTCAGGAAAGACCTCTGTGCCCAGATATATTTGGTCCTTATAGAGCTCCTATCCTTTCCACATCATACTAACTCTCCCTTCTTTCATATGATTCCATACACTCTATCAAAGTTTTGGTTATGAGTCTAAGTATCTGCTTTGATACACTGCTAGGTAGAGTCTTTCAGAGGCCCTCTGTGGTAGGCTCCTGTCCTGTTATTTGTTTTATCTTATGTCCAATACACGTCCCATTTGTCTTTCTAAGTGAGGATTGATCATCTTACCCAGGTCCCCTTTCTTGTTTATCTTATTTAGGTGTATAGATTTCATTATGTTTATCATACCTTATAGGTCTATATAAGTGAGTATATACGGTGTGTTTCTTTCTGCTCCTGGGATACCTCACTCAGGATGATCTTTTCTAAGTCCCACCATATGCCTGTGAATTTTATGATTTCCTCATTTTTGATTGCTGAGTAGTATTCCATTGTGTACAAATACCACAATTTCTGTATCCATTCTTCAGTTGATGGACATCTGGGTTGTTTCCAGGTTCTGGTTATTACAAATAAAGCTGCTACAAACATGGTTGAGTAAATGTCCTTGTTGTATACTTGAGCAAATTTTGGGTACATGCCTAGGAGTGGTATAGCTGGGTCTTGAGGAAACACTATTGCTAATTGTCTCAGAAAGGACCAGATTGACTTCCAAAGTGGTTGTACCAGTTTACATTCCCTCCAGCAATGGAGGATGGTTCTCTTTTCTCCACAACCTCTCCAGCATGTGTTGTATTTGAGTTTTTGGTTTGATTTTTTGATTTTTAGCCATTTTGATGGGTGTAAGCTGAAATCTCAGGGTCTTTTTGATTTGCATCTCCCTGATGTCTAAGGATGTTGAGCATCTTTTTAAGTGTTTCTCTGCCATTCTATATTCTTCTACAGAGAATTGTCTGTTTAGCTCAGTACCCCAATTTTTAATTGGATTACTTGATTTATTGCTTTTTAAATTCTTTAGTTTTTATATATTCTGGATAACAGCCCTCTGTCAGATATAAGGTTGGTGAAGATCCTTTCCCAGTCTGTAGGCCTTCATGATATTCTTAATGATACTAATAATGATATTCTTAATGATAACTGTTCCCTCTTTAGAGACTTCCTTGGCCGCAGATTGGATTTGGTACAGAGACGTACACCTAGATATCATGCAGAGAGGGAAAGAGAGAAAAAGAGATTGTGGGAGGTAGACTGACTTTAAATTGGAGGTAACCCTCTGCTCTTACCTCTCAGAGCCTGAGAACCCTGTGGAAAAGTGTGTGTTGGGGGGGTAAGTTTGTAGGAGCCTGAAGGGATACAGGAAATGGAGGACACCTGGAGAACATGAAGCTTGGAAGCAACTAAGCAGGGATCATAGGGGCTCACAGAGAGTGAAGTGACAGGGACAGGTCCTGTGTGGGTCTCTGCCTATACGTTATGGCTGGTAGCTTAGACTTTTTGTGGGCCTCCTAAAAATGGAATCAGGTATGCATCCTACTTCAGATGCATCTCTGACTTCTTTTATCTGCTCTTGAGACTTTTTTTTTAAATTGGTTACCTTGTCCAACCTCAATATGAGGGTATTTGCCTTGTCTTACTGTATCTTTTTTTTTTTTTTTTTTTTTTTTTGTCCTACATGGTTGGTATTTTCTGGAGGACTGCTCTTTTTAAAAAGAAAACTGAGGAGTAGTTGATCTTGGGGCAAGAGTTGTGGTGGTAGCTGCAAGATATGGAAGGAGGGGGAAGTTATGGTCAGGTTGCCTGTATGAGAGAAGAACAATAAAAACTGAATTCAGCTCCTACCTCCTAAAAGATATGTAGGAAGGGAAGAAAGAAGAAAGGGAGTGGATAAAACAACAACAAAAATATATTTATATTTATGTATTTATATCTTAGACTCTTAAAGAAACCAAATAATACATCTTGAAATAGGCAAAATTATTCTTTAAACTGAATTTTATTTATATATTTATTTATTATAGTTTATAAACTTTGTATCCCCTTGGCAGCCCTCTGCCTTGTGTACTCCCAATCCCACCCACCCTCCTTCTTCTCCCTCTATGCTGTTCCCCTAGTCCCCTGATAGGGGAGGATCTCCTCCCTTCAATCCAACCTTAGCTTATCAGGTCTCATCAAGGCTGGCTGCATCATCTTCCTCTGTGGCCTGGTAAGGCTGTACCCTCCAGGGTAGGTGATCCATGAGCCAGCCACCGAGTTCATGTCAAAGAAAGCCCTGTACCCCTAACTCGGGAACCCACTTGGAAACTGAGCAGCCAATGGACTTCCTTTGAACAGGACGTCTAGGTCTTCCTCATACATGGTCTGTGGTTGGAGTATAGGTCTCTGCAGGACCCCCTTGACCCAGGTTTTTTGGCTCTGTTTTTCTCCTTGTGGAGTTCTTGTCTCCTCCAGGTCTTTCTGTCTCCCTCTTCTTCTATAAGGATTCTGACACTCTGCCCAAAGTTTGGCTATGAGTCTCAGTATTTCCACAATACTCTGTTGGATAGAGTCTTTCAGAGGTTCCCTGTAGAAGGCTTCTCTCCTGTTCCTTGTCTTCACCTACTTCTGAAGTCGATCTTGTTTGCCCTTCTGAATGAGGATTAAGCATCTTCCCTAGGTTCCTCCTTGTTTTTAGCTTCTTTAGGGAAATAGATTTTAGTATATTTATCCACTTACAAGTGAGTATATACATTTGTGTCTTTCTGCTTTTAGGTTATCTCACTCAGGATGATCTTTACAAGTTCCCACCATTTGTCTGCAAATTTCATGTTTTCCTTATTTTTAATTGCATTCCATTGTGTAAATGTGCCACAATTTCTGTATCCATTCCTCTGCTGAGGTACATCCAGGTTGTGTCCAGATTCTGGCTATTATGAATAGAGCTGCTATGAACATGGTTGAGCAAATTGAGTGGTGGGGCATCTTTTGGGTCTATGCTTAGAAGTGGTATAGCTGGCTCTTGAGGTAGCACTAGTCCTCATTTTCTGAGGAAGAGCCAGGCTGAATTCCAAACTGGTTGTACAAGGTTTCATTCTCACCAGCAATGTGGAGGAGGGTTCCCTTTTGTCAACTTCCTTGCTAGCATGCATCATCCATTGAGTGTTTGACCTTAGTCATTCTGATGGGTGTGAAGTGAAATCTCAGGCTCATTTTGATTTATACTTCATGAACAACAAAGAATCCAAAGTCATGCAATGGAAAAAAAGACATCGGAGGAGGAAGAAAGCAGGAAACAACCTAGGAACCTGTCACAGAGGGCCTCTGAAAGGCTCTGCCCTGCAGACTATCAAAGCAGATGCTGAGACTTATGGCCAACTGTTGGTCAGAGTGCATGGAATCTTATGTAAGAAGTGGGAAATAGTAAGAGCTGGAGAGGACAGGAACCCCACAAGGAGAGCAACAGAACCAGAAAATTTGAACACAGGGGTCTTCCCAGAGACTCATATTCCAACCAAGTACCAGGCATGGAGATAACTTAGAACCCCTGCACAGATGTAGCCCATGTCAGTTTATTGTCCAAGTGGGTTCCATAGTAATGAAAAGAGGGACTGCTTCTGACATAATCTGATTGGCCTGCTCTTTGATTACCTCCCCCTGAGGGGGGAGCAGCCTTACCAGGCCACAGAATGTGACAATGCAGCCACTCTTGGTGTGATCTAATAGACTAAGATCAGAAGGAAGGAGAGGAGGACCTCTCCTATCAGTGGACTTGGGGAGGGGCATACATGAAGAAGGGGGGAGGGAGGATGGGACCGGGAGGGGAGGAGGGAGGACCTTATTGGGGTGTACAAAGTGAATAAATTTTAATTAATAAAAAAAGAAAAAAAAGAAAAAAGAGAGCATCTTCAACAAATGGTGATGGTCTAACTGGATTTTTACATGTAGAAAAATGAAAACAGACCCATATTTATCTCCCTGAACAAAGTTAAAGTCCAAGTGGATCAGGTGGATCAAAGACCTCATCATAAAACCAGACACACTGAATACGTTAGAAGAAAAAGTAAGGAAGAGCCTTGACCTCATTGACACAGAAGACAACTTCCTGAACAGAACACCAACAGCATAGGCACTAAAATCAGCAATTAGTAAATAGGACTTCATAAAACTGAAAAGCTTCTGTAAAGCATGAGTCACTATCATCCGCACAATATGACAGTCTACAGACTGGGAAAAGATCTTCACCAACCTTCCATCTGACAGAGGGCTAATATCCAGAGTATATAAAGAATTGAAAGAGTTAAACACCAACAAAGCAAGTAATTCAATTAAAAAAAATGGGGTACAGAGCTAAACAAAGAATTCTCAATAGAGGGATACTGAATGGTAGAGAAACACTTAAACAAATGCTCAACATCCTTAGGCAAAATTATCTTAAATTTAAAAGAAAAAGGTCAATTTTCCAGAAGTGGAAACTAAAAGGTAATGGTCAGTAGGGAAGAAGAGATGGCCCAGAATAGACATTTCTAAGTAACCTGAGGACCTGGGTTTGAGCTATATCTATCTCTGAAATTCTGCCTTCCTTGTCCTAGTTAATGTCACATATATAGCAATATTCAAGGGCTTTCCCAGAACTTTTGAAGCAGAAAGACAAACAAGCATGCTTGCGTGAGCGCGTGCACACACACACACCACATTCTTTCTCACACATACATAGATTCTTTATGAATCATTACATCATTATTCTCAGACTTGGCGTCTATATGTACTTTAGTACATGATGATTTTTCTCAGAGATAGTAATCTGCAAAGATACTACATTTTAGAATTGAAAGAAAACGATTTCCAATAGCCTTCTGCAAATCATTTTAAACCTTCTGCATGGCTACATTTGGTTTCGTAAGACTATACCCAGAGATATACTTGTAGATAATAGAATGTGCCATTGTGAATTTCCCTGATGAAAAGCCAATTCTGATTTCCAAACCATTTAAACTATACAAGATTTCTGCAGATGCATTGATAGTTTTAGATTTTATCCTTGCAAAATGGAAATGATTAGAAAAGTTTTACACACTAAGTCCTTGCCCATATCTACCCCTCTTCCTTCATTACAACAGCATGACTTCTGTGATCTGAATGTTGGAGTGAAGTACATGGAAGATCTAGCTTTTTTTCACCAATGAATGAGACACTTGTAGATCTGTTCTTATGGGTAAAAATTAAGCACAATGTTGCTCTGACATTTCAGTGGTGTATCATTTACCTAGCGTGCAGAAACCATGCATCTTATTTCCAGCACTTAACTGTATTAATAAACATCTTTTATATGTGCATGCATCATGCACATGTTTAACTCCATCCAACCAGTGTAGGGCATGATGTTATTTAGATCTACAAATCAGAAAGTTTTTAGGACTTTATGTTTCCTGTTTAACAAAATCTTTGTGTGTCCTCGTCCAAAGCAACTAGTGTTCTTAAGCCCTGAGCCATAGTTCCAGCAGCAAAATTCCTGAATCTTAAGGTTCCTCATTCTAGTGCTGCCTTATTATTAATGAGATTTTCTTCAGGAAAATTTCCATTTTGAGGAAATTGCTAGACAAAACTGCAGCATTACAAATTAAAAAAACAAAACAAAACAAACCAGTACTCTTTTAAGTTGTAGTTTCTTTAGAAAAGATCATCCTGAGTAAGGTACCCCAGAAGCAGAAAGACATTTGTAGTTTATGCTCATTTATAAGTGGATATTAGACATATAATATAGGATAAACATACTAAAATCTGTACACCTAAAGAAGCTAAGCAAGAAGGAGAATCCTGGGTAAGATGATCAATCTTCATTCAGAAAGGCAAACAGGGTAGACATCAGAAGAGGGAGAGAACAGGGAACAGGAGAGGAGCCTACTACAGAGGGCCTCTGAAAGAGTCTCTCCAATAAGGTATCAAAGAAGATGCTGAGACTCATAGCCAAACTTTGGGCAGAGTGCAGGGAATCTTATGAAAGAAGGGGGTACCCGAGCTCCACAAGGAGACCAACAGAACCAAAAATTCTTGGCACTGGGGTTTTTTCTGAGACTGATTGTTGGGATCCTTAAAGGAGCATCTCTACAGCCATCCCCAAGGGACCTGACAAACTGGTTATCCGGCGTCTGTGAGGTCACCTACAGACCACCAGACCACCTGCCTGCCACCTGAAACTACTTGTGCATGCTCCAGGTCACCTTATAACAGAACTTGAGGCCCCTCCTCTCTCTCTCTTTCTCTTCTTCCCTGTCCAGAGACTGTCTCTGCAACCCCTTCCCGTTTCCCTAATAAATCTCCCACGTGGAATTGGTCTCGTGGCATGATTGTGATTCCGCCCTGTGTAACTCTTTTGCACAGTCCTATCACTGTTTCTCCAAACAAGGACCCTTCATGGATATAACCTAGAATCCCTGCTGGGATGTAGCCAGTGGCAACTCAGCCTCCACGTGGGTTCCCTAGTATGGGGAACAGGGACTGTTTCTGACATGAACTCAGTGGCTGGCTCTTTGATCACCTCCCCCTAAGCGGGGAGCAGCCTTACCAGGGCACAGAGGAAGACAATGCAGCCAGTCCTGATGAGCCCTGATAAGCTTGGGTAAGATGGAAGGGGAGGAGTACCTCCCCTATCATTGGACTTGGGGAAGGGCATGGGAGGAGAAGGGAGAGAGACAGTAGGATTGTGAAGGGACGAGGAAGGGGGCTACTGCTCGGATACAAAGTGAATAAATTGTAATTAATAAAAAATAATTTAAAAAATATTTAGACAAGCTACAAAATGATGAAATATTACCAGGAAAATATCAGGTGATATCTCTGATGTCACCCTGGAATATTTTTTAAAAAGTTTCACCTGAAATTTCATTAAGTTATTATGAAAATGATAAAAATTTATTTTTGTAAGGTAAATGTATAAATAAATTAATTTGAACAGCAATAATATAAAATATATTAAGTAGATATCTTAAAAATTATTTAGATTTAATTTTAATTCAATTATCCAATTTAACTTAACTAAATAGTAACTGATGCTAATTTTTTAAACAACTATTAAATTATGCTAAAGGTCTGGAAATTAGTTTGTGAATCTTTGCTAAAATAATAAAAAATATGTTCATATTTTGTGCCTGGATGCCAGTCTTTAATCTATTATGAGAAAAAAACTTAGAGTAGTAACCTTCTGAAGAGAAATGTACTAAATAACCACTATTCAGGGAAAAGTTCTGCACATTCATCAAAAAGAGAGGAATGTTTTCTGACTATATGTTACAGAATGTTATTTAACAAACATATTTTAGTTTTGAGGACTATTTAATGCAGCATAATGCTCAAGTAAGTACTGTATAACATATGAAATATATAGTAATATATTTGTAGATGGCAGGATAATGCTCATTTTATAGACATATATAATAAATATTAAATCCTTTTCATCTCTTGCTTAGTACATTATTGTCTATAAGTTTCACTATTTCCTATCCATCTGTCTGAAGAAAATATATTTGGTATAACAATGTTACTCTTAGAGGGTTATATTATTACCCATTCTATCTCTGTTCCTATCATTTTATTGTCCAGAATTTCTAAAGAAGCACTTAACCCTTTTAAATTGAGAAATCAAATGTTTAATTAGGGTAATAGAAGTAGATGGATTTATGAAGTGGAAGTTTCTGGACTCAGTTTGGTCATGTGACATTTTACTGCAAGCTAGGCATGTGAAGTTTTACTGTAGGTTGGCTTGTCAAAGGACACGTGAAGTTTTGCTCTCTCAAGTGAGGGGAGCGACCTTGGCCAGCTGAGAACATCCAAGGCTGGACTTTGAGAAGAGCACACATGTAGAGGTCTAGGCAGTGTGAGACATAGCTTTTTGGATTAATGTCACTGTGCTGATCTTCATGCTTTGACACTTGGCTCTGCATAGACAAACATTCCAGGGAGCTTCTCTGGGCAATCCAACTAAGTCTTTGGACTCTTACTGCTACTTGTTGGACTTATTTTTTAATTAATTTTTTAATATTAGTTACAGTTTATTAACTTTGTATCCCAGCTGTATCCCACTCCCTCATTCCCTCCCATTCCCATTCTCCCTCCCTCATCTCCTCCCTGACCCTTTCCAAGCCCACTGATAGGAGAGGTCCTCCTCCCCTTTCATCTGACCATAGCTTATCAGGTATCTTCAGGCCTGGCTGCTTGTTGGACTTTAGACTGGACTGCTGGCATCCTGAGGACTGAGTGTGATAATCTCCTAAAACCCATTGAATCTAATCAGCAGGAAGTAAACAAAAGAGGATTATAGCACTTTTTCCTGTTAATCTCCTACTTAAGGTTGTTGGGGGTTGGAAAAGAGGTAAAGGCGCTTAGGAATCCTAAATAAGACTCCCTGAGCTCTGCCCAAAGTTTGGCCTTGAGTCTCAGCATCTGCTTCAATCCCCTGTCCGGTGGAGCTTTTAGAAGACCCTCTATAGTAGGCTCCTATCCTGCTTCCCTTCTTCAACCAACTGTGGTATCTATCTTGTTTGTCATTCTGAATGCGATTTAAGCATCCTCCCTAGGGTACTCCTTAGTGTTTAGCTTCTTTAGGTCTGTAGATGGCTATCCTATATTATATGTCTAATATCCACTTATAAGTGAGTATATACCATGTGTGTCTTTCTGCTTCTGGGATAACTCACTGAGGTTGTTCTTTTCTAGTTCCATCTATTTTTCTGCAAATTTCATGATCCCCTTGTTTTTAATAGCTGAGTCGTATTCCATTGTGTAGCTGTACCAAAATTTCTGTATCCATTCCTCAGTTGAGAGACATCTAGGTTTTTTCCAGATTCTGGCTATACAAATAAAGCTGCTAGTTATGGAAGAAGAGGTGGTGGGGATTGAGGGACATGGGAGAGACAGAAGCCCCACAAGGAGACCAGCAAAGCTAAAGGTTCTGCGCCCAGAGGGTTCTGCAGAGAATGATGTACAACTGAGGACAGTGCATGGAAAGGACCTAGACCCCCTGCTCAGATGTGGCCTATTGGCAGCTCAGTCTCCATGAGGATCTCCAAGTGAGGGGAACAGGGGCTGCCTCTATCTTGAACTCAATTGGCTCCTTTTGGATCATTTGCATCTGCTGATGTGGCCTTGCCAGGCCAAGGAGGAAAAGGATCCAGACAGTCCTGATGAGACTTAACAAGCTATGGACAGATGGCAATGGTGGAGAACACCCTCTTCCCATTTCAGTGGACTAAGGATGGGGATAGCAGGGAAAAGGGAGGGAGGGTGTGACTGTGGGGAGTTGAGGAGTGGGCTTAAATCAGGATATACAATGAATTAATTGTTGAAATAATAAAATTAAAATTAATTTAAAAAGAACCCTAAATAAAGTATATTTAGTGAAAAATATTAGCCTACAGATTTATATCCAAAATTTTACACCTGTGCCCTTCTAGTTCAGGCTTCAGTTTCTTTATACATCTTTGCAAACTGTAGCAAAGAATAAAGGCACAGACAAGAAAAAGGTATGAGGTCAGTGGATTGTCTAGATTATACTGGAACTATTTTCCGATTGTAGTCTACAAATAAGTATACCTTTGAATTTCTCACAATCTAAGAGTCTGGCATTCCTAAGTCTCTCTAACAGGCCAATCAATATTTTAAGCAACAAGAAATATCAGGAGATTTTCATTGCTAAACTCTTAAAATCAAATACAACTAAATTATATTTTATCCCATGGATCAGCAAGTAGCTAAAATGTTATTATTGTAAACAAATGAAAAATAACTGTATGTTGCTTGTTAAAATGATGGCAGTCGAGGTTCATTGATTTATAAACACCGTAAATGGGTTTACTGTCATCTAATTACCTCTTTTTGTTGTTGTTCTTTCATGTCAAAAATGAAATGTAATAACAGGAATATGAAATAAACACTATATTTCCTCTCAAGTCCATACCTTGTGGAATTCTCCTTCATGAACTTCTCTATCCAGATGCACCAAACTCATCCAAAGAAAGAGATGGGGAATCCAACTGTGACCTCAAAATAGCTCTTTTTCTAATGTATTTACAGAAGCATTAAGGGAATCCAGGCACTAGACACAAACAAGAAGTTTGGCCCATTTCCTATCTGTTCATCACAAAGAACAATTAAAATAAGTTTTATTTTATTGCTTGTCCTTGTTAATTTTATTGTGTTCGTGTGTGTGTGTGTGTATGTGTGTGTGTGCGTGTGTTTGTGTTCACACATGTGCGGAGAAAACTTACAGTAGTCAGTTCATGTCTTTCACTATGAGGACCTGAGGAAGTGAGTTCATCTTGACAGCTTTGGCTGTAGATGCCTTTACCTCCAGAGCCATCAAATTAACGTGAAGCCTGCCTTCTACTGCCTCATCTCAGAAGTCCTCGATAAACTGTTGTGGGTTATTAGTATTTATTGTTGATTTATCTTTTAGTTAAAAAGTGCTTATTCCTAAACCAGTTGTATACCCAAATCACCACACAGAGACTAGGATGTATTTAGTTAACATAGAGCACAATGCTGGGCAATGATTACTCCATCATAAATTTCTAAGCGCACATAGTCTCCTACCATTCAGATTTCCCATATTATTCTTGCTTTCAGTCATATTTTAGGTCTGATGAATCTCTCCTCATGGTTCTAAGTCCTGTCCTGAGGATCTCTGCTCTCTGATTCTTCCACTCTCTTCTTTCTCTTCCCCTCCTGACTAGGAGGTCATACCCTATTCTCTCTGTTGCCCATCACTGGCTGGTTGTTTTATTGGAAATACAGAGAACAAATGGTGGCAGGTTTACACCTATTTGAGACAGGTGATGCTTAGAATAAACATCACAATGCAACGTCAGGATTGAAACCAGATAGTGGAGTAGAGAAATCAGCATTTGAATGAATAATGGTAAATGGTATACATTCCACAAAAATATTATACCAACAATAAATTCAAAGCCTCAAGAGTTCAGTTTTCTAATGAGTTTTTAGGATGCATCTCTTACATCTATTTGGTAGATAGACAAAATGTGTCTATCTAAGTGTTAGACACATTTTGATGGTGTTGTTAGTGGGTTTTGGATTTGATATGAAATAACAACTTAATTTTATTGTTTTGTATGTATCAGTTGTCTCAGCCCTCACCTTGAAATGAAAAAAAAATCCATCTACTAATATAAGAATCTTTGTCAAAAATCAGTCAAATAACTTACCAACCCTTTCTACTGATCTGTCTATTCTATATGTGGACTGTGGTATCCTTACTGTATTTTTGTGCTAAACTTAATAAACAGTAGATATCAATGATCCAAATTTATTATTTTCTTTTAGCTGGTGTCAATCCCTAGAGAGTACATAATTATTTTTAGATCAACTCATAAGTGTGAACCCAGGATGACTTCAGGGATTACATTGAAATATTTCTATCTTAACAATACTATATCTTCTATAGACTTAGTTTTTTTCTCACCAAATCTACATTATTTAAGGTTCTTAAACATCTTTACCTCCTTTTCAACCCCTTTATCTTAGATAGGAGATGAGTAGGGAAAAGGGCAGTAGACTGCTTTTATGTACTTCCTGCTGATTAGGTCAATAGGTCTTTTGGAAATTACCAACTCAGTCATCAGGGTACAGGGTACGAACAGTCCAGGACAAAGGTCAACACCAAGCAGAACCACAAATCAACACAAGTCAGTGAAAGCCACTTGTCTCAGTTGAATTGCCCCAAGAAGTTCTCTGGAATATACCTCTCTGCAAAATCAAGTATCAAAGCACAAAGGTCAGCAAAGTCTCACTGTGTTGTTGGCTTCTATACATTCCTGTCTCCAGAGTCCACCCCTGGATGTTCTCAGCTAGCCAAAGTCACACCCCTCGAATGAGAGAGCTCACAGCAAAACATGACATGCCCAGCTTACAGCAAAACATCACATGCCAAAACTGAAACAAGAACCTTCCACTTCAGCCTTTTGATCCATAATAGTACTTTATAACTTCACTCTGTGAGCTTTTGTTTCCAAGAACTTTGTTGTTTTAACACGTTTAACTAAATACGTTGTCATCTTTTCGCTCAGATTTCTCATAAGAAATATTTATGGATATATTCATGTTGGTCATGATGCTGAAGATATTTATTCCTGCACTTAGGAGTCAGAGGCAGGTGCATCTCTATGAGGGCAAGGCCAATCTGTTCTACATAGTGACCTCCCAAACACTCAGGGGTGTATAGAAAGATCCTGTCTCTGAAATCAAAACAAAACCACATCAGCAGCAGCAACGATAATATATAACTTAATCCCAAGAGTGTGCTTCACTTGGTGTTTAGTTCTAATATATTTTGTGTAGGATTGTTATGATCTTTTATGTATAAAATCACATCATCCGAAAGTACCATTTTTATTTTGCTCATTCATGAATGATTGGTTTTTTTTTTTTATTTCTTGTAATCTTCCTATGTAAAGTATCAATACAAAATAGCAAGAATAAGAGTGGACATTGTTGTTCTGAACCTGATTTTGGAGACTTGGCTTTTACTGTTAAGTGTGTACTTACATGCTTTTCATAGAATTCAGATGAAACACAGAATACAGTGAGGAAGAAAGACATGCTAGTTATCACTGGTAACATGAGACACTCTGAAGCATGAACATAGAGAAGGACTAAAGGGGCATTGTAAATAAAACACTCACCAAATGAGCATAGGCACCATGTAATATTTTCTAGTGTCTCTGAAGAGACAGGTTTCTGTGGAGAATTATTATTATTATTTTTTTTTGTCCAGGTGATTGGCAGGCCTTTCCTTGAGGGAGGAGACAGTGATGTTTCTTTGTTCCTTAGAGCAAAGTCTTCCACTAGATAACAATGTTATATTCTTTCTGACAATTCAGGTAGATTCATTTCCACTAGGGCCAAAGATACAACTCAGATCCTGTTCTAATGATCAAAAATCATCTATCAGAGCAGACTGATTCGAAGTAAAGAAACAAAGTAGATAAATCTATTAAAGCAATCAAAGTTTCCATGGAGGAAATAGCCTTTGCTTGATGGGCCTCAGTAAAGTCCTTCTGTTTCCACTGTTTTTAAGGACATTTTAAATCTCTAGGGGGCTGGAAGGAGACATTTGTCATGTTTTTCTCTTCCCTTCAAATTAGTATGTTAACAGGGAGTAGGGGGAAGGATCTGAAGCCTATTGTGGGTGCCTCCTCATCCTTGGTAACCTTCATGCATTCTAATTTATTTGTGTGGAGTTCACTCGTGTATAAGGAAGCATGTCCATGTGTGTGTGTGTGTGTGTGTGTGTGTGTGTATGTACGTGTGTGTGTGTACATACATAGGCCATAGAATGCTCACTCTTCTGACATTGGCAAGACTCCTCAAATAATCTATATTAGTCTAGCTAACCTGTGAGACCCAGGGATCTGTGTCTTTCTGCCTCCTCTGGGCTGCCAGTCTGTGTGCTTTGGCTTCACTACTCTTGTTCAGTCGCTGGCTAGCAAATTTGGGATGCGGAGATGGCTCAGTCCATAAAAATGTTTGCCTTACAAGCAAAAATACTTTAGTTCAATCCTCAGAACCCATGACACAATAAACCTGGGGATGGCTTTTGTTTGAGATCCTCGAAATCTCAAATGATTTCTGGAGAACAGTACAAGGAAGGTTCATTGTTTTCATAGAGTTGCAATCGTCTTCTTTGTAACAATTTCTGTATCCTTTTCAATGTTAGTATGTTGGGCTTTTTTTTTTTTCAAATCACTTTAATTTATCAATGTCATCTAATTTGTTGACATGTAGCTTTATTAATTCCTGAGGATACCATAACAGATGGTTACAAACTTGAAGTCTTGAAACAGCAGACATCCATTCTCTCACTGTTCTTTAGGGCAGATATCTAAAATCAATTTGTCAGCAGGGCAGCAATCACCCTGGAATATTTTGTGGAGATTTGTGCCTTACTTCTTCCCAGTTCTATTTCTATTCTCCTGATACTTCATGACATTGCAGCCTAAGTCATTTTCTGCATTTCATTTCCAATGTCCATCTCTTTTCTTGGTTTTCATTGTTACTATTATTTAATTAAGGACATTTCCTCTTATTTCAAAGTACTTTATTTAATTGCATCTGCAAATAGACATTTTTCATTTATGATAACATGCACAAGTTCTGGTGACTATTTTTAGGGGTCGCCATTCTAGTTGTTATATGTGGTCAGGGTTCTAATAATAACAGCAACAGCAGTGTTTCCTTTCAGTTTTTAGAACTGTGAGTCTTATTTCATTTCTCTTCAGTGAGAAAGTTAGCAAGTTTCTCTACTGTTTCAGGAAACACTTTTAGGGGCTGCTAGCATTCTGTTTTACTTATTTATTTTATAAATCTCTTCTCTTATTTGATTTATTCTCCCTAATTTACATCTTACTTACTGATCTCAGTGTCTTAAGTGTAAAACACACATTCTTTGACTTCTGTTGCTTGGTTATGTTGCAGGACAGTAGTGAAGAGGGTGAGGTCAAAGAATGGGAGAAACCAGTGTCAGAGATGAAGACCACAAACCAAGACAACTGAAAACCTCCAGAACTACAGAATGTAGCAAAGTAGAACACGTGCTAGAAAAACCTACATTGTGTGAGTGACCACCAAACCTGTGATAGAATATGAAAGCACCAGGCCTTTGTGTAGCATTTAGCAGGCTCTGGTAAATTCTTCTTCCAGATCTGGCCAGGTTCCTTCCACTCCTCAGCTGTTCCTTTCTTTAAAAAGTCTTTCCTAACAAGTGAGTATGGGGATATTTAGGATGGTTGGTGCAGAGAAGAAGAGATGATGTAATTATAACATAATCTTAAAAAATAAAGAAAAAGAAATAAAAAGCATTTCTCTGTTTCTATCATTAACATTTCACTGTTTAATTCCTTCTTCTAGGACACAAAAATATGGAAATCCCAGTAGGCACCCTGTGGACTCTAACACCCTCATGAAACAGTAAATTTGTCTTCATTCACTTCACAGTAGTTTATGATATTATTTGTGGTTTTGCTTGGACCCCTTCGAGTATTTAAGAGTTTACTGTTTTGCTTTTTCAAACATTCAAAAATTCTTAAACTTATTTCATTTTTGATGTCTAATTCCTCTTAATTTTGGTCAGGAGACATAGTTTGTATAATTTCAAACCTAGTAGATGTACCAGAATTTTATTGTGTTATGAGCAAATGGTCTATTTGGGAAAATAATGCTTGTGCTGCTGATAACAATAAAGATTCTTCTGTTGCCAGGCAAAGGTCCAACAGATGTTTTGTTAGGTCTATTTGTACTCTAATGTTACTCAAAATTTTCTCTTTCCTTATTTATGCTATGCTTAGTTATATTTATTGCTGAAAGCAGGATATTGGACTTTTTATTATTCATCAAACGTCTCTTCTCCCTTCAGTTATATAAAAAATTTCTTTGTGTATTATGGAGTCTGTTTTTAGATGCATATATGCTTGCAAAGGTGGCATATTCCTTAGATACTGATGCACCTACCCTTGGAATAACCATTCTTAACTCTTCATTCTTAACTCTTAACTGCTAATCATAAAGTACTTTGATTTCCACAAAGCCCCGCTCACCTAGTTTTAGCATGATTCAGCTTTTGCATTTCTTTGTCCCTACCCTGTTCTTTTTTTTTTTTTTTTTCCTTTGAAGATAAAGGGTGTACTTTCGACAGCATTGAGTTAGATTGGTCCTGTTGTTACATATTGCAGTGGTTCCTATCAAAAGGTAGGATTATTTTCTTCTTGGTTTTTCATGGTGTTTCTGATGTCATTGAATATATATATATATATATATATATATGCCATTTTATTTTTAATGTATCATGTTTCACAATTTGTAATTTACTTGTTCCTTTCTTCCTTTAATTTTTAACAATGCTAGCTAAAATAATATATAAAATCTTTTATGTATTAACTACATCTCTATTTTGCTGTTAGTATTGGTGCTCTATGACTTACCAAACATATTTTAGTTTACCACTCTCTAATTTAGCTACATAATAATTAGAGAATATAGTTATTATCTGCGTATTCTTATTTCTGGCCTTGTTTGTGATGCCATATTATACATTAAATTTTGTATACCACAAAGCTAACATTTCAATCTTAGTTGAATTGTCATCTATTGTTTAACAGTGGGAACATAGTACAAATATGTATTGATAGATAATTTTGTCAACATATCACAAGGAGTGGATTTAAAAGGCTAATATGGGTACGCCCTCCTTAAACCATCTAATCTTACGGAGCTGTCACATAATATATGATTCACCATTCACCAAAATTCATCAAGAAGCTCATGGAATACTTAGTTACACAATTCCATCTGTTTCTATGAAGCCTGAAGAAATGAGAGCAAATATTTTACAGACATTTTATACAACAATCTTTTTTATTTACCAGTTAGGTTTATCTTTCTATGTTTCTATGATTTGGATTAATTTCCTGTCATTATTTTACTTCAACACAACTTTAGTTTCCCGCAACGCTTTGTGTAACTATTGTATAAAATATTACTTTCTTACATGATATAAGGTCAGAATCTAATTCTATGTAAATAATGTTATAGTTACTTTCTTATTAGAACATAATAATACAACAGGAATTCATACTATCTTATCATAACAAAGTTAATTTTCCTGTCACATTTTTTGAGCAGTAGTAAATATATAGTCTCACTTTACTCTTCTGAGTGCTTCTTTTAAGTTACTACAGTTGTATTTTTTCAAAATAGTTCTGCTAAGAATAAATCCCCTTCATCTTCTATTTCTTTGTAAAATCTTTCTTTTTCTTTTGCTTCAAGTACCTACCACTTTCTTTGTGCCTCCATTTTGATGTGAAGCTAGC
The DNA here is from genome assembly GCF_907164565.1 of Psammomys obesus. Lineage (NCBI taxonomy): Eukaryota > Metazoa > Chordata > Mammalia > Rodentia > Muridae > Psammomys > Psammomys obesus. Next base: position 1,413 of record NW_026591456.1, on the reverse strand, counting down.
TGCTGCTCTTACCTTATACATGATGAAACATTCTCCTCTTTCTACATAAAGACTTCCATTTTATTTGGACTTTTTCAATTTTTATTACAACGTCGTATCTTTGCCTTGATCCTATTTGAAACTGTTTGGATTTCTTACAAATGCACATTGATGTTTATCGCCCAAATTATTACATTTTACCATACCAGTTACAGTCTCTAAACATAATATTTCCTTGTGACATTTGTTCCATTTGGTATATTTTTCTCAATGTCATCTTAAATTTCATCTGTGCTATTTCCTTCAATTGGGAAATTTGCTCATTCTTCTAGTTTTTCATTGTTAATGACTTCTAGTAAAAATTTTAAGAGAACTTACTGGACTTTCAATTTCAGAGAGTCAGCTTTATGAAAAAGTTCACTTAATTGATATTTTTGTCAGTAAAATAAACCGTTTCTTCTTTTTGCATTACAGGTTTCACTTCAGTTAATTTTTTGGATTCATTCATAATGTCCTTTTACAGCATGTGTTTCTTAAATTCCATGCTTAGAGTTTTTTCAGACAACTCTATTCTGTATTCTTTTACTTCTATGGCAAGACTTCCTTTAATTGCCATGCTATAGAATTATGCTGTTGGAAAGTGGGTATTTTAGATAATATATGATAGCAACTCACTAAAAACCTATTTTTCAAGACTGGGTTAATACTGAGGTGATTTGATTGGATTATCTTCATGACATTTATTTTCTTTTCAATGTTTCTAATTGTATACGGTCAATTATTTCACAAAGAAAAGTTGCTCTGCAGAATTCTGAACATGATAATCCCCCATGGTCTTCATTCTTAATATTATTAAAATAAAGATCATAGAATAATGTAAACCTGTAAATCACATAGCCCCTGTTTCAATTGAATGGGCAATGGTGGTCTAAATAAAAGGAATAAGAAGGTATTGAAAAGGAAAGGAATTAGGGAATAAAGTGTTTATTATCTATTTAATTTTAAAATGTAGATTTAAAAACCCTGGCTTCGAAGGTTTTCCAGAAGGAATTACATAGCTAAGTGATTGATGGCACACAGGAAGGGATAGACAATGACCACCAAAGTGATGACGTTTACTTGCTGCCCCCACAAAGGTGCGTGTGAGCATACAACAAAGCTCTCCTTTAAGATGTAAGAGAAACATCTATTTTAGAATATACTCTTTAGAGATGAGACGCTTCTATAGTATCCTGGTTATATCTATGCTCCCTGTAAGATGGATGTTGTTCTAGAAATAGAGTAATTGTTTAATACAGTTTGATGAGAAGTCAAATACTGGAAAGGCAAAAAAAATCATGGAAGTGTTCCAGAAGTTTTTAATGAGTGAAGGGATATATATACACACATATATATATATATATATATATATATATATATATATATATATATATA
>NW_026591455.1:0-3260 GCF_907164565.1 Psammomys obesus | reverse complement strand
TATATATATATATATATATATATATATATATATATATATATATATATTTAACAGTAAAATTTTGACCATGAATTGTCCTTGGTTGCTGATTCAGACTCCATAGATCCTTAGCCAATGGGAATCTTAGTCTTCATGTGTACCCACTAGTTAGGGGACTGGAGGATATCTCTGACATGGAATATGTTGCCAGCTATTTGATCACTTCTTCCCGATGGGACTGCCTTAACAGGCTCAGGGAATGAAGATGAAATCAGTCCTTATGTGAATAGATGATCTGGGGTGTCTAATTAGGGCGGTTCCCTTATTTTGAGGAGTAGAAATTTGGGAATAAGAAAGGGAGGGTGGGACTGGAAGGAGAGGAAGGACCTATGGCTGAGATGTAAATTCAATTAATCAATAAGAAAAAAGAAAAGAAACATTTGAAATAGCCATAAGTAAATAGATTCCCACAAAATGGAACTACTAGAAATGAATGAATTTAGAGACGGTAAGAAAGTAGTTCTCCAGGTCTAGTGATACATGCTTGTAGTAGCTATTCAGGAGGCTGAATCATGTGGATTACAAGTTCAAGGCTTCAGTGGAATACAGGGCAATTTCATGAGCATTTTGAGTATCTTAATAAGATCCACTGTTAAAATACATATGACTAGAATCTGATTTATAATTTAGAACTATGCTAGTCTAGCATAGTGGCAGTATTAGAATTTTTTTTTTCTTCTTCTTCTTCTATGTTCTATGAATTCTTTATCTTCAGGAAGCTGGCTAGTTTTCCAGCATCAGGCATAATGATAATTGTAGTGGTTCATTGCTGTTTCAGCTGGGTTAGGACTTTTTAATTGCTTCCCTCCCTTGGCAACCCTGGGAATTAGAGTGTAGTAAAGGGACTTTCAGGTCAGATACAGCTCAAATCATCTAATTCAACTGTCTGTGAGGGTCCATGAATCACCAAAGAAAGACCCCAGACTCGGTACACACAAAAAAAAGTGAACATTTATTCTGCAAAGAATTCTAGCATGCTTGGGTTACCACCTTAACAAAATGGTGGTGACCCTGAGGCTCAAAGGCCCCTCTTAAAGCCAGAAAGGGGAATTCCTAATTTGGCTACATGACCTCAATTAGGATTGGCTGGTGCCCAAGGAGGCTGCATGATTCCAACTGGGACTGATTGGCTCTTTGGAATTAAGGCCTCTCATATTCTTAGTAAGATGGTTTAATCAATAGAAGCCCACCCTCAAGCTCTGAGTGATAAGCAAAGGCTGTATCAATAACTGATATTGTTTGGGGAGTCATGTGCACAAACCAGATTTATTTTAAAAATAAATAAAAATAAAAGGACTCAGTAGTAGAGTCTTGTCTTAATACATCAGACCCCAAGTTCAATAAGGAAAATGACAGAAAAAAATTTCAAAAATATGAAAACAAAATTTTCTCTTCAAACGAAAATATTCTATAAACATATGCTTTTGATGTGTGAAACTTTGGATTTTACCTTTGCATAGAGAAATAAAATAAAGTAACAAACATGAAATTTGCAACTACTACTTTCTGCCTCCTGAAGATTAAACCTGATTTGAACTAGCAGGCAACAACAGCAACAAAAACAGGTGAGGAGAAATGTTAGAATGAGGGTGTGTGTGAAAGACTCTGAGAAATGACGTGGTAATATAAAATAAATCATGGCTGAACCAGGCCTCAGAAAGACCATTTAGAAGGCAGCTTCATCTTGGCACTAGCCCTTTATCTCTATGAAGAGTGACCTTTAGAAACCCACTGAAGTTTAAGATACCATCTGAAGATGAGAAACCTTTTTCTTCCTTATTACTTCCTTTACCATCACTCTTCACGACCTTCACGTTTGTGTTAGCCAGAGTAGGAAGACAGTTAATGTGTTTTCAATTGCCCGGGTCTTCTAAGAGTAGGTAAGGGTCACTGAAGGTTATTTGCTACATTCATATGTATTTTATGTATTACAAGAGCCAAAAGAAAACCTTTTCTCCACATTGCTGGAGCTCCTTCTTTCACCTGCCTTCCTTTCTTCCTTCTGTCCTGTCCCTCTGTTCCTTTCTCCCTGTGCCTCTCTCCATCTCTCCCTTTGTCTCTTTCACCATTCCTATCCTTTCTCCCCCCTCCCTCTTTTTTTCTCTCTCCCCCCTCTCTCTCTTTGTGTGTGTGTGTGTGTGTGTGTGTGTAGGTGTGTACATGTGGGAGCACTTAGGACTCTTTAAAACAAAACCAGAGTGGCTTCAGAGAGAAGACATTCACTGATTAAATTGAGCTTCATCATATTCACCAGTGATGAATTTACCATCAGCTTTCAAATGTTTGAGCCCCATAAACTTTACATGCTTGCATCTGAAATATAGATGGCTGGTATTTAGAAATGAGAGCTGTTAATGTTTGAATATAAAATGACCTATATAGCTTCAAGTTGGAATGTTTGTTTACCTGCTGCTCGCATTATATTGAGAGGCCTTGGAAAGGTTATGGCATGGGGCCTGGGTGCTGTAAGTTGGACACTAAGGTTTTCCTTTTAAAGGTTCTTGTCCTGGGTGCTCTGTGCTTCCTGGTCTGATCCAGTGTGAAAATTCTCTGACTTAAGTTTATGCTGCCAGGCAGAACTACTCTGTTATGTGTCCCCTACTTTGAGAGATGTCAGCACCTTAGAAGCATGGACCATAGCAAGGAAAACCTGCCTACACATAGACTGTGAAAAAGCAGTCATGTCATGAAGGTAGTCTATACAAATGATATCTGTGTAGTCAAAAACAAAAAACAAAAACAAACAAACAAAAACACTAAACCTAAGGGTGTAACTAGATGGCAGAGGACTTCCCTAGCTATTCTGAGACTATTCATTTAATCAAAAGCATTTCACAGAAAAATAAACAAACAAAAACATACAAGGAAGGTAAACTACTTCTCTTAATAAAGTGAGGCAACAAGACAGCTCAATATAAACTAAAAGAGGAACTTCTAGTTAATGAAATTACAAGCCCCTTGACCTCAGACCCAGCTTCCAGAATGGTGAAATATGAATTTCTCTTTTTCTCAGCACCCTGTTTCTGGTTATATTTTTGCAATACCATTCCAAGGTGACAGGCAAACATGTAAGATTATGTCACACGAGTGAAGAGCAGTACAGACACAGTATGCCATTCACAGGGATGACTGACTGAATATACAGATGCTCTGTACAGATGCATTTTCTAACTTAAAAAAAAGCTAAGCTGGAAGGTTAAAATATATTAATTAAGCTTCCA
>NW_026591454.1:0-22534 GCF_907164565.1 Psammomys obesus | reverse complement strand
TTGAAGATAATTCATATGAAGCAATAATCTGTTAAAGAAAAAAAAAAATTGAATTCTACTTGTCACTGGGGATATAAATAGTAACATCTTGCCCTGTGTTATGTAGATTCAAAGAAGTATATTGAATTCAGCATACTGGCCAACCCATGCCAAATTTATTAAGTGGCAACTACTTTTAGTCATACAACTATACACATTTTTTTTTTTTAATATATTAGAACCTGAGAGAATAAACTCAAGGTATTTAACTCAAAATTAACACTGCGGAATGGTCATGGAAGAGAAGTTAAGCTTAGGCTAAAAAAAAACAAACAAAAAACCCCCTTCCTATTGTTAGTACAAGGTTAATTCCTAAAAGCATTATGAATTAAAGATGAATAAACAGCCCAAATCAAAAGAGCTCAAGTATTACACTGCAGTTACTGTGTATTAGGACACATGTATCAGCCTAACAGCAATAATGTACGAACAGAACATTTTAACAACTGTATTGTCTTAGTTTCAAATGCATCGCCATTTTTAAGAATACTGTTGTGGTAATTTGGTGTTTTATACCTAATTTAGCTGGGAGAAGTTGAGATTTATAAATTAGGCTAAGCTGAGACTATGTAACTTCCAAATCCTCACCTTAAAATTTCATAAAAATGCTAATATCCATCAATAACTTTTTGCTATAAGATTATGTTCTATGCTCATGATAAAAGGCAGAAAATAAAATCCAACATGAAGACTCTCACAGCAATATAGTTCAGTTCAGTTGTGAATGAACACAAAACAGCCATTTACTAGCTCTGTCAAGAATTAGTTATTTACAGCTAGTGCTAGTATCAAAAGTTTATCATTTTGGATAAATGTACTTTGAAGGCCAGAAACGAGGGGTCCCTAATGTAAACTTAACTTAGATATGTAACATAAACCATTTAGTTTCAGAAATGCTAGATTAAATGTGTAATCATGAAAAGCCAAATTTCTGGTAACATGTTCTTTGATCCATTTCTTAATAATTGATTTATTGTAATCTATCTGTATATTGTTTGAGCTAAAAATTGTGATGATTCTAGAAAGCTATTAACTAAATGTCACTAGGTGGTGTTTTAATATCTGTAAGAAAAAAAACACACAAGCTGTACATAACACATACATATAATGCCAGAAACCAGAAGCTGAGGTGGGATGATATTTGCAAGTTGGAGATCAACCAGGACTACATAATGACTGCTGCTGAGTGTGGTGGTTTGAATAGGTACAGCCCCCACAGACTCATGTGTGACAATAGCCCAAAGGGAGTGACACTATTAGGTGGTGTGGCCTTGACGGAGGAAGTGTGTCACTGTGGAGGTGGGCTTTGAGGTTTCAAATGCTCAAGTTAGGCCTAGTGTGGTCATCTCTTGCTGCTACCTGAGGATAAAAATATAGAACTCTTCAGCTCCTTATCCAGCACCATGTCTGCCTGCAGGCAGCCATGCTTCTCTCCATGAGGATAATGGACTAAGTATGCCATCCCTAGTTAAATGTTTTCCATTATGAGTTGCTGTGGTCATGGTATCTCTTCACAGCAATGAACCCTAGGACACTGGGCTAGCCAAGGTTACATAACAGGATCCTGTCTCAAAACACTAAAAACTTAAAACTTTAAAATTCACTGTGATTAAATGTATAACACGCCCTCTTAAACATTTAAAATCTATTAACATTTCAGTTTCTTAAAGCTACCTGTGGGGAGTATAGTAACATAATCACAATTTTATATTAAAGATAGGTGAAAGAATGTTGTCAAGATTACTGCTGCCTAGTGGAACATAAAATAAGGCAGTGTAGCAAATATTTAACCTCTTCCCTACCAGTAAGTAGGTCAGCAGATCTCAACCTGGGGGTCAAATGATCCTTTCACAGAGGTTGCATCTCAGATAGCCTGCATTTCAAATATTTACATTATAATTCATAAAAGTAGCAAAACTATAGCTATCAAGTAGCAACAAAAATAATTTTACGGTTAGAGGTTACTATAACATGAGGAACTATATTAAAAGGGCAGCATTAGGAAGGCTGAGAACCACTGTGGTAGGTCAAAGTTAAAGCATTTCATAGTTTTCATTCTATTGTTAATATAAATTAAAAGAAAAAAGATCAAAACCCCTGCTTTAAGCAAATCATTTATTAGGTTGAGTTTTCAGAACTTTTATAAAAGTGTCTTTTGGAATTTCAATGTTGCCAATCTTCCTCAGCTTTTTTTTCCCTTCTGCTTGTCTCTTCAAAAGTTTCATTTTTCGGGTAATATCACCACCATACTGAAAAATAAGAAATCTAAATTGGTTTAAAGGAAATGATTACATAATTTTACCAAGAAAACACCACAACCATAACCATATCATTATGATCCACAGGTCTTCATTTGACACCCTCTTCATAAATCAGTCTTTTTATTTATTTATGATAAACATTTTGTAAAGCTATAGCCTACTACAGAGACTCTCAGAAGCAGACCTATGCCAGAAACTGTATTAGGCCCTTAGAAAAAGCACTCTGTTTTTACAATAATGGAGATTTTTTCACTTAAAAAAAAAATAGCACTTCAAAAATCAACATAGCAAGGTAAATTTCTATTCCAACTATAATCACTATACATCTTTCACTATGTAAAAAATTATTGAAGCTATAAGTTCTCTTTTAGATGGTATTATATAAGAAAAGAAGAAAAATGAAAAGCTTTTAAAAATGTAGTAAAAGTGATTCTAATATGGTTAAGCAGAAATTTACTCATTTAAAATGAGACTTGAAGATGAAATACATGGTACATGAAAACTAAAATAGAAACCAATTAATTTATAACATCATTGATCTTAAAATCATTAAATATATAAAAGTAGAAAAATATAGCTAGGTACATACGCATTTTGCCAAAACATTTTTTCTATAGGCTTTCACACTGTAAAAGAAGAAATTTTGTTTAGATTCAAAATATTATACATTTTAAAAGTATGGTTTCTATGCATAACTTATTAATAAAATATTTTAGTGATGGTGTTATTTAGACAAAATTGTTTTATGTAATTAGCTCAAATGTTTTTGTATTTACTTTCATATATTCAGTGTAAGATACACACACAAAAAATCATTTTAATGTCACCATGTACTTTTGGTCATTGCTTGTGGTATACATGACTAAAAATGTGAGGATTTATGACCTTAATAAAAAAAAAAAATACATAATTCCAAGATCAACCTAGAAATACTTTGGAATAGCACTTTTTGAAAAATTAAATCATCACATTCTGACCTGATTGCAAGTGGAGAGTGACTATTAAGGATTTATTACTACATTTAGGGTCTCATAAAATCATTCTCAAGACAAACTATTGTTTGTATATCCAACCATCAATATAATATTATCATGATATTTCTAGGTCATCACTAATTTTGTAAGGTATCTCATTTTAAGGGATTCTTTTAATATTTTTAGTTTGTTTTTCTTAATGTATTTTCAATACAATTTATGTGAAAATGACCATGTCCTTATTACTGTTCTACTTTAGGATGTTCTACTGTTCTACTCTAGGATGTTCCCTGGTAGTCTCCCTAATCTCTGGATTTCTGTGGACACCGAATAACTGAAAAAAATAATATTCAAAGTGAAATTATTCTCATAATGGCAATACATATAATATAATCTATATAAAAATGGTACTTAATAGAACTGACACATTAGGTTTAGAGCTATAACTAAATAGCCATTCCCAATATGTCATAACTTGTGAGATATTTCTAACATTCAAGGTCTTAAGATCCCTAAAGGCTGGGCAAAGGAAGTGCTACTGGAGACTACACTTGCTCCTTTTTATCAACAAAGCTAGTGTCTTTCAGATATTAACCTATTGTCCCCATCCACTATAAACCACGAGAGGGACTTATGTAGACAACAAAACCTAATAAGATATTTACAATCTTTTCTCATTTAATGCTTCAGAGAAAACATTTTATTATTACCTTTAGATTATGTTCCTATCACAACCTAGCTCAAAAAATAATCCACTGAATGGAAGGAACTTAACAGAAATCCCTCAACCTAGAAACTCAATGGAAATGAGCAGAAATTCCTAAGCCTTCATAAGTTATATCAACTATAAGGAGCATCACTCAGTGTGAGTAATGCAAAGTACATGATATCAGTGGAAGAATCAGAGCCCTCGCTAGCTCATGCTCTGCAAGAATAAATCGTAAGCCAAGATTAAGCTAAAAGTTTGGTCTGTTTCCTGGGTATACTGTTCCTAAAGGCAGCCTCAGATGAAAATGAATTTCAACTCACGTTTCTCTTGCAATTACTTTGCTTCCAATAGCAGCTTGAACTGCTATCTCAAATAGCTGTCTGGGAAGAGAATCCTTTAGACGTTCACATATGTTTTTGCCAACAGTGTATGCTTTCTCTCTGAGACAGAAAAAAATACAGCTATCCAAAATACAAATATTTTAAATTATCTTAATAGTTCATGTGCAGTAATTAACAATAAGGCTCAAATAGAACTCAATACTTTTTCTGTTTTAGTCTATATTATGACTTAAAATTGCATGGATATGACATAGTATCAAGCCTATCAGTTTGTGAACATGTATATTTACTTTTCATTATAATAAATGATTTTCATGAATATGAAAATCTTTTTGTTCTCAATCCTAAAACCAACATTATAAAGTTAAAAACATTTTCTTGTACTTTAATGGTAGAATTATTTCCATGACACCACTCCTTTGGCTATAATTCTATATTTAATAATAGGGAAAGTGGTATAAAAGCATAAGGAAAAATTAGTAGACTAAAACCCATTTTAATTACGTTTCCAAGTTTTAAATTAAAAAGTCTTATCTGCTCCAGTAAAAGTGAGGAATCATTAACTACAGAAAAACATCCAAAGTGATTATGTTCAGTTTCTAGTCTACTTACGTATGTACCACAGTACACAACTCTTCCACAATATTTCCATTCAGTAGAATATCCATTTTTACAAGTTCTGCAGTCTGGTAACCTGCATCTTCATAATCAAAACTAATGAGGACAACAGAACATTGATAAGCATGATATTATCAGATAATACTCAAGGTTTTTCCTAAACCCACATTACCTGCCCTCCCCTGAAGAAAAATGATTAAATTATTATCATACATAGTTTTATTCAATGAATATGTATGTCCGCAGTAAAGAACCAAATGCATCAACCTTCTTTCACAGAATTAGGGTCCTAAGTACAGGAAATAAATAAGAATAAAAAGGAACTGGTTATGGTAAACTAAGAAAAGCAGTCACTGAAAACAAATGTCAGCACCTTTCTAATGTTGCCAGCAGCTGGTGGATCATTATGAGTTTTTGTTACCAATGACAACACATTTATATAATGCACTGATAAGCTGCAATTAGGAAAGACAGTTGGGTTTCCTACACAGATATGCAGGTTGCGCATTAGGAGTTTTTGTGAATGAGCTAATATATGTAGCACATGTGGACCTCATACATATGGAGTATTAAGAGCAAATCTTAGCCAGCCATGAACAAGCACTTAGGTTAGCTGCTATCATCAGTGTGGTCAAAGCTAACTCATAAAGCACTGCAACAAAACAGACTGCCAGAAGGCAGTGAAAGAGGCTTCATGCTTTTTAACATTGGCTGAGCTTCATGTACTCCCTTAAGATACACAGATTTTTATTAGAGAGACCACAGATTCCTGGAGGACTCAGTTCTTGACGACAGCATTGGTAAATGCAGTGTATCATTTCTCATACTCAGTATTTGCACCATTGTTCAAAGTTGATGCTCCAGGATTCAAGTAACATACACATATATTTTTTGTCATTCAGTTACAGATGCTTTTTGAAATTATGACCAACTCTTAAGACACAGGGATATATAACTCTTAACGAAGATGGAGCTTCCTTTTTTAGAGATTAACCATCTTGTAAGTTATAGAATTTTTCCTGCTATACATAAATGTCAAGTACTGTGTAGTATCTGTAATGTACCAAATTTTCTAACCTCGCATGAGTTCAGTTGTCTTCAAGAGCTGAAATTACTAAAAGGAGATTATTGAGATGCTTGTGAGATACTTCTTACCATTATTTTCTCACCTTGCATATCCAGATGATAAAGACTTTAAAGAGTCATAAAAATCCACCACAATTTCATTCAAAGGGAAAAGATATTTCAGCATAACTCTATTTTCATCAATAAAAATCATATTTTTCTGAACTGCTCTTCGTGCCTAAAGAAAGAAAATAGTTTGATAATTCACACAAATACAGATACAAATATATTAATATTGTAATTTCCAAACTATAAATTCTATAAACAAAAGTCAACAATGTTATTTAATAGTCTATCAAAAATTTATAAGCACATGAGTTTTAATACAGGAAGAAACAATACTTTGTATTTCAGATATATTAGTTTTAAACTAAAGCTTTTAATCTCATAGTTCTATTTTTAAAATCACATTATATTCACTTTTGAGTACATAAATAGACTAAATCATACTGGAAGTCCCTTTGAGATAATTACATAACCTTTTTTCATTCCTTTGACCAAACTATTCAGCTAATACTGATACTCAGTCTTAAACCTGGTGTGTAAAATCAAGATGGTATATCAATGTAAATTTCTCAGCAGAAGGAATCTTATGAAGCATAAGCTGACAAGCTCTGCTAGAGGACTGAAACCCACTTTGTGTTTGTACCTGGCACAGAGCCATCATTTTCCCAGTGTATTCAGTCGGTGTAATAATGGTGCCCAAAACAACCGGTTCCAAATATTCTGCTACTTTTGACTTATCAGGGAACTGTGCAGGGTTGATGATAGTGATTTCTTTTTCTTTATGTTCCTAAAAATGAGAAAAGGGAACAGCATATAAATACAATTATGTTTCTTAAAGGTTTGCTTTTAACATAGTACATTTTAGAACATAGTTATTGAACTTACTGCGAATAACAAAGTAGCAGCAACAATAACAAAACACCTGAAGATTAAACTATTACTTAATATATTTCTTTTAAAAACAAGAATAATGATCTACCAATTACCACCTTTTAACATTAAAATGTTAAAATACTAAATACACTGATGTATTTTATTAAAATTTATTTATATATGCATTTATTAAAATTTACAAAACACACCATGAACCATCTAGAAAAGAAATATGAGAAAATGCTACATTTAACTTGACCTTTTAGGGTATTATAATTAGCATATAAACCCAGTTTATTTATGTTCAAGGTAGCAGTGGTTTAGATGAATGAATTGCCAGTTAAATGGAATATAGTACTGCTTCTATCACTAACTTAATTGTCCTAGTAAGGGGGCCAGGGGCTGTCTCTGACATGAACTCAGTGGCTGGCTCTTTGACGCCTCCTCCAGATCTGGAAGCAGATTGGCCAGTCCGCAGAGGAAGACAATGCAGCCAGTCCTGATGAGACCGGATAAGCTAGGGTCAGATGGAAGGGAGGAGGACCTCCCCTATCTGTGGACTTGGAGAGGGGCACAGGAGGAAATGAGGAAGGAAGGGTGGGATTGGAAGGGGAGAAGGGAGGGACTACAGCTGGGATACAAAGTGAATAAACCATAATTAATATAAAAAATAAAAAAGAATGAATAACATCAATTATTTATGATAAAAATTATCTTTGAAATTCTGCATGGAATGTCCAATGGTCCTCTCATTTACTAATTCTTTTTATTGTCAGTACAAGATTCATTTTGAAAATGAAAAGATCAAGCTAAGAAAAATGATACATGAATTAGTTTTAAAAGGTAACATTCTTATTACTAATAATCACAAATTACTCATTTTTTTTTTGGCCATGTTTCAATAATATTTTATTTATAAGAGCAGGAGGTAAGTCTAAGGGCCATAATTGCTAATCATGCTATACAGAAGGTGGGAAAACTATCTGTTCAAGGCAAGATAACCCTGATTTCAGATTATTCTTAATAGTGATTCACTTACAAATAAAACTCTTCTGTCATTCTTAGTATAGAACATGTACACCTTATTAAATTTTCCCTTTTAGGCTGATATAAAATAGAAGTATTATGGCACCTTTATTAATTTTGCAGATGAAAGAACAGCTTTGTATGGAACAGTAGGAGTTGTCAAAATAACAGAAGCATTATATTCTTGTTCTAGTCGCTGATTGAAAACTTCCATGTGCAGAAGTCCAAGAAATCCCAACCTGAGGAAAAGGGGGAGAAAACCCTTCAAATGGATGTCTGACTGAGCTGTTTCCTGTTGTAAATACATTACTACCTTCTAGGATAGGGGGAAATCAAGAATCATTCCAGCAATTTCCATCTCTTGTATAATTTTATAAAATAAGAACCAAATCTTCCGTGAATCTATTTTAAACTACCCAAAAAACATGAACCCACTTGAGAAATAAGCAAACATGAAGAGATTTATTTATTTACGCATATAAACTTATCTTTAGGACCTGGGAAGATGGCTAAGAGGGTTCTGTGCTTACTGTACAAGCACAAGGACCCAAATTTGGATTCTTAGCACTCACATGAAAAAGCCAGGAGGCAGAGAATTCAACTGTGACCCCAGGGTTGGGAGGACACAGCAAGGGGCCAGGGTGAACTCCAGGGCAGTGACAGATGCTATCTCAACACTAAAATGGGGACTCAAGTTGATCTCAGCCCCTCAACCATGCATACATGCACACACATCCATGTATACAAATACACAAAAAGAGTATGTCCAGAGGCAGGTGGATCTCTGGAAGTTTGAGGCTAGCCTGGTCTACAGAGCTAATTCCAGGACAGCCAGGGCTACACAGCAAGACCCTGTCTCAAACCCCACCTCCGTAAAAGAAATATTAAACCTGATCTTCGGAAGCATTCAGGAGCAACACATCCAATCAGAACTTTGAACATTTCCAATTAAAATGTGACTGTGATGTGACTGTACCTTACCTCCAGCCAGCACCCAGGGCCAGACTACTATCCCGATGCACTGTCACACTCGAGTCATTTAAGGTCAGTTTTTCTATCGCACTCTTCAGGTTATTATATTCAGATTGGTCTATGGGGTACATTCCTGGGGATACAAGCATAATATGAAGTGCTGTCATGTTCAAAATTAACCATTTGGAATCTATATTACTTTTCTTTAATTGGTTGCAAGGTATCTTGGAATTCATTAGCTTTATTGAATATAAAGTTGTGTTCACACACCAAACGGTGGTTTTATGCTTTTGGAGAAATACAATCAGACAAAACAAAACAAAACAAAAGTAAAATGCCAAGAGAATTAAGTCTACTCACAATTTAAGCAAATTATGTTTATTTCAAAAAACAAAAGCACAAAATATTCCACCACTGTAATTAGCAGATGGGAAATAGCACCAAAAATGGAAAACAAACAAACAAACAAACAAAAAAAACCCCACTGGATTTAGTTTCTGGACTAATTATTAAAGTAAATGTAAATTTGGCTTTTAGAAATTTACTGCTTAAAATAAAGGGAGCTACTGTTTACTCCTCAGACTCTCTTCATCTCCTGCTTATGAAGTGTATGCTTTACAAATCTGAAATCCAAGTAACGGACTTTGTGTAAGATGGCAGTAATAAAGTTTGTGATCTCTGATGAGGGGACTATGAGGAAAACTGAGGGCTAGATGCCCAGGTTAGAGTAACCAGGTGACCCTCAATCAAGCCTTCATTATTTTAAATGTCTGGAATACTCACAGTAATTAATACATGTTCTGACTTTACAGATACTAAAGGCTACATGGCTGTCCACTGATCAACTGGAGCACAGCGAAATTAAAGAAAAACTCAGCTAAAAGGAGGAAATTAGTTAATTCTGAAAACCGTAATTAAAACATCTGAATTAAAAAAAATTCAAATATATTCAACTACCTTCTCAGAGAAATAAGAAAATTCATGTTACTAAAAGCTACATATTCACTTAAATCCTAAATGACCTCTCATAAAATGTCACCATGTACATGAAGTTGTAAATTGATACATAGAAATACCACATACTTCTACATAAGCAAATGAAGTGTCATCAAAAGAGATCTTTAAGAATGTATATAATCTTCTAGTACATTTTATTTTACCACAAAACCAAACTTTTAATTAAAAAATATTTTGGCCCCTAGTCTTGAATGTGTGAGCTCCTCACCTGCAAATACCATTGGTTTCGCTGATTTAAACCCAGGCAAGGGCTCCACTGGATGATTATGTAAAAATAATGTATCTCCTATTTGTGCTTCAGTGACATCTTTCATCCCAGCAATCAGAAAGCCCACCTGTCCTGCATATCTAAATAAAATTAGCATATGCAAACATTTACTGCTTTTCTGTTGTTAAGTGCATACTCATAGTTCTATCTCCCTAGGAAACTCACATACTTCCCAAACAAGTAGGCACCACATACCAATTTTCAACCTCCAAAGCTCAGCAGGAAAAAAGTACCATGTCTCACCCATTGCCCACAATTTCTACACAGACCTAACCCTGTCTTTGTGATTCTGACCACCTTTTGCAAATTAAGCACCAGCTTTTGACACAGTGTAAAGCTATTATCACTAGAGAAAAATTCAGAAGACTGTCATGTCTATTATTATGTTAAAGGTTCATTAGCAAGGAAAAAAAGATAAATTTTTAACCAAACAGAAAAACTTAAATAACAAGTCTATCATATCTCTGACTTTCACACGAAAAGAAGAGACTCCAAGAATTCAGTTGCAGCTTAGTTTTAAAAAACAAAAATTAACAAAACCTTCATAGTGACAAACTCATTCACATTGTTTGTTGCAGAGAGGAGCCTTCAATGCAGAAGCAGTAATTTTCAATGTTATTGCTCTAAACATATATACACACATTGTACAATACATACTATAATACATGAACTTGAAAGGCTCCACTAAAATTAAAATGAACAGACTCAACATGTGATGATTCACATGAGGCCTTTTAGTTTATATACAACATGAAACTGTACAATATGAACCATGAACACAAAATATTCACCACCTTAATTTTCAGAGACGACCTGAGAAGCATAACTGAAGCACAGGTGTCACGTCTTCTTAGTACTTGTAAAGTCACTAAGCAGCTGTTTCACAGCTATCTCAGATGTTTTCCTTAATCCCACTCCCCTGCAAATTTTAATTAATCTAGGTTTAACCACAATGAGGATAAGAAGAGTTTCTTTTATGTTTTTCTTAAATACCTTATATTGCAAAATTTATTTGTGATGAGATTAAATGTAAAAGGAAAAAAATCCACTGACTAGTAGTTGAGGAGCCCTAATATTTAATTGTTCCTTCAAATACATTAAACAGGACCAAGTCTACACTAGATCACTAAGTTATTTCTAATTAATAAAACTTGATCATTTTATATCCACTAAACTACCTACTATTCACACACGAGATCCTTTTAACCAAGTATCTGAATATATAGTTGCAATATATCATTAGTTTCCTTAATTCCACATTGTGATTATCCTGAACACACTGGGAGGAGAAACACATAAATTTATTGCAAATATTATAACATATTACTTACAATTTATGAGTTGGCTGCTCGTTTGGATTCAAAATGCCTATTTCATTTACTTCATATGATTTTTTAGTGTGTGCAGATACAATTTTATCTCCCTTGGAAACCACTCCATCAAATAGTGCTATGTTGGCTATCACACCTTTGTACTGGTCGAAGGTGGAATCAAATACCAATGCTCTCAGTGGGTTTTCACGATGTACTTTTGGACTATTATAAAAGATAAAATTAAGTCCATATAAGAAAATGTCAATATTTTCAACTCAGGAAGTATGTTTAGTTTAATTTTGTAAGATAATTACTCAAAGGTGAAAGCAAAACGGCCTTTCTATAAATATATTACATTCAACCATCAGTTTTAAATTTTGAAATTTATCCTTGTGTGCTCATTACAAAGCAAAAACCAATTGCAAATGTACTTAAGGCTCTGTACTACAGTTATCAAAGATTGCCATCATCCTTGCTTTTTTCCTATTTTACTATATTGAACAAGACTTTTTTGCATTATTAAAAGCAAAAATTTACTTCAACCTATGGCAAGATCACCTGCCATACTCAGTCAATTAAAATGATAGAACAAGATGATGGCTTATTAATCTAAACTACTAAATTATAGATAGCTATAAAGTATTAATTTATTAAACTAAATTAGAATTTGGATGATTAAAATTTATAAAATCGTTACCTATAAAACCTTTAAACTCTAAGTCTAATTTAAACTATTGAACATGACTCTATAGTATAACAACAGAATGCTTACGGAGGTATTCTTTCAATGACTGCCTGAAGCACGCTTTCAACATTTGTCCCAATTTTCGCAGAAATCTGAAAGTATGCAGAAACAAAAGCACTGAGATTTGAGGCTACACTCCTGGGACCTCATCATTTATGATCAGGAGGAAGAATTCTCTTATTCATTTCTTTAAACACAGGAAAAGGAAATGATAAGGATGTCTTCCCATCATTAGGTGTCAGTGGCAATATGGTTCTAGGATTAAAGTATAAGACTATTCTAAGTGTTCAGTAAGCAATGGAATAAGAATCAAAATTCTTGATGAGGAAAAATGCCTTTTAATGGAATGCATCACTCTAACACATACCTATCAAGTCTAAAAAAGTAATACTAAGGGCTGCAGAGATGGCGCAGTGGTTGAGAGCACTTGCTGACTCTTAAGAGTTTACCAGTAGTCCGGCACCCACGGCAGGCGGCTCATTCCTTATGTAACTGCAGTTACAGTGGGATCCAACTCCTGCACCTGGCCGCCCTGGGCACCTGTACCACAGGGCGCATAGCTTTGTGCTGGCACACACACATACACATAAGCTAAAATTAAGTAAACATGTCCTTTAGGAAAAAAAAAAAGGATGCTACATTGAGTTTCAAAAGACTTTGTTTTAGTCCAGACACAGGCTAAATCTGTGATCCTAGCAAGTGATAAAATATTTAATCCTTAGTTCATTTAAAAGTAATACAGCAACCATCTGTAAATTCTCATAACATAAAGGAAGTTTTCTCATCTGAATCTAATGAACTAATTATAAAAGAACACTCTAAAACTACAAAAAAAAAAAAAAAAAAAAACTAAACGTGCAAGGTAATCAAACCCCATTAATTTCAGGTAGGTCAATCACCTGAGATTTTCTAAACAATAATCAACAGTTGTGCTGGCTAGTTCTCTGTCAACTTGACACAGACCAGAGTCAGTTGAGAGATGAAACCTCAACTGAGAAAAATGCATCCATAAGGTCAGGCTGTACACATGACTAGACAGCACTTTCTTAATTAGTGTTTAATGTGGGAAGGCTCAGCCCATTGAGGGGGCGGGGGTGCCACCCCTGGGCTGGTGGTCCCAAGTTCTGTAAGAAAGCAAACTAAGCGAGCCATGAGGGGCAAGCAGGTAAGCAGCACCCTCCCCCTCCACGGCCTCTACACTAGCTCTTGCCTCCAGGTTCCTGCCCTGACTTCCTTCACTGATAGCTTGTGTGTAAGTATATCTGATAAACTGTTTCCTCCACAAGTGGCTTTGGTTACGGTGTTTCATCACAGCAACAGAACAACTAAGACCTTAAGAAAAGGCCTTTACCTTAATACATTCATCACCAGGGATATCAAACACTGTTTCAATCTGCTTTTCAACCCTTTCAGGATCAGCATTCTTCAGATCTATCTTTAAACAAAATTACTGAGTGAGCATAGCAAAATTAAAATTAGTCCATAATGATAATGTCTGGAGATGAAAAAAGTCTTTGTGATTTAACCTAACTGATCTCTCCATGACTTTTTCAAAAGAATATATAAAATAATCTATATATTATCAACATGATTTAAACAAGCATGACTACTGAAAAACTAAATTCAAGCAATAAAACAGACAAAAATATGTAAGCAGGACAGTTTATCAATCAACATCATGAGAACAGATGGTTACAGCTGTTTGCCTATGGGCACTCTTATTTTATTATCTTACAGTTAGCACCGACATCAAGAAATGAATGTAACTCATTCAGTCCAAACTTTTAAATTAAGATTCTTAACTTTACAGGACTGGACAGCCTTGTAAGGGTTAAGTTAGCTTTGACCTATTTCATGGTCTGCACTGATTCTTAGTTCTAAGCCCCTCTTCTCCAGAGTGGTGAGACTGGCAGCTCTTTGTCTACCTTGTACCTCTTTACTACAGAAATGGCACGTGTGGTTCAGGTGAACCTTTTCAACTTTCTGTAAGGCATATTTGACCTGCAGTTTCATCACATGAAATTCAGGGGTAAATCACACTGATAACCTGAATGGGGGCTAGATATAGGTAAAATAATTAATGGCACTGGCATCTCTTACCTTGTTTATAACTGGAATTATTGACAATTGCGCTTCAAAGGCAAGAAAGAAGTTTGCTACAGTTTGAGCTTGAATACCCTTGATACACCAAGACAAGAGAGAGCAAGGTGAATCTTTTGACACTACATTACCACAAAATTACTAATTCAATACATACCATTTATCATCATCAAACTGAGATTTTTAAATCATGCCAAAAAACTGCCATCTACTTAGCAGAGCCATGTGCTGAAGGCGATTAAGACATAGGCCTTTCCTTCTCCTTTCTTATAGTGAGTAGTTTTGCCCCACTCCGCCAGCCCTACCTGCAAGCATCGTTATTATGTCCTGCTGCCTTGCTCCAAGTCAAAAGCAATGAGGCCAATGAGCCATGGACTTCGACCTTCAAAACTGTGAGCCAAAACAGACTTGTCTTTACAGTTATTTCAAATATTTCCATACAATGAAAGAAATCTAAATCATACTACCTCCTACTTTTCTGTACCATTCATATTTTAAGATTGAAAACCAGTATTACCACTGGTAAAGAAACAGCCAAACTACCCAGGATGAGTCAACACCTCAATTTACCAACATTAAAGTATATTATTTAAAGTAGCACAGCAAATCTGTTATTCTGATGCAAAAGTTCTATTTCCAAAATCCATTTTAAGCAGAACTTTACAAAACAACCTACTGAGCACGTCAGTCAGTTCATATATGAGAGATCTCACCTCATTTGCATCAACCACCAGTAAAACACCTTGGCAAGCAGAAAGTGACCTGGACACCTCATAACTAAAATCAACGTGGCCCTAAAAAGCAAGACATAGGTACCTGTAAGTATTTGCTTTATTTTCTAAAGGAATAAATACAGCCAATGTACTGATATGATTAAAAAAACAAAAAACAAAAAAACCATAAGATGTGAGGATTTTGTGAAAATATCTGAAACAAGTTACACTTGTACAAAAATGAGAAAATAAAAACCAGAAGTGTGTGTGCAAAATTCAGCTCCAAAATGAACATATTTAGTTTGCAATAGTAACAAGATTAACTTTTGCAGTCTTTGCAGAGACACCACGAAGCTTACTGGTGTGTCGATGAGATTCAAAAGGTACTTCTTTCCTTCAAAGCTGTAAAACAGAGATGCTGTCTGTGCCTTCACAGTGATTCCTCTTTCTCGTTCCACTTGTAATTTATCAAGAACCTGCTTATTTTTCTTTGTCTTATCAATCGTTCCTAGAAATAGAAGCATTTATTGTTTTCTCTGGGTTTTAAAACAAAACTCTTTAAACATACCATTAACAGAAAACATTAGAGATATAATGCCAAAACATAAAGCATCATGGTAAAACTAATGCCCAATAACTCTAGGTAATCATTAGCAGGTGATATAAAATAAAAATACCTGTTAGTTCCAGGAGCCTGTCAGCTAAAGTACTTTTGCCATGGTCCACATGTGCAATGATACAGAAGTTTCTAATATCTTCAACGGGAAATCTAGACATGTCAGTTTTCTCCTGAGAAGAGAAGGAAATGTCACAGTTATGGGGATAAAATCTGCCTTAACATATTACAAATCAAAGTCTTTCAATCTATGAACAATTTTATTTACTGAACTTTTTTACCTCCCCCCATTAAAGATGTATGACTAAGCCTAACTAGAAAGAAAAAATTACAAGAGACTTAACAAATGTATCAGTTTTATAAGCAAAGTTAAATAAAGCCCGTTACTTAATACTTCCATCACATTAGACCAATCAAAGTTTACTTTCCTGGATAGAGTCTGAGAAGGCCTTATCAAAAAACAAACAACAACAGAAGTCTCAGAAATCTCTTCTGTAGTGAGACACACCACAAACTATTGGAAACTTGCATTCAAGCCAAATAGTCAGAGGAGTGTGTGTGAGGCGAGGATTGGGAATTCACCCCCAGCTGGTGTTTCATCTTTGGGAATGAAACTGTAATGACTATATTTGTTCTAGCTTTCTATTAGTTACTCCGTAAAAAGGCAGATAAAGGTACAGAACAAGTCTTCAAACAGAACCATAAAAGCTGCACTGTCGTCTCCCTCAAGACCCTTTCCCGACTCCCGTATTCAGGTCAAAGTTCTACAGAACCGCACGCCTTTTAAAAACCCTGAACTGTGACAGGTCAAATCCACTTTTCCAACCACAAAGCAGCTACCTGCTGGAGCCATGCCCTTGCATGACGTTCAAAAGTTCCACGTCTTTGCATCCCACAAACCTCGAAGTCTGACTACCATGTCAGCCGGCAAAGAAGCGGCAGAAGTGGATGCGAATCAATCAATCTGCCCAAGTAGCGTAACTAAAACTTCCAGAAAAATAGACGCTATAAAGGAGCAGCTTCTCGGGGGTGTTTCAGAAACCACCAGCCCAAAGCCGAGGAGCTACCGGCACGAAAGCGAGCAGCTGAAGGGCAACTCACGCCACGCCGACCGGGGCCAGGGTGGAAGGGCTCGCCCACCAAGCACGCACGGAAGCCCAGCGCCCTCCCCGGGTAAGCCGGTCACCTTGAGCTCGGCCGCGCTGAAGGGCCTGCAGGCCGCCCGGAGCTCCAAGGCCGCCGCGTGCCGGGGGCAGGGGGGCAGCGAGCGCGCGGCCCCGGCGGCCCAAGCTGCGAGAGCCCGCCCGGCGAGCGCCCACATGCCGCGGCGGCTCAGGGACCGGCCTGCCACGGAGACCCCATCTCCAGGCCCGCGTTTCCGCCCCAGCCCAAGGCGTGCGACGGGGCTGACGCAAGTAAAGCGCGCCGCCCTCGTGTCGCGCCACTTGTGACGTCAGAGCGTCAACGCTGAGGTCGAAAGGTTGGTTAGCTCTGCGGGCCTAGGTTTTGGCCTGTGCAGAGGGCTCGGTGGCTGCCTCTGTCTAGGCTACTACAGCAGGGGGTAGGGTGTGCTGTCAGTCCCCGCGCTTACTCGGGAGATTACATATGTTGGAAGATGCCCTGGGCCCACTCCCAGCATGCAGTGTGCGTGCGGCTCCTTACAAGGATTCCACTTAGCTCTAAAGTGCACTGTAAAATAAAATTGGTATTTAATATTGGTTTATATAATTATTAATTATAATTAATCATTAAATTAATAATTTATTAGGTAATAATAAATTAGTGACTAATTTAATATTAATGCTGGTAATTAATTCATTGGCAGTTAGTCCTTAACCCACTATTATATAAATAAAAGGCACAGAATGCTGTTAAGTTTTTGATAAGGCTTAATTGTCTGTCAGATTTGTAGCATTCCACACCAACATCAAATGGCCCAGTAGGCTCTGATTCCAGGGCTTCTCTTGTTTTTGACAAAAATCTTTTCAATGTTCCTCCTGCAAACCAGTTTTAAAAGCTTAAGAGCCATGCGATCAGGTTGATGACAACAGCACCCCATTTTGTTTTTGTTTGTTTGTTTGGTTTGGGTTTGGTTTTTTGGCACCAAATTTTGTAGTAGTTACTTTTATTGCTGGAGCTTTAAGGGACACATGGGATGAAAGATGACATCAAGAACAGGAGACAAGGGATGGAGAGATAGCTCAGTGGTTAAGAACGCAAATTGTTCTTCCAGAGGACTCACATTCAATTGCCAGAACCCACATGGCAACACACAATTGTTTGGTCCAACTCCAAGTGATTTGACACCGCCACACAGACAATGCAGGCAAAACACCAAAGCACTTAAAATAAAAATAAATTGTTGTAAGTGACGATTAATATTTACTATTGGTTTGTCTTTTATTAAAGCTGTTGTTAATCCAAAACAGCTGTATAACCAAATCACCACACAGAGACTGGGTTTATTTAGTTAACCTAGAACACAATTGTGGGCAATAGTTACTCCATCCTAAACCTCCAAGCCCTCATAGTTTCCTAACATTTAGATTCACCCATTATACTTGTTTTTTTCACCCTTTATACTTTTTTTTTTTTTGTGACATCTTAGGTCTGGTTCATTCTCCACGTCATTCCAAGACCTCTGCTCCTGACTCTGCTCTCCCAGCCTCTGCCCTCTTTCCTCTGCCTTCCACCTTCCTGTCCTCTGCTCCCTCTCTTCCTGCTTCCTTTCCATTGCTCAACCTTGTGGCTGGTTGCTTTATTTTGGCATCTTTACACAAAGTTGAGATAGGTGATGCTTAGAATAAGTATCACAATGCAAAACCAGAGAGTGGGGCAGAAAAATAGCATTTGAATGAACAAGGGTAAGGTGTATACATTCCAAAAGAACCTTATACCAACAATAAATCATTAAAGAAATAACCAGAGACAATTTGTTACATTTTGTCCGAAGTCAGTAAATAGAAGATGAATAGAAGATTCACCTGTCTTCCTTTTTTTATGCCTTTTATTTTATTCTGGTACCCAATTCCTGAAGATTAGGGGTTTGTTTTCCCTTATCATTGGAATCTTTTTGTAAACATTCTCATAGACATGCCTAGATATATGTTTGGTTTTTTTTAGGTGATTCCAAACCCCACCAACTTGACAATAAATATTAACAGTCTCTCTCTGTCACACACACACACACACACACACACAATATCCAGATATAGTCACATTTTGAGGTACAGGACATCATTCAACTTATTGGTGGTGGGGAAGTGACAAAATTCAGTCTATAATTAATGGAATTATGTGGACAATAATATAATCAATACATATAAATTCTGTATCAAGATATTTGACATCCTGAAACGTCTTTAGCTCTAGTATGCCATGAAAGTATGTTTGCAATAGTCATTTACAATTATCTACACAATTTTATAAAGTATCCATGCAATGTTGAAAGTATTTAACATTGCTAATATTCAGATATGTTGACATCATGTCTCTATAATCTAACTAAAGCCTAAAATTTACTATTAGCCTGATTTTAAAAATCCTTCTATGAATACTTTTAAACATTTTTTTTTCAAAATTTGAGCATGAATTGAGGGCTTATGAGTACTTTTATGTCGTAAAATTCACAGTGCTTTGAAAAACAATGCTTTGAAAAGGGTAACAGAAAACTACTAGTGATCTATGGTCTTTCAAAGTGTGCACACCTTGTACACACACACGCACACACACACATGTGCGAGCACGCACGCACACACACACACACACACACAACTTAATAAAAGTCATTTAATAATGGATATTAATGGATGCTAGGTCCAGACAGTTCTGAGATGAGTCCAGTTGTGATTCCAGACAAGGACGCACTCTTCCTTGGGGTAATTAGCCCAGCAAATTTACCACAGAAGTGTCTTTGAAAAACAGAGTGGTATACCTTCAAAGGACAGTGACAGAGGGTTGTGTTACCTCAAGTGTGTTCCAAAGAACACTTGAGTTTACATAAAGTGGGTTTATATAAAGTAGAGTTCCCATAAAGTGGGTTTAAGAAATTTGGCTCAAGGTAGTAATCAATTTCTATTAGTGGTCTTGGAAGCAGCTTAGTGTCTGGGAATGTTCAACAGGAATAGAGACAGCTGGTGTGGTGAGATGGTGATCAGCATGCCCTGTGTCTTGCAGTCAGGGACAAAAAAATTGTGAGGGGACCTGGCAGACTCTATCATGTGGACTCTATCTCGATGCTTGCCCATCTCGATGCTTGCCTCCATACATTAGTTTAATCTTGTGTTGATGTCTATAAAAATAAACATTAGGATTAGTAGAAAGAGTGTTTTCTCCTCTAATTCAGGAAGAAAGCATCAGTTTTCATAGCTAATGAATAATACTATTTTTTTTAAGTGAGGATCTGAACCTCCTAGAATGTTGGAGAAGGAATCATTATGACTTAAGCCTCGTGGCTCTTCTACAGTGCTTAACTAGGATTTCTATTACTGTGATAAAATACCATAGTCATAAGTGTCATTCTGCATCTCCAGAAAGGCCCAGACAAAGAACAAAACTTTCCTGTCACAAGATTTCCAGTTCAGCTAGGGGTGCTAGAGAAAAGGAATTTCTGCAAACAAATATTACTGTTTTAAATCTGCCACTATAGTAGCAAAAGATCACAGCTCTTTTTTGAAGCTGCATGAGAAACAGACGGTGCAGTGTGGGTGAATGCTCTGGCATGGTCAGGTTATGGCTGGGATGTGTGGGACTTTGCTGGATGATGTTGAAGTCTGAAGGTTCGGTGGACTCCCTTTTCTCAGCAGGGTTCTCTCTCTCCACCTGATCTGGATATCCCAGATCTTGTAAGGAGCAACACGTAGCACTCAGGGATCACAGGGCAGTCCCTTTCCTGATAATAAACCTATTCACCTGGGGATTTCCTGGAGCTACCCACCCAACGCTAGTAAGATGTTTTGGTGTCTTAACTTGTCATTATGAGCTTTGACTTTACCTGGACCTCTTCCCCTACCCATGGGATAATTAAGTACTATGTTCTCCTTCTTGGCATAAGACAGTGCTGCTGAATGTAAATGAGGTAGTGTACATGTAAATCAAGTATCCCTACTGTGCATGTAAATCAAGTATCCCTAGCATCTTTAGCTCCAGAGAATCAAACACATTCACCCTCAAAACCCCTCCCATTGCCCAAGGTTTACAAATCCCAGACTTCACAAAAATAAATAAATAAATAAATAAATAAATAAATAAATAAATAAATAAACGTGCTGTGTGCTGTGCCGTACAATCAGCTTTCCACCGTGACCGCCTGAGATTTGTCATTTATTCTGGGGAAGGGAGTGCCCCACTCCTCCCTGGAGATTTGCTATGCCCTCGTGCATAAGTGTGGATCAATGCTGCATCTTTACAGTACTGCCCCACCCGGCTGACACCCAAAGCCTATCTTTGGGAGCAAATGACTTATTTGGGTCAGGCCACCCCCTAGTTGCCACTTGACTCAGGCTTCAGAGCCCTGGGTGCCTCGCGGCCATCTGGCCTGGTGCTGTAAGCATAGCCTAAAAAAAGCATAACTTTTTTTTTTTTTTTCCTGGAGAAATCTTTTCTCCCACTCCGCACTCCCTGGCTTGACAGGAGGTCTTCTGCTGAGGAATTTTGATTCTGGATTTCATCCATTCCTACACTTCTAGCCCAGTGGTGTCCTGGCCTTAAAAGAACAACAGGGATGTAGGTTCTGGAGTTCAGGGAACTGCAGAATGCCACCCAGCCTAACCTGGACACATCAGAGAGCAGCTTTGTGAGCAGCCGGTAATGGAGACTTGAAGGTCCAAAACCGAGAGAGGCAGAGGTGGGAACCCAGATTTGTTCGGGCATACAGAATGGCTGCTTTGAGAAAAGCCTGCTGTTTGCTCCAGCAGATGGGCACTTTGGTGGATGGAGAAGCACAACAAAGATGATGCCAGTGATCCACGCCGACACACCAGCGAATGGCGGAAGTTTGCAATGGCCACACGGCCAGCTGCTAGTGGCTGCTTGAGCCAGCATCCAGCTATGAATTCTTCAGGGAATCTCAGACTATCTTTGATGAAATAGATAATGTTGGCTCATTTATTTCTTGTGAAATGGAGACTTACAAACCTTGGGCGGTAGGAGGCCTTTTGGGGTGAATATGTTTGATTTGCTGGGGCTAGAATTTCAGGGGATACTTCATGTACATACAGTGGTACAGTCCTACCATAAGAAGAGAAACACAGTACTTAATTGTCCCATTGGCATCAGGGGTGGGGAACAGCTTCAGGTACTGTTAGAGGTATGGATAAAGGTCATTGGTTAAAAGCTAAGGTACCAATATATCTCTTTAGCATGGGGTAGGGTATTTCCAGGAATCCACAGGTGCACACTGAATGTTTTGTTTCTTTTTTTTTAATTGAGAAAAGGTGCAGCTTGGAATCTTAATGAGGACTATGTGACACTTGTTAGAGGATCTGTAGTTTCCCCAGATCAGGAGGAAACACAAATGAGGAAGGGAGTCAGTCCATCGTTTGATCACTGAGCTCAGGAGCGGTCTGGTATTGCCAGACTTCCACCTTACCTTACCAGCAGAGTCCAACAATAAGCAACCTGGAAGTTGCAAGGGTTTACTTAACTTCCCCTTCCACATCACAGTCCATCATTGAAGGAACTCAGGGCAGGAACTTGGTGGCAGGAACTGATACAGAAGCCATGGGGGTGTTCTGCTTACAGGCTTGCTTTTATGGCTTGCTCAGCCTGCTATTCTTTCTTTCTTTCTTTCTTTCTTTCTTTCTTTCTTTCTTTCTTTC
>NW_026591453.1:9554-14968 GCF_907164565.1 Psammomys obesus | reverse complement strand
CTTTCTTTCTTTCTTTCTTTCTTTCTTTCTTTCTTTCTTTCTTTCTTCCTTCCTTCCTTCCTTCCTTCCTTCCTTCCTTCCTTCCTTCCTTCCTTTCTTTTTAAATAGTACCTACGTCCATCAAGCCAGTTGTGGCACCACCAATGGTGAGATGGGACCTCCCTCATCAATCACCAATCAAGAAAATGTGTCACTGGCTTTCCCACGGGCCTGTCTTGTGGGAGTATCTTCTCAACTGAGGTTCCCTCTTCCTAAATAACTATAGCGTGTGTTGTGTTGACAAAGAACTAATAAGCACACACTGTTTCAGGTGGAAGTTCTCTGGAAGAAATCTGGGTGCTAACAGGACAGTAAGAGGATTGGATTTGGTGCGTCTTCACTATCCATTCCAAGAATTTCAGAATTCAAGCAGATTCAAACAATCTAGAAAATGAACTTTAGATGCACATTTGCCTAGGAAAAATGATCTTTGTCTCTTAAAGGAAGTGTTTTTTTTTACAATTTATCTTTAAAAAAATTTAACTTTAAATGTTGGAGTTGTAGCCCTGTTGTAGAGCCCTTTCATAGTGTGCAGGAGGCCATAAGTCTGATGCCCTAAGTTCTGTAAAACTCAAAGCAAGAAAAATAACTGTTAGTGCTTACTTATTACTATTTTCTTTATTATTTATTTCACTTACTTTATTCTTTCATATGCATACTTATTTATATAACACTGGCTACTTTTCTTCTTTTGATTCCTCTGATTTGTTAAACACTGCACATTAGTATTCATTTATTTGAAGACAAGTTACCTCAGGGACAGTCTTCCCCCGGTGTGTTTATTTCTCTGTGACAGTTATAAAAAAATATTTATTTTCACTCCTGAGGAAGAGAAATGCCACATCTTGAGTAAATAACATGAGAAATAAACACAGAATTTTAAAGTTGTTCTAGGAACATGAGAAAAATAACTGTCAAAAATGCATAGAAACTTTCTTGCAAAGGGACTCTTCAGATAAGATAAAAATTAAGATTCCAATAAAAGGTAGTAGCAGATTTTTTTGGCACATACGGTCAGTCATCAAATAGACTTCCATTATAGGTCTCTTTCAGAATTTCTGCTGTGACCATATTAACAATGCAGCAGTTTTTAGGTCTCATTGTTTGCAACATTTCAGTAGTTTTAGTAGGTGTATTTTAAGGTCATATAGTCAAAAAATACTATTTTTAAGAGAAAATCGTGGCACAAAGGAGCTAAATTAATTTCATGAGGTCACATAGGAGTAGCAAGAACAGATCAAAATACTGCAGAAACGTGTAAAAACAATGATTTGGGAACCTCTGGGACAAAACAATGTTTGTCAGCATTGAGATACTTTCTCCATGTTAGAAAGAGTAATGAAGGGTGGATGAATGGAATCTTTTCCATCTTTCTTTTGAGAACAGATGATTTGGAGAAAAAAAATACATTAAGAGAAATGGTATAATGGTTACTGGTTTGGCTAGCCAGGCCGACTATCTTGCTTTTCTGGAAAATAAGTGTTATATGATTTTGACATGATATTTGTGAATATCTTTTTGCATAGTTATTAAACTTAAGTTAACTAATATAACAATAAATATATCACTTTCTGTCAGGATAGGTAAATTATGTATGTGCTGCTTCAGAACAATGTACACTCATTGTTTATTATTTTCTGTGTGTCAAGAAAAGACAGAGATTAGCTGAGCACCCTGAAAATATGCATTATCTTGAGGGTTTTTGGGGCCACGAATTCACAGGACAGCATCCACCCATTTGTCAACTGAGAGATTTACAAAAAAAAAAAAAAAGATAATAGCCCTCCCCCTTTGGTTTGCTGGCAGCTAAGAAATATTCTGGGGATATATATATTTAAAAAAATAGAATTTTCAAATAGTTGAATTCACACCAGAATTTAGCACAAATACAGGCAGTATTTTCAGAGACGCTTTGTAATGAATGGGAACTGGGACCTGACTCTTAGGCTACAAATCTCCAGAAATAAGCACTATGCAATTTGAGGTGAGTTAAATCTTGTTCACTTTTGGCAATATTCCAACAAGTGGACTATGATACTTTTACATTGAATATGTACTTAGTGACTTGGATAATAACAAAGTGCAATGGAAGTGATATAGTTGTATTTTTTAACTTTATGAACTTTATTATTATTATTATTATTATTATCATTTATTACAATTTATTCAATTTGTATCCCGTCTGTGTCCCCCTCCCTTGTCTCCTCCCAATCCAACCCTTCCTCCCTCTTCTCCCCCTATGGAGCAGTTGTACTTTTAAGGAAGACTAAGAAGTCATTTAGTGTTTGCCTTGGTTATTTGAAGCACTTTTCTAAAAAGCCCAACTGCCATGTAATAACTGCCAATCCTGAGATTGTGATGATGGAAGAGCTCATGTGGAGAGTTCCCCATGGAGAGAAATGCTAACAGCAAAAAACATAGAGAAAGAAATGCTATGTTTTCTTGGGTCTCTAGTTTATCTCTATTGAAGCCATAGAGATCATGGAACAGAAAAATATCATCCGTGCTTCCTCTTGTCCAAATTGCTGATGTGTGCTAGACAGGGATATCTTCTATTTTACGCCACTAAAATTTCCCCTTTTATTGAAAATAGATTCTTTTTTCATGCAATATATCACGATTACAGATGCCATCTCTCTACTTCTCCCAGTTCCTTCCCACTCCCCTTCCGTCTCTCACTAGAAAAGAACAGGTTTCTAAGTGATAACAAAACATATCAAAACAAAATATAATAAGATGAAACAAACACCATCACACTGAATTTGGACAAGGCAAACTACAGAACTAAAGACCCCAAGAGAAGGCACAAGATTCAGAGACCCACTTGTTCAATTTTATGGTACTCAGAAGTACCATAAAAACACTAAACTGAAAGCCCTAATATAAACACAGAGGACCTGATACAAACCTGTGGTAGCCTTGTGCCTGCTCTCGTCTCTCTGAGATCATATGAGCTTTGTTCAGTTGACCTTTAAAGCCTTGTCCTTCTAGTATCCTCCCTCCCCTCTGTCTGTCTTACACTCTTTATGCTTCCTCTTCTACAGGGTTCCCTGTGCTCTGAGGGGAGAGATTTGATGGAGAGATTCCATTCAGAGCTCAGTGTTCCAAAATATCTCTCTCTCTCTCTCTCTCTCTCTCTCTCTCTCTCTCCCTCCCTCCCTCCCTCCCTCCCTCTCCTTCCATATACATAATGTCTGGCAGTAAATCTTTATTTGTTCCCATATGCTGCAGGAGGAAGCTTCTCTGATGGTTAACCTACTAGAATTTATGTGGTTTGTAACAAAGAAAATAAAATATAAGTTACTGTGACGTTTCATCAGTTTACATATTGGGTTCTGAGTATGCAGAATTCCTCTACAAGGCAATCATTTAATTGAATATTATATGCTTAATTGTCATGTATAAAGTGAGTTGTTGCAGATACAGATGTTGCACAGCTTATAGTCTCTTCCACACTTGACAGTTCACATAAAAGATGCTAAGGAATGACAAATGACCCGCCACCACAACATCTCCTCACAATTCATGTTTTCTACTCCTCCTCCTTCCCCTCCTCCTCTTCCTTCTCCTCACATTGAGTCTGATTAATACAGTCCGTATGCACAAGGGTATAGGGCAGCTCAGTGGAGTAGGGGTAACCTACTGTGGACAACATTGCTGAAGAAAACTGATCTTTCCTTCCAAAAGGATAAAGTGTGTACACTCTAAATGCTTTGTTTATGTATATCAAATTAGCAAAAAATATTAAAGCACATGAAAAATTACATTTGAAAACACGGTATCATTAAAGTTCAAAGAAAAAGGTTTTAAGTTTAAATACTGAGACTTTTTTATTCATCTGTAATAAAAACAAAATGAGAAAAAATAAAGAAAAGGATTTTTAGGGTTGATTTTCACTGCAGTTAACAACCACTGAGGGATCATTTCTGATTTTAGTAAGTCATTGTAATAGTAAAGGGATTTTTTTTTTAGTTTGCTTGTATAGGTTATATTACTTCCCACTATTTCTGCAGCTTATTGTCAATGTTTCATATTATTGCATAAGTTGAGTACAGAAAACAATAGAATTTTAACAGATAGTAATGGCTTCAATGAAGGCCATAGCAGTAAAAACAAAGGGAATTAGTGATAAATACAGCTTAGACTCTGTGTTAAAGGAGCTTACTGAGAAATTAGGTGACATTTTTCCATTTCCATGAGTGGCTACGTTTCAGTATCACTTCTTGAGATGAAGAAGACAATGAGGAAATGTAAGAAAAAAATCATTTTGGATTGCCTTGTGCTTGGAATGTATATCAGGTATCTGCAGCTGAGAAGAACGGTCCAGGGCTCTGTACATTGTTGATATATACATATTTTATACAGCAGTGAGAATGAATGGGATCAAACAAAAGAAAAGGAACAAGTGAAGGAGAGGAGTAGAAAAAATGGATTGTGAAGAGGGAGAAAAAAGGGGTTTGGGGGGAGATGGTGATGTTCTTTTTATTCAATGAGAGCTTTGGTCATATTCACTTACGGTTATTTTGAACTTAGAAATGATTATTTAAATAGAATTATCAGTGGTGATTATTCTGACTATATTTTTGATTAATCTAAACTCTGTCCTTTAAGACACACTAAAGCAATCAGATGCTATTTTAATGGGAAAAACATTTAAATCCATTTTGTTCATGCAAAACATTACATTTATAAGAGTAGCTTTAAAGGACTCTAGCATCTGTATTAATGATGCGTTAATGCATTTCTCAGGAAATTGAACTCATTTGGTCCTCAATGTTTCATGGCTTACAGTACACTTGAGGCTTAGATTAATTTCATTTTTATATACCATTTTTGCTTCATGTATTTTTGCAATTCATTTAATCAAACCAGGCTTTCTTTTTTTTTTCTTTTTCTTTTTAGTTACATTTTGTTAACTCTGTGTCCCAGCTGTATCCCGCTCCCTCATTCCCTCCCCAACCCCACACTCCCTCCCTGGTCTCCTCCCTGCCCCTTTCCAAGTCCACTGATAGGGGAGGACCTCCTCCCCTTTCATCTGACCCTGTTTTATCAGGTATCTTCAGGGCTGGCTGCAAAGTCCTCCTCTGTGGCCTAACAGACTGCTCCTCCCCTGGGGGGGGGGTGTCAAACAGCCTGCCCTTGAGATCCTGTTAGAAATAGTCCATGTTCCCCTTACTTTGGAAAACTACTTGATTACTGAGCTACCACGGGCCACATACCAGCAGAAGTTCTATGTTATATCCATAGATGGTCCTTGGTTGAGTGTCAGTCTCAGAAAAGGCCCTGTGCCCGGATATATTTGGTACTTGTAGAGCTCCTATCCTTTCCATATCATACTAACTCCCCTTCTTTCATATGATTCCCTGCACTCTGCC
>NW_026591453.1:0-4554 GCF_907164565.1 Psammomys obesus | reverse complement strand
AAGGACCATCTATGGATATAACCTAGAACTTCTGCTCGGATGTGGCCCGTGGTAGCTCAGTAACCAAGTAGTTTTCCAAAGCAAGGGGAACAAGTACTATTTCTAACAGGATCTCAAGGGCAGGCTCTTTGTCCTCCCCCCCAGGGGAGGAGCAGTCCTGTTAGGCCACAGAGGAGGACTTTGCAGCCAGCCTTGAAGATACCTGATAAAACAGGGTCAAATGAAAGGGGAGGAGGTCCTCCCCTATCAGTGGACTTGGAAAGGGGCAGGGAGGAGACCAGGGAGGGAGATGGGGAGGGGGAGGGAATGAGGGAGCGGGATACAGCTGGGACACAGAGTTAACAAATTGTAACTAAAAATAAAATAAAATAAAATAAAATAAAAGAAAAGAGAAGAAAAGAAAAGAAAAAGAAAAAAAAAAGATGAGGCTGCAGGCAAGTCAGTAGGGTATTTCCTTAATTAGTGATTGATGTAGGAGAGTTCACCTTGGTGGTGTTGGTGCCATTCCTGGACTGGAGGTCATCGGTTCTATAAGAAATCAGGCTGAGCAAGTCATGGGAGCAAGCCAGTAAGGAGTACTCCTCCATGGCCTCTGCAACAGCTCCTGCGTTCAAGTCCCCACACTGTCTGAGTTCCTGTCCTGATTTTCTTCAATGATGAACAGTGTTGTGGAAGTGTAAGCCAAATCAAAACTTTACTCTCCAAGTTGATTTGATCATGGTATTTTTTTTTCAGTAATGGAAACTCTAAATAAATCAGCCATGCAGTGTTTGAACTCTGTCTGTTACACTTCAAATAAAATGACTCTTCTACTGAGTATTTTATGTCTTTGGGAAAAGTATTCTTCTCTATTTATTTTTTTATAAAATGGCACAGTAAAAATTCATGAAATTGCTACAACAGTTAAATTGCCTAATCCTAAAGTATGTAGACAGTGTTGAGCTATTCATTATTAGGTGCAAATGTAGTATAATATGTACTAAAATATATGACTTTGAATTCATTCCTGCATATCCATTTTTGTAGTCATGCATCAAGACTGGAATCTGCCTAGGTATGGTGGCTCACAACTTTAATCTTGTTACTCCAGAGGCAGAAGCCAGTGGATCTCTGTTAGTTTAAGGCCAGCTTGGGCTATGTAGCTCTAGCCCATCTAAGAACCTTTCCTCCAAATAAGAAGAGCAGACTCTGGTACTCAATGGGTGGTCCTCAGTGAATGTGTGGACATATGTTACTTTGCCTGTGACGTAAAATAGAAATTATTAAACAAATTTATCTTTTAAAAAATTGAACATCAGGGTTTCGATATGTAAGGAATCTAAAATTTGAGGAAGGAGACTCAACAAAAAGCAAAGCATAAGGGAAATGGCCCACAAAGTTGTCTGATCCTGGGAGAATAGAGTGTACAAGCTATAATGGCTTACCTGAGTCAGAGCCAGAAGTTTCCTGGTAGTGACTCAGTAATATAACACAGAGAGCCAAGTGTTTACTGTTCTAAGGCAAGAGTGAATTAGAAAGCCACTTGCAGCTGGAATTGGCTTGAAAATGGAACAGAGTGCCTTCTGTATATGAAATTAAATATACTAGATCAGGCTGAGAGGATTTAGCACATGGTTAAAAAGTACTTGCTGTTCAAGCATGAGGACCTGAGATAAGAGTCCTAGTAGCTATGTAAAAATCCAGGTGCTACCAGATGGAGACAGCAGGATCCCGGAAACTTCTTGACCAGCCAGAATAGACAATCCGTTAGCCAGGTTCAGTAAAATTCTGTCTCGAAAACAACATGGAGAAGACACCTGGTGTCAGCTACTTCTGGCCACATGGAGAGCTTTGAATGCCCTTCCCCGCACACCAAAATAAACACACAAAAACTAGTTCAGAGTAATATAACTTAATCTTAGCTGCAGAAATTAAAAGCAGGTAAAGTAAAGGTCAGGCCATAATTTATCTTCCTAAAAATGTTCAGATTTGGATAAAATGATAACATCTCATTTTATTTTGGTGCTGAGATCTTCATGTTAAGATCAAGTACTATATATGTAATTTATAGCAGATTATCAGTAAATACTACTAGGCTGGAAACCAAAGTCGGAGAAGGCACATTAAGCCCCTTACTCTCCCTGGATTACTTCAATAAATAATCTTGTTCCAAATTTTAGTGGACATGCATACAGGATGCTGGATTTATTTCCCCACATTATCAGATTTATGTCTGTCTGGTGCTCATTGTGTTTGCAAACCATAAAAAGTGTTATAAGATACTGCATTTGGTTGTTAGCAGCCTTGATTTCCTGACTGTGTCATCTGTCCACTGTGTCAGAGTACAAATTTAGAAACTTTTATATATAGCCAGTGTGTCATCTCTTTACCCACGGGATTTGTTTAAATTTCCCAAGTACAGCTACGTTTGTTGGAGGATCTTTCCTCATAGCATACACAGAGGCAGGTACGTGTCTGATCTATTTGATCCTTCTAAAACACTTGGCATTTGGATAAACTACAGAACATGGTTATGTAAGAAGTCAAATAGCTTGGCATGTTACCTAAAGTTAGCGTACTCTCACTCTGTGCTTCAGAGTAACAATTCTTACAGGCTAAGAAACCTATGCTGTTAAGTTTTAAGTTCTTTATGATTAACTGTTAAAAGAATTATTACTAAGTCTTGATTTTAGTTTTTATAACGCACAGCTACTTCATGCACATCACTAATAAAAAGCCCTTATTTATAAAATCAGCTATTTTAATTGCTATATCCATGTTTAGCAAGGCTTTCTGTACTTTACTGAACTGAATAACTTTGGTATAGTTAACAACTGTGAGTTGAGTATTTCTGATTAATAGAGTTCTTAGAGTCAAGGCTGTTTATGCAGTTTAATTTAAAATTCATTATTGCTGGTAACCCACAGTTTACTAAAATTACTCCCAGTAGTTTCTTAACTCACTCTCTTAAAATAAAATGGTTGTCAAAAACCATAGGATTAAAAATCCAGAAGTCTTTGCTTTCTTCTAGAATTGTAATCCAAATGGTCATCCCTGCCTTTGAAATACCTCTTCTGTCACTTCTTTGTCTCACTTTGTTCTTTTTTTTTCCCCATTGGGTATTTCCAGCTTTAGTCTAAGTCAAGGTCGTGTACTCCAAATCACCAGAAGTGATTATTAGCTAACTAGTGAGTGTGAGAACGGTGTCCTTACCCTAGCAGTATAGCGTCCTTTCCGCTCTAACTTGTCTAGAATCCAGGGGTAGCATTCTGGGAGAAGAGAAGAAAATGTTCCAGATTCTTAATAGGTATTCCCAAGTAGAATTAGGAAATATCTTATAAAGATTTACTTTTTGTTTAGGGGAATAAGAGGACATTTGGTAAAATTTATGTCTCCTGGAAAATCAAATTTAAAAATTTTGTTATCAGTTGTTACTTTCTGTGTACTTGTGCATCGTTTTAAAGTGAGAAACTTGAGTGCTTAGGATAATTTTGTGTATATGTACCACACGAAGTTTAAAACATTTCTTTAAATTGCTAAGAATGAGGTCTGTGGGGAAAAGAATTTAGATGGCTTCATTTAGGAAGACTGAAGTCACCTTAGAGTCACAGTAAAAAAAAAAAAAGAAAAGAAAAGAAAAAAGTGAAAACTTAGCCAAGTAGTTGAAGATGACATGCATTGTAAGTGACTTTCCAGCATATATTTTCTGCTTTTCCCCTAATAGCTGACTTAGTCTTCCAAATAATATCTTCTTTGATAGGAAGATGGCAATAATCACAACATCAGTTAATCCTAGTATAAATTTCAAAATGTTTAATTGGCTAATAAACTAAGTAAAAAACAAAAACAAACAAACTCCTAATTTTTTCAGGATGTCGAACCTGGGACAGTATGACATGGACTTTT
Organism: Psammomys obesus; assembly: GCF_907164565.1. Taxonomy (NCBI): domain Eukaryota; kingdom Metazoa; phylum Chordata; class Mammalia; order Rodentia; family Muridae; genus Psammomys; species Psammomys obesus. The sequence continues at coordinate 669 of NW_026591453.1, read as the reverse complement.
ACCAATCTAATTATATCATTGATAATCAGGAGCAGAGTTACAATGATACTTGCGCTTATGGAAATCTTTCGGGATCCAGACAGTAAGTATTGAGTAAGCATGATCTCATTTTTAGAAGTGTCAATGTTCCGTCAGTTAGTTCCTGGTGGGTAGGTTTTCTTGAGGAAAGACAAAATTAGCTGAGCAGTCATCAATGAAGTAGCCCCATTAAATAACAAGAAAGGGCAGACAAATTACTGCAGTTTTCTGTGAGTAGTATTTTCATTTAGTGCTCATGCCAAGTTAATGCTCTATTTATTATTTTAAAAACAATACTTAGGAGCCTTCTACCTGACAGTTACTAAGATGCTAAAAATAGATTTCATCTATTTAAAAAAAATCTGTTTTGCCTAATTTCTCTCAGAAAGGACCACTATAACACTACAAAATCAAAATAAGGATGAAATTAAAGGTCTTTAAATTTATTTGTTTTAAAAATGAAAAATTTCTACACATATACTGTAGTCACATCATCTCCAGCTTCTCCTGTGTCCAAACTCATGGCCTCTCAAATTCCCAATCTCTTCTTTAGTAGTTAATACTTCCCACCATATGTGCACACCCACACAAGCATGTTTGTTCACACACACACACACTGCACACACATGTGCAGCTGAATCTCCTGAGTTC
>NW_026591452.1:9552-14964 GCF_907164565.1 Psammomys obesus | reverse complement strand
CTTTCTTTCTTTCTTTCTTTCTTTCTTTCTTTCTTTCTTTCTTTCTTCCTTCCTTCCTTCCTTCCTTCCTTCCTTCCTTCCTTCCTTCCTTCCTTTCTTTTTAAATAGTACCTACGTCCATCAAGCCAGTTGTGGCACCACCAATGGTGAGATGGGACCTCCCTCATCAATCACCAATCAAGAAAATGTGTCACTGGCTTTCCCACGGGCCTGTCTTGTGGGAGTATCTTCTCAACTGAGGTTCCCTCTTCCTAAATAACTATAGCGTGTGTTGTGTTGACAAAGAACTAATAAGCACACACTGTTTCAGGTGGAAGTTCTCTGGAAGAAATCTGGGTGCTAACAGGACAGTAAGAGGATTGGATTTGGTGCGTCTTCACTATCCATTCCAAGAATTTCAGAATTCAAGCAGATTCAAACAATCTAGAAAATGAACTTTAGATGCACATTTGCCTAGGAAAAATGATCTTTGTCTCTTAAAGGAAGTGTTTTTTTTTACAATTTATCTTTAAAAAAATTTAACTTTAAATGTTGGAGTTGTAGCCCTGTTGTAGAGCCCTTTCATAGTGTGCAGGAGGCCATAAGTCTGATGCCCTAAGTTCTGTAAAACTCAAAGCAAGAAAAATAACTGTTAGTGCTTACTTATTACTATTTTCTTTATTATTTATTTCACTTACTTTATTCTTTCATATGCATACTTATTTATATAACACTGGCTACTTTTCTTCTTTTGATTCCTCTGATTTGTTAAACACTGCACATTAGTATTCATTTATTTGAAGACAAGTTACCTCAGGGACAGTCTTCCCCCGGTGTGTTTATTTCTCTGTGACAGTTATAAAAAAATATTTATTTTCACTCCTGAGGAAGAGAAATGCCACATCTTGAGTAAATAACATGAGAAATAAACACAGAATTTTAAAGTTGTTCTAGGAACATGAGAAAAATAACTGTCAAAAATGCATAGAAACTTTCTTGCAAAGGGACTCTTCAGATAAGATAAAAATTAAGATTCCAATAAAAGGTAGTAGCAGATTTTTTTGGCACATACGGTCAGTCATCAAATAGACTTCCATTATAGGTCTCTTTCAGAATTTCTGCTGTGACCATATTAACAATGCAGCAGTTTTTAGGTCTCATTGTTTGCAACATTTCAGTAGTTTTAGTAGGTGTATTTTAAGGTCATATAGTCAAAAAATACTATTTTTAAGAGAAAATCGTGGCACAAAGGAGCTAAATTAATTTCATGAGGTCACATAGGAGTAGCAAGAACAGATCAAAATACTGCAGAAACGTGTAAAAACAATGATTTGGGAACCTCTGGGACAAAACAATGTTTGTCAGCATTGAGATACTTTCTCCATGTTAGAAAGAGTAATGAAGGGTGGATGAATGGAATCTTTTCCATCTTTCTTTTGAGAACAGATGATTTGGAGAAAAAAAATACATTAAGAGAAATGGTATAATGGTTACTGGTTTGGCTAGCCAGGCCGACTATCTTGCTTTTCTGGAAAATAAGTGTTATATGATTTTGACATGATATTTGTGAATATCTTTTTGCATAGTTATTAAACTTAAGTTAACTAATATAACAATAAATATATCACTTTCTGTCAGGATAGGTAAATTATGTATGTGCTGCTTCAGAACAATGTACACTCATTGTTTATTATTTTCTGTGTGTCAAGAAAAGACAGAGATTAGCTGAGCACCCTGAAAATATGCATTATCTTGAGGGTTTTTGGGGCCACGAATTCACAGGACAGCATCCACCCATTTGTCAACTGAGAGATTTACAAAAAAAAAAAAAAGATAATAGCCCTCCCCCTTTGGTTTGCTGGCAGCTAAGAAATATTCTGGGGATATATATATTTAAAAAAATAGAATTTTCAAATAGTTGAATTCACACCAGAATTTAGCACAAATACAGGCAGTATTTTCAGAGACGCTTTGTAATGAATGGGAACTGGGACCTGACTCTTAGGCTACAAATCTCCAGAAATAAGCACTATGCAATTTGAGGTGAGTTAAATCTTGTTCACTTTTGGCAATATTCCAACAAGTGGACTATGATACTTTTACATTGAATATGTACTTAGTGACTTGGATAATAACAAAGTGCAATGGAAGTGATATAGTTGTATTTTTTAACTTTATGAACTTTATTATTATTATTATTATTATTATCATTTATTACAATTTATTCAATTTGTATCCCGTCTGTGTCCCCCTCCCTTGTCTCCTCCCAATCCAACCCTTCCTCCCTCTTCTCCCCCTATGGAGCAGTTGTACTTTTAAGGAAGACTAAGAAGTCATTTAGTGTTTGCCTTGGTTATTTGAAGCACTTTTCTAAAAAGCCCAACTGCCATGTAATAACTGCCAATCCTGAGATTGTGATGATGGAAGAGCTCATGTGGAGAGTTCCCCATGGAGAGAAATGCTAACAGCAAAAAACATAGAGAAAGAAATGCTATGTTTTCTTGGGTCTCTAGTTTATCTCTATTGAAGCCATAGAGATCATGGAACAGAAAAATATCATCCGTGCTTCCTCTTGTCCAAATTGCTGATGTGTGCTAGACAGGGATATCTTCTATTTTACGCCACTAAAATTTCCCCTTTTATTGAAAATAGATTCTTTTTTCATGCAATATATCACGATTACAGATGCCATCTCTCTACTTCTCCCAGTTCCTTCCCACTCCCCTTCCGTCTCTCACTAGAAAAGAACAGGTTTCTAAGTGATAACAAAACATATCAAAACAAAATATAATAAGATGAAACAAACACCATCACACTGAATTTGGACAAGGCAAACTACAGAACTAAAGACCCCAAGAGAAGGCACAAGATTCAGAGACCCACTTGTTCAATTTTATGGTACTCAGAAGTACCATAAAAACACTAAACTGAAAGCCCTAATATAAACACAGAGGACCTGATACAAACCTGTGGTAGCCTTGTGCCTGCTCTCGTCTCTCTGAGATCATATGAGCTTTGTTCAGTTGACCTTTAAAGCCTTGTCCTTCTAGTATCCTCCCTCCCCTCTGTCTGTCTTACACTCTTTATGCTTCCTCTTCTACAGGGTTCCCTGTGCTCTGAGGGGAGAGATTTGATGGAGAGATTCCATTCAGAGCTCAGTGTTCCAAAATATCTCTCTCTCTCTCTCTCTCTCTCTCTCTCTCTCTCTCCCTCCCTCCCTCCCTCCCTCCCTCTCCTTCCATATACATAATGTCTGGCAGTAAATCTTTATTTGTTCCCATATGCTGCAGGAGGAAGCTTCTCTGATGGTTAACCTACTAGAATTTATGTGGTTTGTAACAAAGAAAATAAAATATAAGTTACTGTGACGTTTCATCAGTTTACATATTGGGTTCTGAGTATGCAGAATTCCTCTACAAGGCAATCATTTAATTGAATATTATATGCTTAATTGTCATGTATAAAGTGAGTTGTTGCAGATACAGATGTTGCACAGCTTATAGTCTCTTCCACACTTGACAGTTCACATAAAAGATGCTAAGGAATGACAAATGACCCGCCACCACAACATCTCCTCACAATTCATGTTTTCTACTCCTCCTCCTTCCCCTCCTCCTCTTCCTTCTCCTCACATTGAGTCTGATTAATACAGTCCGTATGCACAAGGGTATAGGGCAGCTCAGTGGAGTAGGGGTAACCTACTGTGGACAACATTGCTGAAGAAAACTGATCTTTCCTTCCAAAAGGATAAAGTGTGTACACTCTAAATGCTTTGTTTATGTATATCAAATTAGCAAAAAATATTAAAGCACATGAAAAATTACATTTGAAAACACGGTATCATTAAAGTTCAAAGAAAAAGGTTTTAAGTTTAAATACTGAGACTTTTTTATTCATCTGTAATAAAAACAAAATGAGAAAAAATAAAGAAAAGGATTTTTAGGGTTGATTTTCACTGCAGTTAACAACCACTGAGGGATCATTTCTGATTTTAGTAAGTCATTGTAATAGTAAAGGGATTTTTTTTTTAGTTTGCTTGTATAGGTTATATTACTTCCCACTATTTCTGCAGCTTATTGTCAATGTTTCATATTATTGCATAAGTTGAGTACAGAAAACAATAGAATTTTAACAGATAGTAATGGCTTCAATGAAGGCCATAGCAGTAAAAACAAAGGGAATTAGTGATAAATACAGCTTAGACTCTGTGTTAAAGGAGCTTACTGAGAAATTAGGTGACATTTTTCCATTTCCATGAGTGGCTACGTTTCAGTATCACTTCTTGAGATGAAGAAGACAATGAGGAAATGTAAGAAAAAAATCATTTTGGATTGCCTTGTGCTTGGAATGTATATCAGGTATCTGCAGCTGAGAAGAACGGTCCAGGGCTCTGTACATTGTTGATATATACATATTTTATACAGCAGTGAGAATGAATGGGATCAAACAAAAGAAAAGGAACAAGTGAAGGAGAGGAGTAGAAAAAATGGATTGTGAAGAGGGAGAAAAAAGGGGTTTGGGGGGAGATGGTGATGTTCTTTTTATTCAATGAGAGCTTTGGTCATATTCACTTACGGTTATTTTGAACTTAGAAATGATTATTTAAATAGAATTATCAGTGGTGATTATTCTGACTATATTTTTGATTAATCTAAACTCTGTCCTTTAAGACACACTAAAGCAATCAGATGCTATTTTAATGGGAAAAACATTTAAATCCATTTTGTTCATGCAAAACATTACATTTATAAGAGTAGCTTTAAAGGACTCTAGCATCTGTATTAATGATGCGTTAATGCATTTCTCAGGAAATTGAACTCATTTGGTCCTCAATGTTTCATGGCTTACAGTACACTTGAGGCTTAGATTAATTTCATTTTTATATACCATTTTTGCTTCATGTATTTTTGCAATTCATTTAATCAAACCAGGCTTTCTTTTTTTTTTCTTTTTCTTTTTAGTTACATTTTGTTAACTCTGTGTCCCAGCTGTATCCCGCTCCCTCATTCCCTCCCCAACCCCACACTCCCTCCCTGGTCTCCTCCCTGCCCCTTTCCAAGTCCACTGATAGGGGAGGACCTCCTCCCCTTTCATCTGACCCTGTTTTATCAGGTATCTTCAGGGCTGGCTGCAAAGTCCTCCTCTGTGGCCTAACAGACTGCTCCTCCCCTGGGGGGGGGTGTCAAACAGCCTGCCCTTGAGATCCTGTTAGAAATAGTCCATGTTCCCCTTACTTTGGAAAACTACTTGATTACTGAGCTACCACGGGCCACATACCAGCAGAAGTTCTATGTTATATCCATAGATGGTCCTTGGTTGAGTGTCAGTCTCAGAAAAGGCCCTGTGCCCGGATATATTTGGTACTTGTAGAGCTCCTATCCTTTCCATATCATACTAACTCCCCTTCTTTCATATGATTCCCTGCACTCTGCC
>NW_026591452.1:0-4552 GCF_907164565.1 Psammomys obesus | reverse complement strand
AAGGACCATCTATGGATATAACCTAGAACTTCTGCTCGGATGTGGCCCGTGGTAGCTCAGTAACCAAGTAGTTTTCCAAAGCAAGGGGAACAAGTACTATTTCTAACAGGATCTCAAGGGCAGGCTCTTTGTCCTCCCCCCCAGGGGAGGAGCAGTCCTGTTAGGCCACAGAGGAGGACTTTGCAGCCAGCCTTGAAGATACCTGATAAAACAGGGTCAAATGAAAGGGGAGGAGGTCCTCCCCTATCAGTGGACTTGGAAAGGGGCAGGGAGGAGACCAGGGAGGGAGATGGGGAGGGGGAGGGAATGAGGGAGCGGGATACAGCTGGGACACAGAGTTAACAAATTGTAACTAAAAATAAAATAAAATAAAATAAAATAAAAGAAAAGAGAAGAAAAGAAAAGAAAAAGAAAAAAAAAAGATGAGGCTGCAGGCAAGTCAGTAGGGTATTTCCTTAATTAGTGATTGATGTAGGAGAGTTCACCTTGGTGGTGTTGGTGCCATTCCTGGACTGGAGGTCATCGGTTCTATAAGAAATCAGGCTGAGCAAGTCATGGGAGCAAGCCAGTAAGGAGTACTCCTCCATGGCCTCTGCAACAGCTCCTGCGTTCAAGTCCCCACACTGTCTGAGTTCCTGTCCTGATTTTCTTCAATGATGAACAGTGTTGTGGAAGTGTAAGCCAAATCAAAACTTTACTCTCCAAGTTGATTTGATCATGGTATTTTTTTTTCAGTAATGGAAACTCTAAATAAATCAGCCATGCAGTGTTTGAACTCTGTCTGTTACACTTCAAATAAAATGACTCTTCTACTGAGTATTTTATGTCTTTGGGAAAAGTATTCTTCTCTATTTATTTTTTTATAAAATGGCACAGTAAAAATTCATGAAATTGCTACAACAGTTAAATTGCCTAATCCTAAAGTATGTAGACAGTGTTGAGCTATTCATTATTAGGTGCAAATGTAGTATAATATGTACTAAAATATATGACTTTGAATTCATTCCTGCATATCCATTTTTGTAGTCATGCATCAAGACTGGAATCTGCCTAGGTATGGTGGCTCACAACTTTAATCTTGTTACTCCAGAGGCAGAAGCCAGTGGATCTCTGTTAGTTTAAGGCCAGCTTGGGCTATGTAGCTCTAGCCCATCTAAGAACCTTTCCTCCAAATAAGAAGAGCAGACTCTGGTACTCAATGGGTGGTCCTCAGTGAATGTGTGGACATATGTTACTTTGCCTGTGACGTAAAATAGAAATTATTAAACAAATTTATCTTTTAAAAAATTGAACATCAGGGTTTCGATATGTAAGGAATCTAAAATTTGAGGAAGGAGACTCAACAAAAAGCAAAGCATAAGGGAAATGGCCCACAAAGTTGTCTGATCCTGGGAGAATAGAGTGTACAAGCTATAATGGCTTACCTGAGTCAGAGCCAGAAGTTTCCTGGTAGTGACTCAGTAATATAACACAGAGAGCCAAGTGTTTACTGTTCTAAGGCAAGAGTGAATTAGAAAGCCACTTGCAGCTGGAATTGGCTTGAAAATGGAACAGAGTGCCTTCTGTATATGAAATTAAATATACTAGATCAGGCTGAGAGGATTTAGCACATGGTTAAAAAGTACTTGCTGTTCAAGCATGAGGACCTGAGATAAGAGTCCTAGTAGCTATGTAAAAATCCAGGTGCTACCAGATGGAGACAGCAGGATCCCGGAAACTTCTTGACCAGCCAGAATAGACAATCCGTTAGCCAGGTTCAGTAAAATTCTGTCTCGAAAACAACATGGAGAAGACACCTGGTGTCAGCTACTTCTGGCCACATGGAGAGCTTTGAATGCCCTTCCCCGCACACCAAAATAAACACACAAAAACTAGTTCAGAGTAATATAACTTAATCTTAGCTGCAGAAATTAAAAGCAGGTAAAGTAAAGGTCAGGCCATAATTTATCTTCCTAAAAATGTTCAGATTTGGATAAAATGATAACATCTCATTTTATTTTGGTGCTGAGATCTTCATGTTAAGATCAAGTACTATATATGTAATTTATAGCAGATTATCAGTAAATACTACTAGGCTGGAAACCAAAGTCGGAGAAGGCACATTAAGCCCCTTACTCTCCCTGGATTACTTCAATAAATAATCTTGTTCCAAATTTTAGTGGACATGCATACAGGATGCTGGATTTATTTCCCCACATTATCAGATTTATGTCTGTCTGGTGCTCATTGTGTTTGCAAACCATAAAAAGTGTTATAAGATACTGCATTTGGTTGTTAGCAGCCTTGATTTCCTGACTGTGTCATCTGTCCACTGTGTCAGAGTACAAATTTAGAAACTTTTATATATAGCCAGTGTGTCATCTCTTTACCCACGGGATTTGTTTAAATTTCCCAAGTACAGCTACGTTTGTTGGAGGATCTTTCCTCATAGCATACACAGAGGCAGGTACGTGTCTGATCTATTTGATCCTTCTAAAACACTTGGCATTTGGATAAACTACAGAACATGGTTATGTAAGAAGTCAAATAGCTTGGCATGTTACCTAAAGTTAGCGTACTCTCACTCTGTGCTTCAGAGTAACAATTCTTACAGGCTAAGAAACCTATGCTGTTAAGTTTTAAGTTCTTTATGATTAACTGTTAAAAGAATTATTACTAAGTCTTGATTTTAGTTTTTATAACGCACAGCTACTTCATGCACATCACTAATAAAAAGCCCTTATTTATAAAATCAGCTATTTTAATTGCTATATCCATGTTTAGCAAGGCTTTCTGTACTTTACTGAACTGAATAACTTTGGTATAGTTAACAACTGTGAGTTGAGTATTTCTGATTAATAGAGTTCTTAGAGTCAAGGCTGTTTATGCAGTTTAATTTAAAATTCATTATTGCTGGTAACCCACAGTTTACTAAAATTACTCCCAGTAGTTTCTTAACTCACTCTCTTAAAATAAAATGGTTGTCAAAAACCATAGGATTAAAAATCCAGAAGTCTTTGCTTTCTTCTAGAATTGTAATCCAAATGGTCATCCCTGCCTTTGAAATACCTCTTCTGTCACTTCTTTGTCTCACTTTGTTCTTTTTTTTTCCCCATTGGGTATTTCCAGCTTTAGTCTAAGTCAAGGTCGTGTACTCCAAATCACCAGAAGTGATTATTAGCTAACTAGTGAGTGTGAGAACGGTGTCCTTACCCTAGCAGTATAGCGTCCTTTCCGCTCTAACTTGTCTAGAATCCAGGGGTAGCATTCTGGGAGAAGAGAAGAAAATGTTCCAGATTCTTAATAGGTATTCCCAAGTAGAATTAGGAAATATCTTATAAAGATTTACTTTTTGTTTAGGGGAATAAGAGGACATTTGGTAAAATTTATGTCTCCTGGAAAATCAAATTTAAAAATTTTGTTATCAGTTGTTACTTTCTGTGTACTTGTGCATCGTTTTAAAGTGAGAAACTTGAGTGCTTAGGATAATTTTGTGTATATGTACCACACGAAGTTTAAAACATTTCTTTAAATTGCTAAGAATGAGGTCTGTGGGGAAAAGAATTTAGATGGCTTCATTTAGGAAGACTGAAGTCACCTTAGAGTCACAGTAAAAAAAAAAAAAGAAAAGAAAAGAAAAAAGTGAAAACTTAGCCAAGTAGTTGAAGATGACATGCATTGTAAGTGACTTTCCAGCATATATTTTCTGCTTTTCCCCTAATAGCTGACTTAGTCTTCCAAATAATATCTTCTTTGATAGGAAGATGGCAATAATCACAACATCAGTTAATCCTAGTATAAATTTCAAAATGTTTAATTGGCTAATAAACTAAGTAAAAAACAAAAACAAACAAACTCCTAATTTTTTCAGGATGTCGAACCTGGGACAGTATGACATGGACTTTTACCAATCTAATTATATCATTGATAATCAGGAGCAGAGTTACAATGATACTTGCGCTTATGGAAATCTTTCGGGATCCAGACAGTAAGTATTGAGTAAGCATGATCTCATTTTTAGAAGTGTCAATGTTCCGTCAGTTAGTTCCTGGTGGGTAGGTTTTCTTGAGGAAAGACAAAATTAGCTGAGCAGTCATCAATGAAGTAGCCCCATTAAATAACAAGAAAGGGCAGACAAATTACTGCAGTTTTCTGTGAGTAGTATTTTCATTTAGTGCTCATGCCAAGTTAATGCTCTATTTATTATTTTAAAAACAATACTTAGGAGCCTTCTACCTGACAGTTACTAAGATGCTAAAAATAGATTTCATCTATTTAAAAAAAATCTGTTTTGCCTAATTTCTCTCAGAAAGGACCACTATAACACTACAAAATCAAAATAAGGATGAAATTAAAGGTCTTTAAATTTATTTGTTTTAAAAATGAAAAATTTCTACACATATACTGTAGTCACATCATCTCCAGCTTCTCCTGTGTCCAAACTCATGGCCTCTCAAATTCCCAATCTCTTCTTTAGTAGTTAATACTTCCCACCATATGTGCACACCCACACAAGCATGTTTGTTCACACACACACACTGCACACACATGTGCAGCTGAATCTCCTGAGTTC
>NW_026591451.1:0-1704 GCF_907164565.1 Psammomys obesus | reverse complement strand
ATATCCTCCCAGGAGCCTACCCACACCTTCTGTTTTTTTTTTTTTTTTGTTTGTTTGTTTGTTTTTGTTTTTGTCTCTCCTTTAAAAATGCAGGCACCATGCAAGGACTTTAGCTGCTATAGACACAATTGTCTCAGTCAAGAGTTAAAGCTATAACCTAGAACCCCTGCACAGATGTAGCCCATGGCAGCTTAGTGTCCAAGTGGGTTACATAATAATGGGAAGAGGGACTGCCTCTGACATAATCTGATTGGCCTGCTCTTTGATCACCTCCCCCTGAGGGGGGAGCAGCCTTACCAGGCCACAGAAGAAGACAATGCAGCCACTCCTGATGAGATCTGACAGACTTAGATCAGAAGGAAGGAGAGGAGGACCTCCCCTATCAGCGGACTTGGGGAGGGGCATGCGTGAAGAAGGGGGAGGGAGGGTGGGATTGGCAGGGGAGAAGGGAGGGGCTTATGGGGGGATACAAAGTGAATAAAGTGTAATTAATAAAAAATTTTTTTAAAAAGAGAGCTAGAATTTAATAATTTGCAGTAAATGACTCTTTTTAGTTTTACTAACATTTTTAGTAATTTAAAATCCCCTGTGTTTCTTTTTATCATAATGCAGTTCATAGTGATAGGATTTTGATATTAACAGGATGGGATTCTTAAATTTGGACCTTAATGCTGTAAGGAGTTATATGAGAACAATTATAGCTTTACTCTGTGTGCTCAGGGTCAGACACCACAGGACACAGATCAGGGAGTTCAGTGCTAAGCTCTGGCCCTTCCTTGCTAGTGAATCAGGAGCTTTTCTTTGACTGGCATCGAAGGCTGAAAACCTGCTGGGCCTGTTCTTTCATCCTCCTGTCTGTGGTTTTCCTCTGCTGTCTTTTCAGTTTCAGAGTGAACTAAATACCTTTGTGTCTGGGAAGTCTGGACATGCTGTATAAGGGCATTTGCTACAATGGGTGCTCACGTCACCCTTTTAGTAGTCCCTAGAAAGGGGAACTGAACCATGGACACATTGCCTACTTGGGTAGCTCTTTATTAGCAGGTGATCTGCAGGGCACTGAAAAATTGTAGCTGAGCACCTCATTACTCTGGGAGCCTACTGTTCAGAGTAGCTCTGATTGTCATTCCTTCTGAGGCACAGTGGGACCAGCGACCTCTCTGTCCTGTGCTGCAGGGTAGCTTTGTGTGTCTCTCTCTTTTTTAAATTAAAGAACAGTAGAGTACCACTGGAAAATGGACCCACCATTCACCTCTGTCCCTGAGCTCTGGGACACTTCTTTGTGTTTTTATCAGCTGTCTTCTGACTTGCAGTTGCTTGTTCATTCTCTGCCCAGGGTCAGCTACGTTTACTCTCATGGTTATCAAATGGCTTAGAAGATTCTGGGTAGGCTACTCTTTGATTAATTGATTAGTCTAGAGCAGTACTATATATCAAGGAGCATTGGTTTCTTAGAACTGATGGATCCTGCCAGTGCCTAGCCTTAGAGGGTCAAACTTCATGTCTCAGATTTCTTACCTATGAAATGGAGCTTGTGGATCAATTTCTTCATGAGATTGCTGAGAGCTAAATTAGTAGCTTATAGCAGGGAAACATTTACCAGCAGTGGAGAGAGCCCAGGAAAAAATAGATTCTTCTTGTGTGCATGCACATATGCATGGTGTGTGTGTGTGTGTGTGTGTGTGTGTGTGTGTGTGTGTGTGTGTG
>NW_026591450.1:6556165-6573636 GCF_907164565.1 Psammomys obesus | reverse complement strand
TAGATAGATAGATAGATAGATAGATAGATAGATAGATAGATAGATAGATAGCACATGCATTTAATCCAGAGGCAGAAGCTGGCTAATTTCTGTGAGTTCGAGGCCAACTTGCTCTTCATAGGGAGTTTCAGGATAGCCTACCTAATAAAACTCTCAAAAACACCAAAACAAACTCACCCAAATTTGTGTAAAGTAAGGTCAGTGTTGCTGGTGATGCGCCCAGCCTGCCCTCTAGTGTTTTATTTTAAGTGCTACCAAATTTTAAGACGTCTTAATCTCAAAATATCCATTTAATAGGATTAAGAACTGTGTCATCAAATGAACAGAATAAGGCTAAATCTCTGACACGAATGAAAGTCACATCAGAGACTAGTGAAGGTCCTTCCAGAAGTGAGTGGCATTTCTCTGGGGAGAGCTGTAATATCAATGGTAAATATACAGTATTTTAAGTTTTGTTTGTGAAGCAGGGCATGAACAGAACGAGAACAGTTCAAATGCCATATAAAATATGATTATGTTATTACTAACTAATATAGCTGCTGTTCTTTATTAATGTATTAAAAAACATTTCAAATGTTAATTAGTGAAGTTTTAATGTAACAGATATGCATAAAGTAGACAAATATGCTTTTTTTGTGGAAAATTAAGACAATGTGCCATATTTTACCCGATTTAATTTTGTTAAAATATGCAGTTGTTTTAATTTATCTTGTCTTGATAAAGCTTGAAGTATTTGTATTTGGAATATTTATAACTAATGTAAACTAAATTTCATTTAAAAAAAGAGGTCCTTATCATAGAAAAAATTTAAGTGCACACTATATATCGTGATAGGTTTTGTAAGAAGTATGAGACTACTCTGTCACATCTGAAATCACAGCACATGGGAGATGGAGCTAGGAGGGCTGAGAATTTTAGACATAGAAAGTCTCCCTGACATACTTTAAAGTTTGCCTTGAGACATGTTTTCTGTTGATAAGAAAATCCAGTGAAATTTGGACTCCAGAGTTTTATGATCACTCTTATACACTGGCTTGGCTCTCTAGTACCTCATGATTCTGATGGTACCATGTTGTGGTTATTGAGGCAGGGGCTTGCTATGTAGCCCAGGCTGTCCTGGAACTCTCAACCCAATTGCCCCAGTTTCTGTGCACCACCATGCCTAGCTTGATGCACATATTTAACTGTCAGAAAGAATGTAAACAAAATAGGACTAAATGTAATTTGTTTACCTTGTGAACTCATAGTGTATGCATCCTTATGCGCCAGACATTTTAGTTTTAACATGAAGTATCTAAAGCCATAAAGAGAAATTGACAGAAAACGTACCTTGAAGCACGGTGCATTTTCAATTGCTTTGCAAGAGGTTAGCCTCAAGGAAAGCATTAAAGCAGGTTGGTTTTCCCCTTATAGGAACACTGGACCATGAAGCCACAGCTCTTGGTGCTGTCTGTGTATCTGCTGTGGTTGAAATATTGTCACAGTGCACCTGCTTGGAAGGACACAGCTGTTTCGGATGGAAACCTAAAGAGTATGCTTGTCTTGTCTTCCCTGTTTGCATGTTTGCCTGTTCTGCCGATGTTTATAGGGACTTGCAATTGAAAGATAAGTGTGTTCGTTATATTTCATAGTATTGTAAACCAAGTATTCACTATGTCAAACATCTGGATAAAAATAGAAAACTCCAATAAGTTTCCACAAGCCAGCATTCACATATCCAGATATTTGTCATTATGCAGATAAACTTGCCAGCTTTTGGCTGAGTTCTCTTTTGTATTATCCAGATGTTTGGTATCATCTTGACACATCTTTTTTATAAAAGATTTATTTATTTTATGTACATAAGTGCTCTAGCTGCATGCCAGAAGAGGCCATCAGTATAGATGGTTGTGAGCCACCATATGGTTACTGGGAATCATGACCTCTGGAAGAGCAGGCAGTGTTCCTAACCTCTGAGCCATCTCTCCAGCCCCCCTTGACATATCTTTAATGAACAGCAAAATACTTTCCTAGCATAAAAAAAAACTTAAACCAATAAGGTAGTTTGTGTAATTATTTTTAAACTAGTCAAGGGGTGGGTTGTCATGACAGTGAATCTGGTTGTTCTGTGCCCAGTAAAGTGTGACCTTTGTTTGGTGAGATAGATTTGGGGCATTTAACATTTAGCAAATAAATTAGCTAAGGTGAAGTTGATTTGAAGTCTGTAATTATATTCAAGAATAACATCATAAGAGTGCCACATTGGGTAAAGAGAAGACAGATGAGAGTGAATTTTAACCACCGAGGGCCAGTTAATGGTACAGAAGAGATTTCTATTAGGTTACTAGTGAAACTTGTGTTATATGATATATGTTAGTCTGTTGGCTTCTAGGAAGGTAAACATAACTGAAAAATGTAAATTGTCCACTGTGTTTGAAGTCCTCTGCTGGGTATTTCATATAAACTATCAAGAAAATTGAGATTTTTTTTTTTCTAATACAAACATACTTGAGTCTCTGGTGATAGAAAAAAAAATGGATAAAGGAAAACAGGGCTTGTGAAAATGACAAGACTGAGATCAAATAAGCTCAGTTTGTTCAGGAGCTCCCATGTGGGAAACAGAAGGCAGTGGCAGAGTGGCACCTGTCAGCTAATTCATCATGGAGTGCTTTTAGAGCTACAGGCTTATAAGAACAGTTAAGCCTCTATCTAGAGGGCACCAAAAACTGGGGAAGCTAGGTTTTCTAATCTGATCAAATTTAAAGAAAGTCCAAACATGTCTTTTAGGTCTTCTAGAGGTGGGAGACGCAGATGTAGAGAGAGAGGTGAAGAAGGCCTTGATTGGCATTAAGCGGATGAAAATCATGATGGAAAAGAGAGAGGAGGAGCATGCCAAACTGATGAAAACCTTGAAGAAATGCAAAGAAGAAAAGCAGGTAGCATCAATGAAAAACTCTCTGTTCTTAGGCATATTTGGGCTATAAAAATCGCAACAATAAATATGTGTGATTAGTGAACGACGTCTTTCCCTATGTCACATTTCCTGGAGAGCAGTCTAGATTAGAGAAGATGGAGAAAGCTTTACATTTCCTTATCTGGTCCTCTTCCACAGGACCTTGAACACAAGGATTTGATGATGAAAGCCTGGTTAAGAAGGCTGCTCTTTCAAAATGCTTCATTTGTCGTCTCATCTGAGTCAAGACATTGAGTCAAAGTGTTTGGAGAGGTTTTGGCTAAATCAGTAGTTTCTAGTCCCTATTAGTGAAATTAAATAAGTAAAAAAATTAGACACCACTCCTAAACACACTTAAGAATTCCGTATTTGTTTTCTTTATTCTTTAAATACTTATTTATTTACTTACTTACTTGCTTACTTACTTATTTTGTGTAAGGGTCTCATGTAGACCAGGCTGCGGCTAAGACTGGCCTTGAACTTTCCACTTCCTAAGTGCTAGAATTGGGTATGTATCATCATGTCCAGTTTTGAAGTTTACATTTCAATTATTCTCCTGGCTGTTTTGAAACTATCATCAGATCTGTCAGATCTGATTAGATCACCAGTCTTGCCCTGTCATGTGGCCAATAATGAGCTTATAATGAAGGACTGTTAGTCTGCCCTACTTCTTGACACCTGCACTCAGTCACTTGTGGGCTTTACCTCGCTGGGTTTCTTTCCCCCCCCCAAGAATCTGTTACAGCCCCCTAGCCTTTCCCCCTAAGAATCTGTTACAGCCCCCTAGCCTTTCCCCTAAGAATCCTAGCCTTTTTTTTTTTTTTTAAGAGTCAGTTTACTTGCAGATCAGCAAGATGGCTCAGGGGGTTAAAGCACTTACCACCAAGCACGATGGCCTGAGTTCAGTTTTGGAACCACCTGGTGACAAGAGAGAGTGGATTTTCACAAGCTACCCTCCAACCTATACATGCACGATGTGGCCGCCTGTGCCACATGCGTGCACACGCACACACACGTAAGTAAGTAGATAAATGGAAAACATTTGAGAGCTAGTTTAGGTGCAATAAGGTAAAAATTCACTAGTTCACATGAGTCCTCTGAAAAGGTACCTCATTACTACAAATAGAAGGCAAGTAAACAGGGAACTGGGGGAGCCCTAGCTGGTACCTAAAGAACGAAGGGACCCCTTCTTAAGGCGTGGAATGTCTGGCAGCACTCAAACAAAGCAAAGCATATTAAATAGCACACTGGCCTACCCCATTTCATTGCATTTATCTTTTGCACTGTCAGTGGTTGTAACAGGGGCCTCGACTACTAAGCTACAGCCCAGTCCCACTTTATTTTTCTATTTTTAGTTTTTGAGATGCTGGGCTCCACCACTGAGCCATATGTGCCAATCTATTTTTTAAAAGAATATTTTTTCTTACGGTTGTAGTCCAAATATGTATTTTACCAATAGAGAATATAAATTATATTCAAATATCCTTGAAAATGTGAATAATTGCCCATAAGCTGATGTATAATGCTCAGTAAATTTCCAGACTATAGACACTGTATACATCATAGTTTAATAATATTATCAATTAATATAACACTTAAAACAAATTCTTAAAGTTATATTTCAATATTGCCTTTAATCAACATAGCAATAAAAACTATAACAGAATAATTTGGAAAATCTGAGTAGGTGGCTCATGCCTGTAATCCCAGTATTCAGAGTATGAGGCAGAAGGATTGCTATGAGTTCAAGACCAAACTCAGCTCGATATTCATTTATAGGTCAGCTTGGGCTAGAGAGTGGGATCCTGTCTCAAAGCATAAACAAATAATAAAATATTTTTAAATGTTAATGTTGATAGTTACTTTTTGTTTTTAAAAAAGGTTAAAATTCTGGCAAAATATGTTAATGTAAAATTTACCATCTTACTCTTTTCTTTTTTTTAATTTTCTTTTTGGTGCTGAGTATAAACTCTAGAGCCTCTGAGTTCAAAGTGTGGAGATCTGAGTTCGAAGCAAAGTGCAGTGCATGTACCTGTAACTGGATCCCACGGATAGGCAAACCTCCACATTGGTCAGCCAATCTATCCAATCACTGAGCTCAAGGATCACTGAGACCCTGCCCCCAAAAATGTGGAGAATGGTATAGGAAGACACCTGACATTAATTTCTGCTCTCCACACATGGGCGTGCACACAAATAATACTCATACACAAGTACAATTAAAAAAAATACCAGTGGCATTCCAATGTACAACTGTATCTTTACCTATATTCTTGTAAAGTTAGGTGCAATGAATTTCAGATACCTCCTGGAATCTTCTTTCTTGCACACTGTGGTCTCTGGGAGTCCAAAAAACAGTAAGTGTAGAGTCTGCTACACAGACCCCAAAGCTTTGTAATGGCATCTTACAAGGTAGCTGGCAGCTGAAAGGCCTCCCCACTTTTGGCAGCCATAAGAAGATGGTGAGGAAATCTAAAAGAGTTCCTCATCAGGACAATGTGGAAGGCCCCATGCTGGTTCTTTTCTGGTGAGATGATAGTCTGGCCATCTGGGACCAGTGACACTAAATGTACAAAGTACATACAAAGTACACCATCTTATGGAATCCTTTAAACATCTGGGTCAACCACACTTTGATTTTTGCAGCTAGGAATGATGAGGTTGAAGCTATTAATTAACATGTTGCTCCCACACTGCCAGAAACAAACTTGGAGGAAGCTAGCAGATGTGAATGGGTAGGGCCTGCTGACCTGCTGCTGTTCTTATTTTCTTAAGCCACCAACAAGCTAAGACTGCAATACTCAGAAAAGATCATTACCGTGACGACCAAAGAAGCAAACTTGGGCTTCATAATTGGTCCTGAAAAATCACAGCAACTAGTAGAGTTTTTATTCTTAAAACTTTATTTGTTGCATAAAAATTCATTGCATTAAACCCTAAGTTTGAAAAAAAAAAGCGTAAATTCCTAAAATGACTTTAAACCTAGAATAAAGGCTCAACAAACTATGAATTGGCTAAAATGAGTTGGTGCAACCAGTCTTCCAGTGATGAGCGCCACTTATCCCACGTGACCTGGCATCACCATGGCATCCTTACCTCACCCTCTTCCCATTAATAAATATCAAAAACATGTATTTTTGCTTGGTTGGTTTTGGAACTTTGAGACAGGGTCTCATGTAGCCCAGGCTTCTGATGCCCCCTGCATCCACCCCTCAAGTGCTGGGATTACAGCATGCACAGAACTAGGAACATCCCAAACTTGCTTTCACTAAAATGGAAAACCTCAGAGCTCTAAAAAATCCCTCTACCCCCAACTTCTTATGTTTTGAGGAGTGGTAACTCTGGGACAGTTCCAAGAATGGACCTGTCCATGGATAGAATATCTACATGAATCAAGAGGGATGGGCAGGCATTCCTTACCCAGATATCTTCTTCACCTGTGTTCCTGCCAGCTTCCAAGTCTCGGAAGTGTGTAATTTAGATTCTGCTTCTTTGGTGGAGACTGGGAGGAAGTCTGGAGTCACTGGTGACAACAATGTGCTTTACCTTCCTTATCTCACCCCCAAAGACTTATGGGATAGATTTCATTGTTATTCTGAATTGCAAACAGTAAGACAACTAATTATACTAAGTAATTTGTTCAATGGCATACAGCAACTTTAATCCAGAATTGGGAATACTAGGATTTTGGGTTAAGGGAACAATGTGAAAAATATTCAAAACTGGAACTCGTTGAAAAAGTCCATGATGCCTTCCATGATGAAATAATCATTTTAAAGAAAATATTTATCGTAAGTAAGAGAGAGAGAGAGAGAGAGAGTGTGTGTGTGTGTGTGTGTGTGTGTGTACACAGGAGGAGACCAGAGGCATTAAATACCCTGGAACTGTCACCAGGTGTGGGTAGTAGAAACTTGTCTGCTACAGGAGCAGCAAGCCTGAAACAACCATTCTTAAGAAGATTCATGGTTCCCACACTGTTCTGAAAAGCCCAAGAGGGCAGGAGACTACTCTCATCCACAAATCCTGTCTGGTCATGATGTACATATGAGAGCTACGGTCCTGCTGGATTTCCTATGTAGGTTATAGGAAACACCACCTGACTCAGTACCTCCAATGAGGAAATCTGGAAAAGCCAATTCAGGCAGAGGAGACACAGAAGTTATTGGAGCTGGGCTGATATTTGTGGGTTTAACATATGCAGCATGAGCATGAGGACCTGACTCTAGATCTCTGGCACTCCACACAAAAAGCTGGCACAGAGGCACTTAACCTGGGTACTGGGACAGAGGGATGGGACAGAGACAGGTTGATTCATGGGTCTTGCTGGCTAGCCAGTCTAACTGATTAGTGAGATCCGGGCCCAGAGTTTAGTGAACAACCCTGTATCAAAAGAGCAATTGAGAAAGACACCCAACTTCAGCCTCTAACCTTCACGCATACATATGCACACACACCAACACATAAACGTAACATACACTAGATACACACAAACGCACATACACACACATTTGCAAGGGTAATCTGTGACAATTTCTATAAAGCTCAGCTCTTGGGAGGCTGAGGCAGGAGGATCAGGGCCAGCCTGAACTGCATAGTAAGATCCTGTTTTAGAAAATAATCAAACAAAAGCCTACAATAAATTGGTTGAAAAAAACAAAAACTTTTTTTCCCATGTGTTTTTCACTTGAAAGGTGGCTCAGCTCTGAAGCCTGGTACAGCCCTCATTTTCCTAAACACTGTCTCAGGCAAGAAGTCCACATGAGCAGTGAGGCCAGGTGTTTAATTGATGATGCAAGAAAGAAAAAAAAAGGCCCTTTTTGCTAGAGGGCTGTTCGAACCTCCAGGGCAGAACTGAGACAGGTATCATTGCAGTTGGCTCCTTATCAACAGTAACAGGCCCTAGCCAAGTACAGCCAGCACCACAAGGGGGCATGCTTGGAATACACACAAGAAAGAAACTAATCTCGGTAACTCACTGGTTATATACAAGAACTGTGCTTTCTTACAGTGCCTAACCACATACAATGATTTAAGGAACCTTAAAGAATTAAAATAGTTTTCTAAGACTTAAAGCCCACCGTCTGTGTTCCTCATAGGCTATCCGTGCAGATAGAAAAGTCAAAAGGTACTCAGTTAGGGATGACGTTGTCTTTGCTGTTTGCTCATCCACATTTAGTACACTATCAGACAACAAGTATTCAATAAATATTGGTAAGCAAATGAATAATGGTCTTCAATAAAGGCTCATTCAGAAGCCTCTTTATTAAACAGAACTTACTCTGGCAGATCTGTCAGCAGAAAGGAGGCGGAAGATGAAAACACTGAAGACATTTATAGGGTCTTAAATGAAATTTCTGTTGAAACCAGGACTTCTGTTGTGAAGGATGTCCCCTTGAACTTCTGATCCTCCCTCTCCCACCTTCCAAGAACTGGGATTGCAGGTGTGTGCCACCATGCCCCTTTAGGTGGTACCAGGGCTTTTTGAAGGCAAGGCAAGCACTCTATCAACTGAGCTAACTCGGCAACCCAACTAAGATACACATAGACTAGGAAATGTAAATGAGTCCTGTGTTTGTTATCTTTACCCAGGAGGCCCTGAAACTCCTGAATGAAGTGCAAGAACATCTGGAGGAAGAAGAAAAGTTATGTCAGGCATCTTCTGTGGATTCCTGGGATGAATGCAGGCCGTGTCTGGAAAGTAACTGCATGAGTTTTTATACAGCTTGCCAACCTGGTTGGTCCTCTGTGAAAAATATGGTAAGAGGAAAAGAGAGTTCACCATCTCAGGGTTCTTAAGACATCCAGGCCATCTTGGTTTTTCAATTATATTAACTATTAAAATACAGATGATTGATGTTGGCCTTTTGTGGTCTAGAGTATAACACCAATGTTATATATCACCATCGCTGTGTGCACAATTTATAGTTTAGAATAATCATCAGTGTTTATTCCCCTTATAAATTACACTCTGTAAATCCTGTCGAAGTGCCCCGACTTCGCATTGTATTCACTGTTTGTGAGAAGGTTTGCAGTAGATTGTAAGCCCTTTGACAGCAAGGATCAGATCTCATGTGTCTTCTTTCGAGGAGGCATCTAATAATTATCTGTCCATTTGCATTAGACATTGGTATTATAGTCTTTGATTTTAATCTTCTTTAATAGTTTACCCTAGAAACCATGTATTTGAATCTCTCTCTCCTTCTCTTTCTTTCTGTCCTTCCCTCTCCCTCCCACCCTATTTCAATTCTACAAGTAGCCCAGGCTGTCCTCAAATTCAGTATGTAGTCACAGGTGGCCGGTCCTCCTGACTCTACTCCCTAAGTGCTGGGTTACAGATGTGTAACACATAGGTCCTTCACTCCCTCCTTTCCTCCTTTGATTTATGGCGCAAGGTCTCCTCTGGAGGTGTAGGTTGACCTTGAGTCCATGATCCGTCCACCTTTGTCTCCCAAGTGCAATTACAGATGTGCAAGACCACATCATCTATTTCAATGAACTTTTCCTCTTATGTATTTGCATGCAAATGTGCATATCTGCATGTCTCCTTTTGCCCTACCCATGTGTTCTGTAGGACTGGCATGTTTCCTCTTTAATGCCCTTTGTCTGTCTTCTAGGCTTCTTGGCAGAGGGAGTCACAGAGGGTGGTGACCTACATAGCATTAGCTATGCCCCAGTAAAGTCTCTAATTGGCCTAGATTTTTCTTCCCTTCAAATAGTAAGCTGTATATGACATGGAATGGAGTTTTACTCTTCATATTAATGTATACAGCAATTAGAATATACTTCTGGCTTGGCAGTACCACACTCAATTACAGAAGAGCAGCCACCAGGATAAGGAATATGCCAAGTTAATTTGATGACACTATTGATGGCATCTGCTGTAATTTCGCATCTATAGTCATTCTCTGAAATGCCGGAATACAATGACATGAGTGCTGGAGACAGGAAATTCTCATTTGGGCCAGACATGTAACCTTATGAACATTTGGGGAGGGGGGAGGTCTTGTTTTTGCTGTTCTCTGAGATTGGGTCTTGCCTATTTGCTGCCCAGTGCTGTCTCAGTTCCTTGGCTTGAGTAATGCTCCGTCCCCCGCAGTCCCTAGAGAAGCTAGGATGATAGGCATATGCCACCTTGTCCAGCTTTGAAGTTCTATTTCTGTGGATGGAATCAGCGAACAAAAATTGTCGGAGGAAAGGCAACCCATGCAGATTTCTCTCTGAAAAAGGCATAGGTCCCATAAGCTTCCTGGATAACTGTTCGAACAGCAGGAGGCCGGTGCTGCAGACGTGATATTCCAAGCCTGATAACACTCAACACATTCTAGCACTGTGATACAAAGACAACTGTGGTCTGCCCAGACTTAGGTGTCACACAGTGTGACTGCTGAGCAATCTTCTTCCACTGAATGGCACTCAGGGTTCTGTGACTAGAGTTTTATTTCTTTTTTTTGTAAAGATTTATTAATTTTATATATATATATATATATATATATATATATATATATATATATATAGACACTGTTTTTTATGCACAGCAGAAGAGGGAATCAGACTCCATTACAGATAATTGAAAGCCACCATGTGGTTGCTGGGAATTGAACTCAGGACCTCTAGAAGAACAGCCAGTGCTCTTAACCAATGAGCCATCCATCTCACCAGCCCCAAGTTTTATTTCTTTAACTGTAACAAACTGGCCATTATCATTGTTAATTTACAATTGTCACTAAGAAACCTAATATATAACTATTCCTAAAATATATCTAGAATCTTTGGCTCAGTATAGATGTGTTCATTTTTTTTTCTTTTCATGAATTAATTTAGGGATAACAAGAAGCAGAGTATAAAGACAGTAGCATTCCACTAAATAATCATAAACAACAATAATTAATAATAACCAAGAGGTGAAAGATAGCAGAATTCTTTATAGTCCTGAGGCAAATTTTACAGTAGCTTGTAGTCAGTAACCTGCCAGCTGCTGCCAGAATATCAGGTTCTAGCTTTTCTGCTATATTTTGACCTTTTTAGCTCTCTGTGAGAAAATCTAAACCAGGAGGAATTTCAGGTCCCATTTCTTCAGGTAAAGTTAAAGGCAGCTGTAAGAATGGTAATATATCATCTCAAAGCAAATCACCTTTTCCTAGCTTATACAGAACTTAATTTGGAATGACTACCATATGCTGACTTTAAATTTTTCAGTAAGAAGTGTAACAGGCAGAAAAACATCTTTGTAAGGGGCTAGAGAGATGGCTTAGTGGTTAAGAGCACTATCTCCTCTTTCTAAAGGACCTAAGTTCAATTCCCACATGGCAGCTCGTAACTGTGTAACCCCAATTCCAAGGGATCTGGTACCTTCCCAGTAATGCACATAAAATAAAATTAAATACATTATTTTTAAAAAGAAAAACATCTTTGTAAAAGTAACTTTTATTTGCCTGATGTAACTGTCATCTTGGAGACTTACTGCTTCCATCTGCTAACCTAGTCCTAGTCCTAGTCCTGGAAGCTTCTAGCCTCCATATAATCTAACCTAGGCCTAGAATGTTTCCAGCCTCTGAGACTTACTGCTGAATAAGCTCACCCTTTCTCTTTCTGAACTCTGGCTAGCTGGTTCCACTTAGCTATTCTGGCTCAAACTCCTTTCCAAGATGACTGATTCACTCTGGCTTCTCTCTCAGTTTCTCACTGAATATCTCTGCTTGGCCTCAAATCAACTCTAGCCATCTGTTCTAATCTCGGGCTCCTCCTCATTCTGCCTCAGTCTGTCTTCACCTGTGTCTGGATTGTTTTCCCTTCAACCTGTGTCTATAAAACTCCTGGTGCTGGGGGTGTGACTCATGCCAATAATCCCAGCACTCAGGGAGGCAGAAGCAGGCAGATCTTTGTAAATTCAAGGCCAGCCTGGGCTACAGGCTAGGACAGTTACAGCCAGGACAGCCAAGGCTACAAGCAGAGAAACCCTGACTCAACAGTTTCACTAGGAGTGAAAACTGCCTCCCCTCTCATTCTCTGTGCTGCTCCCTTCAGTAGTTTCCCTTTCCTCTCTGTCCTCCTGAGAGTTGGGCATATCCTGTTTTGTCAAATCTTTCTCTGATTTGTCACTTTGCCACTTGGTTAGACATCACCCTCAAACATAGGTGCTTCCTTCTCCAAACTAATTTTACCTACAGTTTTTGGGATTAAAGGTGTGTGCTAAGGGTGTGTCTGCATTCCAGCCAGAGTAGACTGGATTGAAATTCCTTTACACACCTTTATTTTCTTTCGTGTCCCACTCTTCCCCTCAGATGGATCAGTTTCTCAGGAAGATGTACAGGTTTCTGTTTCCTCACAGTGAAGATGTGGAGGATCCCCCTGCCGTCGAACAGCCGACTAAGGAAGATTTACAAGTGATACAAATGGAAAACCTGTTCAGCCAGCTAGCTGTGGACGTGAAATCTCTCTTCAACATGAGTTTTCACATTTTTAAACAGATGCAGCAAGAATTTGACCAGGCTTTTCAGTTATACTTCATAACCAATGTAGACTTAATGGAGCCATACCCCGAGGCTCTATCTAAAGAGCAAACCCAAAAGGAAAAACTTGGGCAAAGGTGGGACATTCCCAACGTCTTCCAGCTGTTTCATAATTTTAGTCTCTCTGTTTATGAGAGAGTCCGAGAAATAATTACAAAGGCAATGAATGCAATTGAAGATTCGTGGGAACCACACAAAGGCCAGTTACTAAAGACTCCTCCCCTCTCCCCCTTTCTTCTCTTTCTCGATTTTTTTCCTTCTGCTTTTTTTGTGGTGTGTGCTAGAGTATCTACATGTTCATGTATGTGCTGGTGAACTTGTGGGTATGTGGCCCTATGTACGTGTGCATGTATAAGCCTGAAAGCAACGTTAAGTGTTACTCCTTAGGAACTGTCTTTCTTGTTTTGAGATAGGGTCTGTTGCTGGGACCCGGGGCTCACTGAGTTGGCTAGACTGGCTGAGGAGCAAGCCTCAGGGTTCACCCCACCTCTGCCTCCCCAGCACTGGTATTACAAGCACATGCCACCATGCTGACCTTCTTGCGGGGTGCTGAGAACTCGGGTCTTGTCTTTATGCTTTCATTTTAGGCACCTTACTGACTAAAGTATCTCTCAATGTTCCTTTTCTTTCTTTCACTACCTTTGCCAACCTTTATTTGTTTGTTTGTATGCCTGTTTGTTTGTTGCAAGGCATGATTTTTCTGTAGCCCTGGCTGTACTGGAGCTTGCTTTGTAGATCAGGCTGGCTTCAAACTCAGGGACCTGCCTAGCTCTGCTGGGGTTAAAAGTGTGTGCCGCCACCCCCAGTCCCTTCTTATTTGTTGTGTTTTAATGGGGTCTCATTACTGTTCAGGCTCATAATGGACTGGTCCACATCCTCCTGCCTCCACCTCCCAAATGCTGGGGTTACAGGTGTGTTCCCCTACATAGCTTTGACTTTCTATTGATCAAAGGCCAAGTAAAAAGCTACTTTTTGTTGTTGTTCAAACAGAAATAGGCTCCTGCTAGCTGTTCTCCATTTATGTCAGCCATAGCTGGCACCATGTAAACCAGATTCTCAATGATAATACAGGATCACACAGTTGGGTTCTATCTAGGAAGGGCTTAGCTCACACATTTTGGAAATGGAAGCCAGGAAACAAATCCTTTGTGTCACATTGTTTTATGGGCAGAGAACAGCCGTTATTACTGGAATTGTTGGGTTCTACTTCAAAGTGTAGTCGGTGTTTTTATAAGTGAAATGTTTTGTCTGGTCTCACATCCTAAGCTTCCAAATCCATCCAATATTCAGAACCAGTATCAGTTAGAAACACTACGTATATCAATCCTGGAGTAGAATAAAGTAATTTTCTCCTGGCCTTGTAGGTAGAGATCAATTATCTTGGACCAATGTCCAGAATGTGTTCATTAGAAGAAAATGATGCTCTTGTTTTTACACCTTGCATAGCTACTGCTATTTAAGTGTGCAACATAGGATTAGGTAGTATTTATTATTTATACAGTATTCTGCCTGAGTGTATGCCTGCAGGCCAGAAAGAGGGCACCAGATCTTGTTATAGATGGTTGTGAGCCACCATGTTGCTGGGAGTTGAAGTCAGGACCTTTGGAAGGACAGTCAGTGCTCTTTACCTCTGAGCCATCTCTCTAGCCCCCAGGTTTTTAATATTATTTTAATATTTAATATTTTTTAATTTTGATTAATTTTTAATCAAATAAATTTATTTATTTATTTAATGTATGTGCATAGTTGTATGTTTGGGTGTTGTTTATCAGAAGTCACTTGGTTTTTGTTTGTTAGTTTTTGTTTTAGTTTTTGTTGTTGTTGTTGTTTTCTTTAATATAGCCCTGACTGGTCTTCAATTTAGAGATCGCCTGCCTCTGCCTCCTAAGTGCTAGAATTAACCTTCTCAATGCCTGGAACTCACCAAAAAAGCTAGGCTAGCTGGGCGAGTAAACCCAGTCTCCATTTCCCCAGCACTAGCATTTAAAGTACATACTACTATGGTTGGCTTTTCTCAGGAGTTCTAGTGCTTACTACAGGAGCCTCCTGCTCCTGTAGTAAGCACGTTACTGACTTAACCCTCTCCTCAACCCTGTATGGTGAAATTTCAGGAATGTTTATGTGTGAATGTTGTATTCCCTACAGAGTTGGACCAGAGAGATAGGACTTCAGAGATGTTTCCAGAGCAAAACGGAGGAATGTGTGAGAAATTTGGCCAGAATTTATCTGGATGTTTCAAATTTCATAAAAGATGTCAAAAATGTCACGATTACCTTTCTGAAGGTGAATAATTGTTTTATAATGTCTTTCAGGTGTGTGTTTTGCTGTGATCGTGTGTGTGGGTACATGTGCACACATAAACCTGTGCATGCAGAGAACAGAGGATAGCCTTAGGTATTATTCCTCAGGTGCTGTCTGTTTTGTTTTGTTTGAGACTCGGTTTCCGACTAGCCTGGAACTCACCAAGCTGTCTTAGTCTGCCAGCCAGTGAGCTATAAGTCTTATCCTCCCCAGTGTGGGAATTATAAGCACACCACCATGTCTGACTTTTTAAAATTGGGTTTTGAAAATTGGACTCATAACTTCACGCTTTCCTAGCAAGCTCTGTAGTTCAGACATCTCCCAGCCCTGTTTGTGCGCTCTCATTCTAAGGATGTTCGTCCTAAAGGCTTACAAGAAATTACTCATTCAATGTATGTAAGCTAATCCTTTCATTTTCCTCAGTTCCATCACTGTGGATTTTTTTGTAAGTATGATTAAAGACTAGGAAGTGGTGGTGCATGCCTTTAATGCCAACACTCAGGAGGCAGAGACAGGTGAATCTCTTGAGTTCTGAGTTCAAGACCAGCCTGGTCTACAGTGAGTTCCAGAACAGTTGAGGCTACACAGAGAAATCCTGTCTTAAAACAACCACTACCACAACAACAACAAAGAATGTGTTATATGTATTTTTGTGAATATATACAGAAAGGAAAAACAATGATCAAATTAGGTCAACTCCCTTTTGCTCCATAGAAAAGGAAAATCCACTGATGAAAGAGAACTTTTCATGTAATTTGAAGGTAATATTTAGATAATGACATAATTTTGGGAAAGTGTAGTTCTTTCCAGTTAGGTTAATTACCCCATTGATATTTAAATTGAGAAATCGGATCTTCCTCAGAAGTTCCAGGAAAAGAAAGTTTTTTTCGGGGGTGGTTGCTTGTTTGTTTGTCAAGCTTTGGCTAAGAGTGACCTTCCCAAGGCTAGAAACCCTTTTTCCTCTGTCCTTTCCCTCATTTCTCTCTTTCCCTTAACTCCTTCCCCAGCCCCAGAGACAGACTGTAAATTTTTCTATAAAACTGTTTTGGTGTTGAATATTAGGAGCTAACACTAAGATATTGCAAGGCAAAAAAAAAAAGAAAAAAAAATTATGGCATGCCAGACTTATATTCTCCTCAGGAGTGGGAAAATGAAAGCAGCCCACACTAGAAAAAGAAAGGGCTTTCTCATGGCAAATGAGTAAGTGATTAAAAGAACAGATTTTTACAGTTATTTTTATGATCATAAGAGAGGTAAATGTTACGGTATAATCACTCAGGTAACATAGCATGAAACATTTTATGGTCATTCAGTTCTTAAAACCATGGAAACAGTTTACAGCGTGCAATTCACAAGATTATTGAGGAGGAACAAATCAAGAAAACCAAGTTGAGCCAGGCAGTGGTGATGCACGCCTTTAATCCCATCTCTTGGGAGGCAGAGACAGGCAGATCTCTGAGTTTGAGGCCAGCCTGGTGTACAGAGTTAGTTCCAGGACAGTCAAGGCTACATAGAGAAACCTAGTATTCAAAACCAAAACCAAAACCAAGTTGACCTCTAGCTAAGAACATGATCAAAGTCTAACATTGTTTAACCAAAAAGAAAAAGAAAAATGGACTCAGTGGTCCATTAACAAATACAAGAGCAGTTTTTTTTTTTGTTTGTTTGTTTGTTTTATTCCTATGCTTTTGCATTTTATCTCACTAAAGAAACACTTAAAAGTGTGGTTAATGACTTGAAGGAGGAAGCTAGAAGATACACTAAGAACAATGTGAATTGATATCTTTATAAATTACCCCACAGTACTAGCTAGTCAGTTTCACTGTCTAGGGCTGTGATGGCTAAGCTTCATCTTGATTGAATTTAGAACCACTATGGACACCTACATCTGTATGTGGATAAAGTATTTCTTTTTTGCTGTTTTGGTTGGTTGGTTGGTTGGTTGGTTGGTTGGTTGGTTGGTTGGTTGGTTGGTTTTTCAACATAGGATTTCTCTGTGCAATAGCCCTCACTGTCCTGGACTCAATTTGTAGATCAGGCTGGCCTTGAACTCACAGAGATTCACCTGCCTCTGCTTCCCAAGTACTGGGATTAAAGGCATGTGCTACCACACCTAGCTAGCCTTTTCTTTCTTGTCCCCAAGAGCTCATGTTAATATCATAACATAAAACACAACCTAACTTTTAAAAGTTCTGCTGTCTTTTAAAATCCCATGTCCCTTTAAAATTCTAAAGTCTCTTAACTGTGTGCTTGATTTTAAAAAAATTGCATTCTTTCTTATTCCAAAAGGGAAGAAAAAGGGAATAGGAATACGTAAGCCAATGCAAAATGAGAGTGCAGTGGCATAAAGCCAAATCCTGTCGCTCAGTGTCCAGCACCTGAGACTCGCTGGCTCTTCTGGCTCCAAAAGGCCGATCTGCAGCACACACAGTGCATATTGCAGCCCTAGGTGGGTTCCACACCCCACACGCTGTGGTCGGTGGCAAGTGTCTCATGGTCCTGGCATATCCAATAGCTTGGGGGTTTACACAGTAAATGAAGTTCAACCTTCACCAATCACCTCTTCTGGCCTCTACAGAGACTCTGATCCTTCCAGGTGGTGCCAAGCCTCCACTGTTCTCTGTGACCGCTTCAAAGCTTCAAAACCAGTACCAGCCAGGCAACTCAAAATATGGCCTGTTCCTCTTGGACCCACTCCATGTACTAACTCTGAGGAAATATATATATAT
>NW_026591450.1:6479263-6556065 GCF_907164565.1 Psammomys obesus | reverse complement strand
AAAAATATATAAAAATATATATATATATATATATATATATATTTTTTTTAATTTATAAATATATAATTTTATATATTTTTTTTTTTTTTTTTTTGTCCCAATGAAACAGACAATTTCACTGATCTCTTGTTAATCAAAGCTGATTCTTTAGCCCCAGGAAATCGGCTCTTAAACCAAATCTCACATGAATGGCCCCTATCCCAGGTCTTTTTTGTTTTTGTTTTTCGAGACAGGGTTTCTCTCTGTAGCACTGGCTGTGCTGGACTTACTTTGTGGACCAGGCTGGCCTCGAACTCACAGAGGTCCACCTACCTCTGCCTCCCCAAGTGCTGGAATTACAGGTGTGTGCCACTGCATCCAGCAGGATGAGTGTTTTAAAATTTTTTTACCATAAAAATACGTATACGCTGAATAATGATGACACTTATATAAAGTATTTCTCAAATTTATTTAACTTTTCAGTGTAGTATTTAATTACACAGCATGGATAGAGGATATAGTTAGGGGCATGCCGGAGGTCCTGGGCCAGAGTCATACAACAAAAACAAAAATATCAGAACCAGTCTCTATTTCTCACCCTGCTAAGCCTTCCACAGTACTATATGTTTATAATCTGAGCATCCAGGAGGTGGAAGTAGAAGAATTAGGAGTTCAAGACTGGCCTTAGCTTCATAAGTTCAAAGTCACACTGGGCTACATGAGATGCTATCTCAACAAACAAACACGCCCCCCCCCAAAAAAAAGCAAAACAAGCAAAAAACCCAAACACCAAGCTCTGTAAACTATGTTTACAGATTAATGTTCTGTTAATGAAATACATCTTTGCCTCTTGTAACTTAATGCACTGTAGATGTTCTGAGCATTTGCATACTCTGCAATTCAAGAAGGGTGAGGTTTTTAATACTGTGCTCAACTAATAAGAAAAAGATGCTTTTAATAGTTTGTTGACTGCACCTGTGTGGTGTTTGGCTAGTTTTAAGCCTCTTAAGTATTAGTAATGCCTCCTTTTCCCTTTTGCTTATTATTATTAGCCTAGACTCTGATTTCTCAGTTCTCAGGTGCACTGAGCTTGCAAATGGCAGGTTTCTTGGGCTCCGGAACAAGAATGAAGATATTGTCTCTCTACATGCCCCTTCAACCATATGTCCACCCAACCTTAGAACATGTCAGAAGTTTTTGATATCTGGAATCTGTCTTGGTAGGAGAACTTTTGGAAGATAGTATTTTTTGTGGTTTTGTTTATAAACTACTGTGCTCCACATCCCTGGAGCTTTAGCTGCCTAAAGCTGCTTGAGGTTTTTTTTCCTCCTGAATTGTTGACTGGGTGAATTAGCTGCTTGTTTGATCATTTGAAAATGGGGACAACAGATCCACTTCATACAAGTGTTTTGAGCACTAAATAAGTGGCCTGAAGTATCAGTGATTTTCATTATTCAAGCATTTAAAAAGTCATTTGCAGGGTTGTGTACAGAATAGACGATTGCTCAGTTAGCAGAGTGATGGCTATGCAAGCATAACCTGAGTGTATTCTCCAGAAACCATGCAAAAGGCAGGCATAGTGAAAACCCTAGAACTGGTGAAATGGAGAGAGTGGAGCCCTGGGCTCACTAGCCAGCCAGCCTGACATAATTAGCAAGGCCCAGGGTCCAGTGAAAGGCCATGTCTCAAAACAAAATAACAAAAGAAAGTAGATGGCTCCCGAGGATGACACTTGAGACTGACCCCTGGCTTCTCATGACGTGAGTGCAAACTGCTCCCCGCACATATGCACGGTATGAACTAGTGAACTGATAACTTTCAAAAGCCATCCCGCTCAGGAACCCCATATAGACACTTTTTACTTCTATTTCCTTCCACCTACTAAAGGACTAATCAGTAATTTTTTCCTTGATTGTCTCAAATAAAATAAGTCAGATAGAATAAATGTATCTCATAACTACTCTCTGTCACTGTGCCAACTTCACATTAGCATTAAAAATAACTTAGATAAATTACCCTACAGAGAAGAAAGAGTTGTTTTGATTCACATAAATGGGGGTTTCAGTCAGTGATTGCTTGGGCCCATTGCTTTAGGCTTGTGATGGTGACCTAACATGGTGAAAGAGCGTCATGTATGAGAAGAAAAAAGGAGGGAGAGAGAGAGGAGGACAACGAAGAAGAAGAAGGGTCCTTTAGGCTCAGTGGCCTAAAGACCTTCTAGGCCCCACCTTAAAAAGTTTCCACAACTTCTGGGCTAGGGATTAAGACTTAACACATAGGTCTTCAAAAAAAACATTCTAGATACAAACTATAGCAATTAGTTAATAGATATGACATATGTCAGGTAATACAGTATAAGTGTAATGTAAGTTGATTGTGACAAGGTAAAAATATAAGAAAACAGATGTCCCAATGTGACTACCACACTGTTAAAACATTTTTTAAAAAGCAATTTGTTTTTAAAATGTAAAGAAGGGCATAACAAAACTCCATGTATCCACCATTTACATAAGTATTAAATATTATGAAAGCAGATGAAACCTAACTGTGTCACTCATCCAGATCACATTCCTTTTATTCCCTCAAAAGGAAATGGAGGGAGCCAGGGCCACCTGCCATGCCCCAGCTCATGCCTACTGGTATTACAGAGTCCTGCCAGCTGCATGTGAAGGCTGGATTGCTCTGTAAAGACATTTAATAAAACCCTGCCCCAAGCAAATAAAGGAAACAGAGGGTTGAGGGTGGAGCTCAGTAGAGCACTTGACTTGCATGCACAAAAGCCTGGGTTCCATCCCTAGAATTACATGACAGCGCACACCTGTGGTGCCCCCAACACAGGAAGAGCAAGAGTTCAAAGCCAGCAGCCAGGTATGGTGACTCAGGCCTTTAATCTCAGCACTCTGGAGACACAGGCTGGTGGGGTTCTGTGAGTTCAAGACCAGCCTGGTCTACATAGTGAAACTGTATCTCAAAAAAGAAGATGCAAATGGCAAATTTAGATTTAGTATTTACTTCTACATACTTACTCATAAACTATATCCATGTATACATACACACATACATATACCATACTTAACAGTGTTTTATGTTTAAATTTTTATATCCACAAATTATAATTTTTGACTTAAAATGTTACTTATGAACTAGGCGTGGTGGCACACACTTAGAACCCAGCACCTAGGGAGCTAAGGCTAGAGAATCAAGAGTTGGAACTCAGCCTGAGCTATATAAAGACCCCGTCTCTACAAAAGCAAATAACAGTAGCTGGCCCTGGTGGAGGGGGCACAGGTGAGCAGGCCCTGAGGGCAAGAGCTCTGGAGAGCTGGCCCTGCTACTCGTCTGTCATGAGATGTTGTGGGTGCCATCTGTTGTAGTCAGGTAACCCTGACCCCTCACTGGCTATAGCCCACTGTGGAGAGCTGGCCTCAAGGGTGCGAGAGCGGGAGAGTTGTCCCAGCCTCTCACTGCAGCACTTGGGAGAGTGGGCTGCCTTGACTGGGCAGCATAGTGTAGTTGGCTCTGGAGGCGTGCGTGGGACCCTGTCTCCTGCTGATGGCAACACTGGGTTGCCTAGCCAGAGCAGTGCTGGGGAGTTCACCTTTGTGGTGTGGATTAGGGAGAACTGGTGGACTGGCCAGCTCCAGGGCTCTGAGACAGCCCACCCCAAAATCTCTATCATCTTCAAACAATTGGGACTTGTGAAAGGGCCAGTCCTGCTGTTCCAAAGCTGCAGGATCTCCATGACACAGGACAACAACAAGATAACTGGGAGGAGTCCTCCCGAGGATCCAGTATAGATGGTGTCACAGAGGCCAGAGATCCTGGACCAGACCAAGGACTCCTTGCTAAGAACATTTGCAACATTTGTGTGGACAGAGGGCTATACTGTGGGACACGCTGTGACATAGCACAGCTTCTACGATGAGATGTCTTCTGTTTTGTTTTTTGTTGTTATTGTTCGTGTGTGTGTGTGTGTGTGTTTAATTTGGGAGGGAGGTTTCTATGGAAAGGGAAAGATATAAGGGGAAATGAGCTGGACTGGAATCAATAAAAAGTTTTAATAAGCTTTTGCTTCACTACCTTATAGCTAGCCTGTGGCAGCCATTCCAAATAATGCATTCATTGTGTCTTTTCTATAGAAAAAATAATTTTCCCTCTTTGATGGGAGGGAGAGAATGTGCTGTGGAAGGGACAAATCAGAGGCTTCTGCGTTAGTCAAAGTTTTGGAGGAAAGGGCTAACAGGCAACAGGCTTTGCACTGCCCAGCAAGTGGTATAGTCCTGAGCCACACCTCAAGCACTGCCCCCCCCCTTAAAATATGGGCAGTAAGCATGTGAGACTTTTGACAAGACGGTCTTTTCCTTATCCACCCACTTCTGCTCCATAAAACCATATAATTAGCAATTAATTAAGCCAGGTCTCATTTGAAAGTGATATCGGTAATATTACCACAGACAACAAACACTAATTAAGAACTATGGGTCTTAAGGCCAAGCCAACCACTTACAAGTTTCCCGGACCTTTTCTTCCCTGTTTCTTTACCTCTTTGCTAGACTGCCCTGATGTACCTGAACTACACATAGAATTCCTTGAGGCCCTGAAATTAGTCAATGTATCCAGTCAGCAATATGATCAGGTTATCCGGATGGCCCAGTATCATCTGGAAGACACCACGTATCTGATGGAGAAGATGCGAGAGCAGTTTGGATGGGTGTCTCTACTGGCAAGCCATAACACAGTGATGGGGGGCATCTTTAATTCAACAAAGGTAAGGAACTCCAAGCAGAAATGGCATGTGCTACCTCTATTTTGCTAGTTACTAACTGATTACAGCCGAATTTGAAAATAAGCTGGAGAAGAATACACATTGCTCCATTGTGGCTGTACCCAAGCCCACTTAACCCAGTGTGTGCTTCATGGTCTAGAAAGCTGTGCGTGGTGGCTCACATCTTATTGCACTGGTGTTTTGGCTGCAAGTATGTCTGTGTGAGGGTGTCAGAGCTTGGAGTTACAGACAGCTGTGAGCTGCCATGTGGGTGCTGGGAATTGAACCCAGGTCCTCTGGAAGAGCACTCAGTGCTCTTAACTGCTGAGCCATCTCTCTAGCCCCCTGCCCGCATCTTTTACATCAGCTACCCATAAGGCTGAGGTAGGAAGATTTTAGTTCAAGGTCTGAATGGGCTACAAAGTGAGTTCTTTGCCAGCCTAGACAACTTAAGTAAGACCCTGTCTCAAAACAACACAAAAGATTTTAAAGGGCTATAAATGTAGCTTATTGGTGGATTCACCTAGCATTTCTGGGTCCTGTACTGAAGTGGGATGAGGCCATAAAATGCAAAATGAATTTATATCTACATTGACTAATTCTTCTCATAGAAACAGGATTATAGCTAATAGTGACAACCCTAAACTAATAGATTTTAAGAGAGAAGAGTTTTAGGTAAAGTTCAAAATTGGACACCAGCAGCTAGAGAGATGCCTCAGCAGCTAAGTGCATTTCTGATCTTTCAGAGAGCCCAGGTTCGATGTTCAGGTTTTCAGTTTTCCTGATGTGATATTCTGTTCTGGCCTTCTTAGGGACCAGGCATGCATGTGATATACAGATATAAATTCAGGCAAAACACCCATATACATAAACAAAAATTTTAAAATTAGACTCTGAAGCTTAACAGCTGAGAAATACTAGAAAAGGTCTTTAACCTTTCTAGGCCTCAGTTTTTTCACTAAGATGGGAATAATGGAATCCACATTAAAATGTTTGCTTGTAAAGCTAGTGCATTTCCTTAGTTACTAAAAAAAAAAAAAAAAAAAAAAAAAAAAAGTAAATCATAGCACTTAATTCTTTTTGATACAATAAACTAAGTCACTGTCTTAGTGTTCTATTGCTGTGAAGATACAACATGACCCAGGCAGCTCTTATAAAGGAAAACATTTAATTGGGGCCGCCTTACCTTTTCAGAGGTTTAGTCCAATACTGTCATGGTGGGAAGCCTGGCAGCGTCCAGGCAGGCATGGAGCTGAAGGTTCTATATCTCAATCCTCAGGTAGCAAGAGGAGACTGTGTGTGCCACGCTGGGTGTAGCTGGAGCATCTGTGACCTCAAAGCCCACTTCCACAGTGACACTCTTTCTTCGACAAGGCTGTACTTAATAGTGCCACTCCATATGGGCAAGCATTCAAACACATGCGTCTATGGGGACATACCTATTCAGACCACCACCAGTCAACTTATGGATTAAGTAGTATCAGGTCTGAAGAATTAAATATTGGTGGCTCAGTGGTTAAGAGCACCTGTTGTTCCTGAAGAGGATCCAAGTTTGACTTTTAGGAAGCACATGGTGACTCACAGTTGTCCATAACTCCAGTTCTAGGACATCTGACACCCTCTTCTGACCTCCTCAGGCACCAAGCATGCAAAGCACTTAGTACACAGATGTAATGTGAGCAAAGCACCCATAACACAGAACATAAAATAGATATAAAATGTTTTTAAACTAAATATCATCTAAATTATGCTGTCATCTTAAATTGCATCTGTGCTGTGACTCCCACATTTGCTCACTCTGTGCTGCATAAAACTGGCTGACTTCGTCCTCAGCCATGCATGCCTATGACCACGCACAATTAAGTAAACCAAAGTGCTACATTAATTCCAGTGGGGTTAGCACGGGTGGAAGGGTCCTTAAAAGAACCTGGCTACAAAACATACAGGGCATAGCAACTAACAGTGCAACAACGCTCTGTGCAATATGTGATGTTCCGTAGAGGAACAGAACTGATAGAGTGAAATAAAATATTACAAAGGGGTTTATTATACTGACTTACACGATAGGAACTAGGTAGTTTGACAACGGTGGTCTGTATATTCAAGAGGCCGAGAACCAGCAGCTACTCAGTCCACTAGGCTAAGAAGCCTCAGCAACAACCCCTCTCTAGTGTTGAAATCATGGAGGACTCCTGGAGAGTCATTGGTCCACATTGGAAGCTAAAGAAGCTGGGCTGTGAGAGCAGCAGAGGATAGCAGCTGTGGCGGCAGCAGCAACAGCATAGCAGACGCACTCACCAGGAAGGAGTGAAGGCGGGCGGCAAAGAGCCACAGCTTTTTCCTCTGATCTCTTTATAAGAGGGTGGCAGCAGGATGGTGCCACATACAAGTAATCTATCCAGAAAATACTGTCACGGGCTCATCCAGAGGCATGTCTCTTAGTTGACTGCAGCTATAATCAAGTTGACATCAAGGTTTGCTACCACAGTGCCCTATTACCCACTCCTGCTCTAGCCACCGACTGTGATTCAGAATGCTATGGTGGATCTAGGTGCAGCTATCAATGCCTTGCAGCAATGTTCTTATTTGGCAATGCCCTTCCCGCCTTTTCCAGGTTGCTTCACTAATCCCCTTAAAGGTTTCACCTGGGAGCATCTCTTTAGCAGTCAGCTCATGTTGGAACCTCAGCCTGTTTTTAGGGGATCTGACATTTTGCTCTTTGTCAACATTCAAATTGTAAGCCATGCATAGTTTGAAAACTAAGCTTAGCTACTCATAACAAACAGGTTTTTTTTTTAAAGTTAAGCTTTGAGGTAAATGTCTGCACTCTTCTCAGCACTTAAGACGTAGAGGCAAGAGGATCAGGAGTTTAAGGCTGGCCTCAGCTGTGGAAGACTGTCTCAAGAAATCAAAACAAGCCTAGTATGGTGGTACACACCTATAATCTCAGTAGCCTAGAAGCTGAGGGAGGAAGATTTCAGAGAGTTCAGGGCCAATCTGGGCTATATAACAGGTGTCAGACTAGGTAGGGCTGTATAACAAGATTGCCTCACCTCATTCCCATGTTTGAGGATCTGGGCTCCATCTGGGCAGGTCATGAGGTAGATGGATAAAAACAAAGAAAGGGATGAAGGGAAGGGGGAAATGGAAGAGTAAGCAAAAAAAATTTTTTTAAAGAAAAGGGTCTTATTTACCTCACAATTCTGGAGTCTGGAAAGC
Organism: Psammomys obesus; assembly: GCF_907164565.1. Lineage (NCBI taxonomy): Eukaryota > Metazoa > Chordata > Mammalia > Rodentia > Muridae > Psammomys > Psammomys obesus. The sequence goes on along the minus strand of NW_026591450.1, from coordinate 6,548,102 downwards.
CCAATATCAGCTTCTTAGCTTCTGGAGTGAGTCGTGTGGTGCTCTGTGCGTGCCAGGAAGGAACAGCCAGCAGAATGGAAATAGAACTTGTATGAGAGAGACTGAGGCGTTGGTAAAGGGGGAGGTGCCTCCTCACAGCCTACAGCCTGTGCTTAAGAGTAACTGGGGCTTGGAGATGGAACTCACTGCAGTGAGCCTTGTCCCCTCATAAAGGCCCCAACAGCTCTCAGTAACATTACAGAGAATCAAGTTCCAGCGTGAGCTTTGGAAGGGATAAATCACATCTAAACCATAGAAGGTAATAGTACTCCATTCCCCAGTTTTCAGATGAAAGCACAGAAGACTGCTCACACAGAGTGAGCATTAGAAAGAAGCCTGATGGGAAATAGTGTGGGTTCCCCCCACCCCAACAGAATTGGTAGGCTCAGCTACCTTGATAAACGAAAGAATGGCTTATATAAGCTATTCTTCTCAAAGCAGCTCTTATTTCATCGTGTAAAGAAAGTGCAAATCATAGACCTGCAAGTGTTGAAGCCTTCTGTCTGAACGTCACAAATTATAACAAATAAAGAAGTTATACCCCTTGCTTATTTATAGTTTTTATAGTTGTTTACTATACAATTAATTATGTGTTAGACTAGGCACAGATGTTTATGGCATTTATTTGTTAGATTTACTGAAAGGACAGTAAGTAGATAGGACACAGATATTCCTTTATAAACCAGAATTGCAGCCAAGCATGATGGCATGCAGCTGAAAATCATAGCACTTGGGAAATGGAAACAGGAGGATCAGGAGTTCAGAGTACTCCTCAGTTACGTAGGAAGTCCAAAGCCAGCCTGAACTATATAAGCCCTTTTTCAAACACCAAAAAAACCCAAAACCAAACAAAAATAGAATTATTAAATTTGTTATTTTAATTTGCCCTTTATGTTTTTGATAGAGGAATTTATGGGAAAACATTTTTAAAAATAGTTCTGTTAATGTTATATCAAGTTGGATTTAAAGTTTAGTTCCATTAAAATGGTTAAAAAGACATTATATGCACTTGTTAATTTATTGAGAGGAACTAAGCCAGATGTAGTAGCACATGCCTGTAGGTGTGGCCTTCAGAGGTGAGGCACACTGAAGTTACCCTGAATATATAGTGAGACCCCTTTTCAAAACCAAATCAAAGAAAACAAAAGCAGGGGGAAAGGGAGAGAGGGGAAAGGGGCGAGAGAGAGAGAGAGAGAGAGAGAGAGAGAGAGAGAGAGAGACAATTGCTTCTTGCCAAATCACACATAAAACCAAAACCTTACATTCCCTAGAAAAATTACAAAATTTGGCATTCCACATTAATGTCTGTAAAACAAACAATAGTATTCATTAAACACTTCAGCAGCTCACTTGGGTTCTCTGACTTCTCTTGGGGACAGGTGGTGTCCTTATGTGAGTGGAAGTCAAAGGACAACTTTTGGGAGTGGGCTCTTTTTTTCCATCACGTGGATCCCAGGGACCTAGCTGAGATCATCAGGCTTGGCAGCAAGCACACTTCCCTGCTGATCCATTTGGTTGGCTTATGTTATTAATATTGAACATATGCTAGATTTGAAAAACTTTTTATTCTGTAATCTTTCTTCTTCTTCAGGCAGTTCCAAACATTCATGGAGGAATGTCTTCCAAACAGGATGGAATTATGCCTTCCTCTAACGTCACAGTCCAGAACCTTCCTGAAGAAAGTGCTGAGGGCGCAAACATCATTGACTATGTGGTAGCAAAACTTCAGCAGCATTTTAAGGGACATTTTAAAGCTTGGTAAGAGAGTAGCTGATTAGGAGAGCTTTGTTGATAGGGTAGGTGACTCATAAAAAGAAATAACTGGAAATACAAGAATTGGGGAGGAGCTATCAAATTTGTCGATGTTAAAAGGCTGTGTAAAATGTTCCTAGAAGGTCACACACACACACACACACACACACCCCTTTTCCTAGCAGAAGTTGGCAGATCTCATGGATGCAAGGCTAGCTTAGTCTCCATAGCCAGTTCCAGGCCAGCCAGGGCTACATAATGGGACCATAGGAATGTGATGTCTTGGAGACTCATATATTAACAGTGGGGATATACGTTGGTTTTCCCTTTTATTATTTTCCCTCATTTTTGAGACAGACCTTTGTTACAACATCCAAGCCAACTGACCTCCAGGTGTGACTGACCACACCCAGCTGGCTTTGCTATTTAATTATATAGCTAGAGTCATACAAGTCCTTTTTCACCTTTTTCTACTTCTGGAATCAATGTAAGGAATCAGCTTAAATTTGATTGAAAGTTCCCCCTTCAAGATTTATATTTGGAAAATTAGTTAAAACAGTAAAATATTTAAACTAGTAATTCTGTTTCTTAGAATCCAACCTAAAAAATCAATAGGAAATGTGAATAAAAAAATAAATGATAGCAGTAGTTTTGTTAAAATGGCAAGGTTACAGCTAAATTGTCTTTTACAGGCATGGAGATTAGGCGGGGTGTGTTTGTGCATGCCTCTGATCCCAGCTTTTGGGAGGCCAGCCTGGTCTACAGAGCTATTTCCAGGACAGGCAGGGCCACATAGAGAAACCCTGTCTCAAAAAAACCAACCTCCCCTCCCCCAAAAGGTGTGGAGAATGTGATTCTGTTACTTTTAGAATTATGAGGCTGTAACTTAAAAAGAATTAAGGTGGATGTGTTATTCTGTGGCTGGATATTCACCTAGCACGGATGAGGCCTGGGTTTAATCCCCAACCACTGAAAATAATAAATGAATGGATCTAGACATATATATGTATATATTTAGAACCCTCTTCTGGAATGCATCCTAGGTTCCCGATGTTTCATATCAGTTTGTGATGTGTTTATTTTGCTGTTCCACACTTGGGTTCACACACAAGCTCCACAGTTAGAGAGTGCAACACAATGTCTTATATATCTGGAGTATCGATAACATCATTGTTATAAAAAAAAAAAACCACACGCATTTCGTTAAATAGGATAATGGGTCATGAGTAACAGAAGTGCCCTGGACCTGCGTGTATGCAGAGTTTAGTTTCACAGCTGAGGAAGGGACCATCTCTTTTATTTGTTTGGTGCTGGGGATGGAATATAGGGTGTTGAGCTTGCTAAGTACATACTTTGCCACCGAGCTACACCATAAAAATTCAGGTTCAATAAATCGGAAACTGTGAAGTTAAGAATATCCATGTGAGCGCTGCGCATGGTAGAGGCAGGACACTCAGGAGTCAGAGGTTATCTTCAGCTATATAGAGAATTTCAGACAGCTTGGGCTATCTCAAAAAACCAAAAGGTCTATGTGGGGGAAAATATTCCTACCTGAACCTAGAAAAAGGAGAGGGGGAAAGAAAGTAGTAGAGAAGAGGAAGGGGGTCCGGGAAAGAGGAGAGGAAAGGAAAGGGTAATAGGGAGTAGATACAGTCAAATTATGTTACATATGTATATGAAAATGAAGCCTATTATTTTATGAAATTAATATGCACTAACAATGTCCACATGTGGGTTTTGTATTACTTTGTATATATGAATTTTTATGAAAGCTATAAACATTTACCAAATTACCTGTTCTGATATTTTACACCAGCAAAAAAACAAAAAACAAAACAAAACAAAAAACTACACTAAGACGATAGTTTTAAATATTACTATTTTGACTATAGCTTGTAAAAGAATTTTAGTTCAGATCATGGCTGCTATGGCAAGAGATCATATCCTTTTAGGTCTGTGTAATCCAGCTGAAATAAAAACATGCCTTTAATCTAGGAGACAGAAGCAAAGAGACCTGAGTTCAAGACCAGCCTAGTATAGAGCAAGTTTCAGGTAAAGAAAAGCTTAGGTCCAGGTGTGCTGGTACACGCCTTTAATCCCAAAGAAGGTAGGTAATGTTAGTTTGCAGAAGAAAGCATCCATGTTTCAAAGTGACGTCTAATTGAGTGGCAGAAAAGATGAATCAGAGAAAGATTTGATAGAGTAGGATATGCCTAACTCTGAGGAGAAGAGGGAGAAAAGGGAAGCTACTCAATGGGGGTTGGAGGTGGGGAGAAGAAGAAGGAGGGAGGGAGGAGAGGAGGCAGTTTTACCAGGACAGTAATAGAGTTGTAGAAAGAGAGAACACAGGTGAAGACAGAAGGAGGTAGGAGATTAGAGCAAATTGCTGGAGTTAGTTGGAGGCCAAGCAGAGAAATTCAGGATCCAAGAAAAAGTTGGATTGAATAAGTCAGCTGCGAGAGGAGTTTGAGCCAGAACAGTTGAGTTGAACCAGCCATCCCAGAGCTCAGAAAGAATATGGTAAACTTACTAAGCAGTCAGTAAGTCTCTGAGGCTGAAAACATTCTAGGTTAGATTGTTCAGAGGCTAGAAGCTTCTAGGACTAGGACTAAACTAGCAAATGGAGGCAATCATTCTCCAAGACAACAACTGAATCGGGTGAATAAAAGTTGCTTTTACAATAGCTACTTTTGTTTAAAAGATAAGATGTAATACATCCTGCATCCAACAAGAATTATCTCGTTAGCTGAAACCTGCAAATCCTAAGATATAATACAGACTCATACAGTAAACATTAATTATAGGCAAGTATGTTAGCCCTGTGTTAGGAAGGAGTGTTAATGTTCTTATGTTGACTAATAACTAGGTATATTGTGTTAAAAATGAAAATTCTTTCTGTTGTGCTTGTTTTTAAGCTATTTTTGTTTGGGGTATTTAAGCTTCTTCCTCCCTTCCACCAACCCTTTAACCCTAGGTAAGAGAGAGAAGGTTAGTGGGGAGAGGGGCACAGACCCCTTTGCTTCTCCTGCTGTTTAGGATCGATGGGTTCTTTTCAGGCTATACCAGTCACCATCAAGAGCAAACGCAGCAAGCAATCTCCTCCAAGCTGCTGTGTTGAAACGTTCCTCTCTGTCTCCTCCAAGCCGCCACACCATCCATCTCTGGTCTCTCCACACTGCCACCCTTCTCTTTCTGGGCTCTCATATTTATATCCTTCAGAGTTCTAGACTACGCCCTTCTCCGTGCTGCACGAGGCAAGCTGTTTCCAGTTGGCAAAGACCGTGCCCCACGGGAGGCAGTTATCAGCTGTGGACAAACTAAAGCCCAAACTAAAATCCCACACTTGGGATTAAAACAAAAACATATTTATATGACATAACTGAATTTTTAAATAAACCAAAACCTCCGTTACATCTTTCTTAAAGTGTAAATATATCCTTCATTGAATGACATATCAGAGGTTCTGTGTATTAAAATAAACATTAACTCACCTAGGTGTTTATATTCTGTTATTTCTACAAATGTGTCAATTCCTTTTCTTTCTTTTTGGATTTCTTTTCTTTTTTGCTTGACAGGTTCTCTCTATTCTGTAGCCCTGGCCGTCCTGGAACTCAGTATGTAGACTGAGCTAGCTGGCCTCAGACTAAGAGATCCACCTGCCTCTGCCTCGCAAGTGCTGGAATTAAAAGTAGAATTAAAACCGCAGCCTGTTTTATTTTCTTTTGTAAAATTTTATTTTGTGTGTGTGTGTCTGTGTGTGTGTGTTTGTCCATGTATAAGTGCAGGTGCCCATGGCTGCTAGAGGCCATTAACTGCCCCCAAGCTAGAGCTGAAAGCTGTTGTTCTGCAAAGGGTAGCATGTCTTCTTAACTGAACTGTCCCTCCAGCCCAAATGTGTCACTTTCTAATTAAACAAAGGATTCTCACCTCAGTGTTTTTAAATTTGGCTTTTGGGATGGGGGTTTCTCAGGGTAGCCCTGGCTCTCCTGGAACTTACACCTCAGACCAGGCTGGCCTTGAACTCACAGAGAACTGTTTACCTCTGCTTCCTGAGTTTTGGGATTAAAGGCATACACCATAAAACCTAGCTCAGTTTAAAGCATCTGTCCCCACCACTCTTTTTAAGTATTATTCAATCCTTTATATGGTAAAGGATTAAGCTTTTGCATAGTTATTTTTACTGTGGTAAAATATACATAGCATGAAATTTGCCATTTTAAATGTAGAATTCTGAGGCATTGAGTACATTTATACTGTGAAACTATCACCACTCTCTATCTCTAGGCATTTTTCATTTTCTCAAACTAAACTCTCCAGCCACTAAACATTCGGTTCCCCTTCCTGTTATCCCCTACTGCAGTGCCTGTCAGTCAGTCTAACCACTCTTAGCATCTCATGTGTGTGGGGTCATACACTCCTCTCCTTTTGTGAGGGACAAGTATCATCTAGCTTGATGTCTTCTAGGCTCATCCCTCTTGTATCACTGGTTGGTTTTCCCTATTTCATTACGTGTATAGATCAAATTTTGCTTTAATATCTGTCCATCCACTAGATGGGTCAAAGGTGGATGAACTCATCCCTCTTTCCACGTGAGTGCAAAATGCTGCTTTGGACATATACATAACGTTACACTTATTAATTAATTAATTAATTAATTTATTTATGTCTTTTGAGAAAGGGTTTCTCTGTATAGCCTTGGCTGTCCTGGAATTCACTTTGTAGACCAGGCAAGCCAGGAAGCAAAAGAGATCCTCTTGCCTCTGCCCCTCCCCGAAAGGGCTGGGATTATAGGTGTGTGCCACCTCACTGGGTTTACATCGTTCTCTCTAAAGTAGGGTAAACAAACAGGCTGAGTATACAGTAGGCTAGCAATCTTGAGTTCAAGGTGTAGGATTAACTCTGGCTGGGGGGTCCAGCAAAAGTCCCAGTTCTCTTAGAATGTAAAAGATATTTTCAGAGTACCGAATTGCCACCTCCTTTCTTTCATAGAAAGACATTTTAATTTCCTTAGATTTCTCCCTAAACTTCTATTTTCTGCTGAAAATTTTATCAATAATGTATATTTACGCCCAACTATCGCTTGTTGATCAATAAAACAAAACATCTAAAAACTGAGGTTTAAAAGTAAAAGAAATTTCCCGTAACACCAAATAAATCGGTATCAAACATTCTTGCTAGATCACTACCATTGCAATTATTCATATTGACAAAATAATATGTTGTGAAAAGGAACCAAACTGAAGGCATTTTGAATAAAACTTCCATTTTGAAAGGGGGCCAAATAGAGTTTAAGTTCTCAAGACCTCCCTGAGTAACTGACATCCTGCTTGGCAAAACAAAGAGACATGTACTTGGATTTGGTTGGCAAGTTGAAGCATGAATGCTAGGCAAGTGTCCCCTTAACAGTTGAATAACCCAACCAATAGGCAAGTTGCCCTGGCACAGTTGAATAATCTAACCAATGGGAACAGCATAAGCGTATAACAAGGAAATGTTCGTAAAGAAGTCCTCTATCGGGGGCTGGAGAGATGGCTTAGCGGTTAAGAGCAATCTGCTCTTTCAGAGGACGGGGGTTCAACTCCCAACACCCATATGGCAGCTCACATCTGTCTGTAACTCCAGCTCCAGGGGCTCCAACAGTCTTACACAGACATACATGCAGTTAAAACAACAACTGGGCTAGAGAGATGACTCAGAGGTTAAGAGCACTGGCTGCTCCTGCAGAGGTCATGAGTTCAATTCCCAGCAACCACATGGTGGTTCATAACCAGCTATAAGGAGATCTGGTGCCCTCTTCTGGCGTGCAGGTTAACATGTAGGCAGGACGTAAATAAATCTTAAAAAATAAAAAAAAAACAATGGACACACACACAAAAAAAGTCCGGTGCTACTGGAGCACTTTGGGAGTCAGAGGCAGGGGGATCTCTGGGAGTTAGAGGTGAGCCTGATCTGAAGCCAAGGCTACACAGAGTAACCCTGTCTCACAAAAACAAACAACAAAAAGAAGTTCCCTATCCCTAAATCCTGATTGGTGGAAAAATGTAAATGTAACTTGGCAAAGATATTTGTGGATTTCAGGTTTAAGAACTCTGTAATGTTCTAGCTCTGGGTCACAGTTCAGCTTGAGTCTGCTCTGTGGCCCTAATCAATCACTAGTAACCTGAGCACAATACATTTTTGTCATTTGTTTAAATACTAAGATGAATATTTGAAGATACAGTCAGCTCCTGCGTCTGTGCTGTTGTCCCTGACTGGTTAGTTTTGGCTGCCTAATGCAAAGAAAGCTATTGCTTTCTTTATGCCTGTTTGGGTTGTTTTGGACTTTTGGATCCCAACAATATGTTACAAATTGTTATGACTATGAACTGAAAAGTTCTTCATGGCACTGGGGTGACCTGAACTAGCAGGTCATTCTTGAGTGACATGTCCTGAGAGAGGACCAGGAGATCAGAAGATAAGGTGATATGGATGTGTTTGTATTGGGAGGTCTCTCGTAAGAAGTACAGCACATTACCTTCTATTTCCAGGGGATAAATGGGATAAAGTCAGCAGGAAACGTTCCAGGCAATGCTGCACACAGGCTATCTCCAGAACATTACAGACCAAGCACACAGCAGCCTTGGGACTGATAACTGTAGTCCTTAAGGGTGAGAAGATTGGGTTCTTAGGATTTGCCGCTGAAGCTTCCTAAGGCTCTGGCCCCCAGGTCATTACCGGTTCTGCCAAGCTTATCCTGGCTTCAGAGAAGGAGGGTGTTCCTTCTCCGTACATCAGGGCTTCCGGGAAAGCCTCAGGTTAGTCTAGCCCTCAGCACCAGGGAATGAACCTCGGTTCTGGATGTGTCCCATCCTGGCCCATCTAAGAAAACTTGCTTGGAAACTTTCTAATCATTTGTCTCTTCTGGAAAACCAGTTCCATGAAGACCAGGTCCTTGCCTGTCTTGCTCCTTGTTGACACAAGCAAGGCATTGTAATAGAAGTGTTTGTTACATGTATTAATAGATGCTTGTTTGAGTATCATTTATTCTGGCTAATATGTATTTAGCATCTAGCTTCAAAGAATCCTTTCCATCAAAACAAGGTTCTTAAGGAAGGCTACGATAAAGGATTTTTCATGAGAGTAGAAGAGTCCACTCTTAGGTTTTGGTTCACCATGATTGGCTTATCCTGGGTAGGCTCAGTATAGAGAAAATTAGCACAAAGCTAACATACAACTGAGTAGTCTGTGCTCTTTTCTGCCTGGATTCCACTGGTGGTTCTGTAAGAGCAGCCAGGGCTGTGAACTGCTGAGCCATCTTTCCAGCCTAACAACACAAACATTTCCATTTTGAGCGTTGAGGCTGAACTTTAGCAGGAACACAGGAGATCCTGCCGCTGTGTTAGCTTCGCCCACTGTGACATGGTTGGTACCTGAGACACTCATCTCATGGAGGTTTATTTTGGCTGGTTTTCAGAACACAGTTGCTTGTTTTAGTTGCCTTCTTGTCCGTGGGAACAACATCTTACTCTACCATGCACGGCACATTATTGTGATTCCCAGTTGTGAAGTTAGACCCTGTTTACCTTGTGGCTGGAAGCAAAGAGAAACAGGAAGCAGCCAGGATCCCAGTGTTGCCGTCAAGAATGGCTATTTCTGGTCACTAGACCCCGCTTGCTGAAGGTTACACCACTTCCCAGTAATAACCCAGGCTGGCCAGCAAGCCTTTTAACACATGGGCCTTTGGGGTGGGGGATTCTTACCCAATTCATACCATAAGCAAAAATGACAAATGTGAGATACAAGGGGAAAAAAAAAAAAACAAAAAACTCAAAAAATATAGACTTGGTCTGGGTTTATTGCTCAGTGGTGGCGTGAAACATGTGGGAAGTCTTGGGTTCAAGTGTGGGGGGAATTGATAGTGTTTAGAATGTTTCAATAGAGCCCAAATCCTATCCTTCGTATCCCCAGACATAACCAAAATTGAAAGTTTGTTGGGCATCTAAATGAAGTAACAGATCTCCTGCTGCAGGTACACTACGCACATGTATTAGTACCTTTTAAACTCACCAAATAGTTCTACTCACCAGTGATTAAAATGTGGCATTAAAATTTGAAAAGCTGAACGGAGTAACAGCGATGGTAAAGGGCTTGCCACCAAGCCTGATGAGCTGTCTCCATACCCTGATATGTAAGCAAAAGCTTACAAGGCACGCACACTAAATGCACACTTTAAAGAATGCTTGAAAAAAAAAATCTAACAATGTGCACCTTCGACTTGTTCCAGCTGATAGCCTTCAGCACGGCTGGGAAAATAGTCATGAGAACGGGAATCACTCCGTCCTTTTTTAGATATTGGGCAACAAAGCGGTTTGTTTCTAAATTGCACGCCCAAGGAACCAAGCCCCTCCCGGGCTAGGAAAACGAGATCCTAATCTTCACTGCATCAAGAGGCAAGCTCTGAATGTATTCTAGTCTGAGCCAAACCCCTTCTTGAGACAAGGTCTCCTGTACCGAGGATGGCCTTGAACTTGGCTGTGAGGGAAGGATTGCCTTAAACTCCTGATCCTCTAACCTCAGCTTCCTTAGAGCTGGGACGCCTTGACCGTATAGGCTCTTAGTGCCGAGATAGGGTAAATCAAGAGACAGTGGGCGCGGGTTTGTTCCGACAACTTCAGCCACGTGGGCGCGGGACCCGCCAGTTCCAGGTAGCCCGTATCTTTCCAGCAGGAAGTGCGGGGAAAAGAGCGCGCGGAAGGTCCCTGCTTTGGCGCCAACTACGCCGCCGCCGACTTCTCCGCTATGTCGGTCGCCGGCTGCGAGCTACCGGTCGCCGGCTGCGAGCTGCGGCGGGGCGCGTTGGAACCGCGGCACGGGGAGCTGCAGTACCTGGGGCAGGTGGAGCACATTTTGCGCTGCGGGTTCAAGAAGGAGGACCGCACCGGCACTGGCACGCTCTCGGTGTTCGGCATGCAGGCGCGGTACAGCCTGAGAGGTGAGCGTGGCTGGTCCCCGCTGGCGGGATGGACTGCGGGAGGACCCCGGCGGTCTGGGCGCGCGGAGGCGCGGGGCGGGCGGCCGCGGCTGGTCCTGAGCCGGGCTCCCAGGGTCCTAAGCTCATCGTCCCCGCCCCAGGGCTGCTAGGTGACAGCTCTGCGGGTGAACCTGGTCCTAAAGGCTCGCCTTCACTTTTTCTTTTTTCTTTTTTTTAACCCCTGTTTTGACCGCCTGTCCTGAGGCCCGAGGGAGGGGGTGGGAGAAACTTGTCGTCCCGGCTGGTCCGGAGCTTGTCCTGAGGTCCGGACTTTGCTCCTCCTCTTCCTCCCCTTAGTTAACGTTTCCTTTCTGCAACAGTTTTTAAAATTGGAGCGAAAATAACTTGGGCGGCGCTACCGAGGCGCGGAAAAAGGGGAGATCCCAGGCCCGAGGCGGAAACTGGGGTTTTCCCTAACAGCCTGGGCTTTTAAAAAGGAACCGAGAGGAAGTGTGGGCGCACGGGCTGGCCCCGGGGAAGAAGCGCTCTCTTTGGGTTGCTGGAATCGAGGGCTCGGGGTTGGGAAGGGCACGGGACCTCCTAGTGTTGGCTGGGGGCGGGAGTTAATGGTGTTGGCCCTTAGGATGAATGATGAGCAGCCAGACACTGGCGTGGAGAGTTGCCTTGAGTGAAGATATACCCATTCATTGTTAGGGGGTTCACGTAGTCTCAGACATGTTCTTGAAACTTCAGCTCCTACTGCACAGATGCGCAGATTAATCCAGCCTAAAGGGCACCCGAGAACAGTGGACTCCAATGAACCACAGACCCAGTTTTTAATCCACTTCTGCTTAGACCGTGGACAAGTTTTGTTTTCTTGTCTGTGTTTTATCCTTAATCTCTCTGGTCTTCATTCAGCTTTCCCGTGGAGATGTTAAAAATGGAAGCAATGTAAGCAATGTTCTCATTGCAAAACATTTACTCAGGCGTCTCTAGCCTGGACCTTTTTTCTTACCTGTCAGTTGCTTTGACCTGCCCTGCCCTGCCCCTTTGCCTCTTAAACTGTGCAAACTTGTGCATTTCCTTTAGGTACCTGTGAAGTGGAGGTCACAAAGCTCCCTGACGGACATTCTGAGTTAGTAAACAATTCTGTTTTTATGTACTAGGACAGTTTGTTTCCAAATATTTGAAAACTGTTCTTCAGTTTTTACCAGAGCGATATCACCTCTCTGCCGGGAGCATGGGAGACCTGGGCATGGGTGCCTTTAGGCTGTGTCCGAAGCCACATTTTGGGTGTTGTCATTGCGCCCCAATGAGAGCATTCACAGTGTCTGAGTAGTGAGTGGGAGCTTTTTCTCTTTGCCCGTGGGTGACCCCTGAGTCTCTGTAGAACTGTGGTGTCGCCGACTTGTCCTGTAGGGGAGCAGGAGTTCCTGTTTCCTGCAGCCACTCCAGGATTTTGTGTTCCAGGCAGTTTCTCCACAGAGAAAGCTGGATGGAGGCTTACTGTATTTTACCACATTTTAACTGGGTGACAAACTGTTTTTCAGATGAATTTCCTCTGCTCACAACCAAACGAGTGTTCTGGAAGGGTGTTTTGGAGGAGCTGCTGTGGTTTATCAAGGTAGGAGGTGCTGCTATTGGAAGAGCCAGTCCTCACAATAATCGTCCTAGAAGTGGCTCTTTGGCCACTCCCACTTCTCTGACTCGTTTTCTGGTTCTGGCTTTAGATGTTTTTCTCTCTCCCACCCTTCCTGCTCTCCTCACTGATGTGAACATACTGGGATAGTTCTGCCCTGGCCTCTGGCCCTTGCCATTTTCATTACCTTTTCCTTCCATATGGAGTGTGAGTCTCCCTTCCAGTCCCACTCAGACAGTCTTGATCTAGTCAAGGCGGATTCTTCTCCCTTCTCGCTTCCTTGTTTCTCTTTATGGGGGGGAAAAAAGGGTCCTGTGAGTTCCCCAAAGTTAGAGCATCAATTTCTCCTACTTGCTGTTGTAGTCCTAGGTGTAGAGTGTAGCCAGCCACGTGGTAGGTGTTCAGCATAAACGGATTGCTGGATCAGCAGAAACCAAGGAGTCAGGTAGGTGCCTGGATTATACTGGAGTGTTGTGACAGGTGGTAGTAGCCCCAAGTTTTTCCTCTCTTTCCTGGTCCAGAACAAATGAGGTTCTGCCTAGTGCTGGTTGAGAGTACTCCAGGAGACAAGCTGAGTTCTGGGCCGTAGTACAAGTTCAACCCCTTCTTTAGAGTACTTGTGGTGATGGCTCAGTAGGTAAAAGAGGACTTATTGAGCAAGCAGGAGGGCTGATTCAGCCTCAGCAGTCACATAAAAAGTCTGGGTGTGGGACTAGAGAGATGGCTCTGTGGTTAAGAGCATTTGTCGCTCTTTTGCGAGCATCTGTAAGTCTCATTCAAAGATATCCGACTCCCTGTTCTGTCCTTGGGCAGTGCATGCACATGATGTACAGACACATGCATGTAAAACAACGATACGCATAAAATTAAAATAAAGCTTAAAAAATCCGAGCTGTCTAACCCCAGTGCTATAATGGGAGGGTAGACACAGGAGGATCTTTGGTGCGTGCTGGCCATTAGTGTAGCCCAAACAAGCTTCAGGTTTAGTCAGACCTGTTTCAAGGGGAAGTAGGAAGTGATAGAGCAGAACAGCCAGAATCCTTTTCCGGCTTCCGTGGGCTCAGATACCCGTGCACACACCACGCTTACACACAAAATAAGTGAAAAATAGAGCACGTAGTGTGACTTGCATAATCTTGGACCTACCGGACCCTTGATTCCTTACCCGTGCTAGAAAGGATTGAGATTTGTCTTACTTCAGTCTTGTCTTCGTTCAGTGTTAAGATACGTTGTTTTTTGTTGGCCTGTCAGCTGGAAAGTTGAAGGGACTAGAAAAGAATACCTTTAGGGCATTTCTCATAAGGGCTAAGACCGTTCTATAAGCCCTTAGAAACCTGGCCAGGACCAGCTGCTCAAAGATAATCTGCATATGGGCAGTATACCGTGGGTAGGAGATGAGAGTCTCAAAAATCTCTCTCTTTTTTTTTCCCTCTGTGTAGCCTTAGTTGCCCTGAACTCACTTTGTAGACCAGGCTGGCCTTGAACTCAGAGATCTGCCTGCCTCTCTCTCCCAACATGCTGGGATTACAGACGTGTGCCACCACTCCCAACTTCAAAATCCTCTTAGCCTGTTCTACTCTGATTTTTTCCTAGGGATCCACAAATGCTAAAGAACTGTCCTCCAAGGGAGTGAGAATCTGGGATGCCAATGGGTCTCGAGACTTCTTGGACAGCCTGGGATTCTCTGCCCGACAGGAAGGGGACCTGGGCCCAGTTTATGGTTTCCAGTGGAGGCATTTTGGAGCAGACTACAAAGATATGGATGCAGGTGAGGAGGTAACAATGCCTCAGGTTTCCTGAGTGGTCTTCCTCAGAGATCCATTGTAGAGTATAGGGATGCGTCTGCAACACTGTGAGAAGCTGTGCCGGGTTCTCCATTGTAGGTGAAGAAATTACAGCTAAATCTCACGAGGGCTGAATAATGCTCTCGGCTAGCATTTACTTATTGGACATGATTAGATACTTGGGGCTTTCTATACCTGTGCCGTTGGCAAATAGTGACAGGCTTGGTTTGTGAGGGTTAGGATAGAAGGAGGTTCACCTGGGAAAAGGTGCAGGAGTTGCCTATGATGACCATTTCCCTTGCAGGGCCGAGGCAATAGCAAACTGGTAGGCAGTGTGTCTGCCTGCATTCCCCTAATGAAGTTCTAATCCTAATCACTTAAAGGGCTACAAAACCGGAGTAAATTTCTACCCCAAAATGAGAATTAACATTTCAACCCATGAGCCCTTGGGCAACACATTTCCAAACAGCAGTTATCAACAGGAGCAGTATTAAATGGAGAAGTGACATTGTACAGACTAAATATTTTAAAGACTTGGGTAGAAAAGAACTTAGATTTTGTTGTAGCTCCTTAAGGCAGGCATGGGTTCAGAAAGGACCTTGACCCCAAGGACCAATATCTAAGAGATACCCAGAATGTGCCGGGTGTCATGGGCCAGGGAGGGGTACAGGATGAATGCTGCGACTGATGTGGTTTTGTGTGTGTGCCCTCCTGACAATTCTACAGATTACTCGGGTCAAGGAGTAGACCAGCTGCAAAAAGTGATTGACACCATCAAAACCAATCCTGACGACAGAAGAATCATCATGTGTGCCTGGAACCCAAAAGGTAGACAGCGTCCCGTCGTCTTCCTTTGGATGAACTGGTTAGCCAAAGGGAAGCAAGATGGCCTGTGGCACTGGAGGGCACTGGAACTGCCTCTAGTCATGTGGTTGATTGTGTGCCCTTGACCAACTCACATTTGTTCTGTTTTTTTCACCTTTGTATTTTGGGGTTTGACCCATGTGATTCCATTTATGCATTTATATTAAAGGAGCATTAAATTGCTCATAAAAATACACCTGTAGGTTTAACTTTAATTTGGAGCAGATGATGTTTCAAGTGTTAACGCTTAACTAAACTGGTTTATAAAATTAAACTCTACCAGAGTGTAGTGAGTGTCCAGAAAAGGACATTTGTATTTATAATAGAGGCTTAGTAACAGAAAAATGTGCCTCAGATGACCGTTTCCTATGGCTTTTGCAAATGAAGTAGTTGCCGTTTTATTTGGTGCCGTCAGCAGCAGCCCAGATCCTTCATTTCAGCTCAGATGGAAGAGCATTGCTCCAGCATAAATGTATGCTTACAGATATCTTATGCTAACGAACAGTCTTCTATTACCTCATAGCTATGCTCTCTAACACCCCTCCTTGTTTCCCCATTGACTCCTCAGATCTTCCCCTGATGGCACTGCCTCCTTGCCATGCCCTCTGTCAGTTCTATGTGGTGAATGGAGAGCTGTCTTGCCAGCTTTACCAGAGGTCAGGTGATATGGGTCTAGGCGTGCCCTTCAACATCGCCAGCTACGCCCTGCTCACCTACATGATTGCACACATCACGGGCCTGCGGGTGAGCTGCTTTCAGAAGGCACAGTTATAGCTAATGTAATGTACTAATGTAATGTACTGAACTTATAGCAGGGAAGTCGGTCTAATTAGTATTACATTTTTATGTTAAGACATGAACTGACTCACCTTGTAACCCTCCTTGGGAGGTTTTTGGCCCCTTGTTTCCTGTGGAAACTAACATTCATATAGGTTGCTTATGTGTGGGGGTTGTTTTTAGAGACAGGGGCTTATTCTCTAGCCTAGACTAGCCTTGAACCTACTGTCTCAGTGTCAGAAAGCAGTCCGAGAATGAAGTCGTGAGAATTCTGAGTGCTTGGGAGAAAGCTCCAAGAAGAGTCTTGTGACTTGCTCCTTCAAAACAGACTTGTTCTTGGAATGTTTGCGTGCTTCTCCCAGGTGTAGCAGATAGGCGTGAGTTTACCTCTATGGAAAAAACAGGTTTTCTTCCGGATTACACACTTTACTCATGTGACTCCTTTTAACCCTCAGTATAAACTGTATGGTGCCCTGAGTAAAGATGGCTATGGCCTGAGACTTCAGTCCACCTCATTTTTCAGGCCCTGCCTTCCCAGGTTCATGATGCCAACTAGAGTGGTAAACATCTCAGCCTTCCACGTGTTGGGATTTCATGTAGCAGCCATCACGCACAACTTTAAGACCACACTGATAAGATGGCTTTTGGGGGAAGCTCTGAAGTATCTGCATACCCTGTATAGTGTTTTGTTGTGTGTGTGTGGGGGGGGGGGGCCGCATATTCACAGCCTGTGTGAAGAGATCAGAGGGCAGTTGGCATGAGTCAGTTCTCTTCCTCCATGTGGATCCCGGGGATCAAGCTCAGGTTGTCAGGCTTGGGCCAAGTGCCTTCACCCACTGAGCCGTCTCACCTGCTGCTAATCTGCTTTTCAGATGATGTGTTTTTTAAATAATTAAACTATTAACTGTTGTGTTCTCTCCCGTGAGACGTTTTTAGCCAGGTGATTTTGTCCATACTTTGGGAGATGCGCATATTTACCTGAATCATATCGAGCCACTGAAAATTCAGGTAAGAAATAGACCTGTTAAATCTCTTTTTTGAGCTTGGTGCCTTCTCTTGACAAAAGATTGGATGACAGGGCCCCCTTTGTATCACGGGCACTCTGGTTGGTTCATGCTGTCTTATATTGAAGTGTTCCAACTGCAGGGCTTTTAATAAGGAAGGTAAGCAGGGATGAGGCCATAATCAGCCTTAGCAACCACAAGCACTGAAAATGGTAAGGCATTAAGCATGAGTATCAGAGAGAAAACCCAGGCATGTAAACTCATTTTTACTTGAAGAGTTAAAATATGAAGTGTTTGACTTTAGTTTTATGCTTAAGTACAGTAGTTGGGCCTGAACTTTAAAAAGCCTGTCTGTTCAAATCCCTATAATACAGCAGCCAACAAATGAAATGGCAGCAAGAATATGAGTGTCCATGCTTCATGAGCTTTAAGGAAAAAATTAGACTCAGAAGAGCAAACAACTGTGTTCCTGTGTTTAATATATTTATTAGGAGTTAGCTGGCAGCTTCAGCCTCTAATCACAGTCACTTAGGCTGAAACAGGTGATGGGGTCAGGGCACGGGACCACACCTGTAATCCCAGCACTCAGGGAGGCAGAGTTAGGCGGATCTCTGTAAGTTTGAGGCCAGCCTGGTCTACACAGCAAGTCCAAGATAGCCAAAGCTGCACAGAGAAACCCTGTCTCGAAAAAAACAAAACAAAAAAAGAGGCTGAAGCAGGAGCATTTCAAGTTCAAGGCTTGCCTGGGCCACAGAGAGGGTTCAACATAAGCACTGAGACAGAGTCTGCCAAAGACTGTGTCTCAGAATAAAAAGTTAAAAAAAAAAAAAAGCTCAGCTGTAGCTGGATTGTGGATTTCTTATGTAGCTCTCATGAGGCAATAGGTGTGATCCCCAATGTTGCAGAAAGAAAAGACAGTACAATACTGCACTCCTATAAAGTAGTACTTTGTGATAAAATGTTATGTTGGCTTAATGAGGAGACACAGGAACGAATGTCAAATAATGCCATTATTTTGTCTTTAGCTTCAGCGAGAACCAAGACCTTTCCCAAAGCTCAGAATCCTCCGAAAAGTTGAGAGAATTGATGATTTCAAAGTTGAAGACTTTCAGATTGAAGGGTATAATCCACACCCAACGATTAAAATGGAAATGGCTGTTTAGAGCACTTTCAGTGATGCTGTGACTATCACCAGTTTTTAGGGTAAAATAGTTTTTCTCTAAAGGAAAGTAAACTAGGTCAAAATTGACAGTGATCTCTCTGTTACTATCAACGTCTATAAAAGTGTCACTGGCATTTAGAACTGCCTTTCCTTTAGTATCCACTGAAGGTACATAAAAAAGCTGAAATTATATACTCAGCAAAAAAAAAAAAAATAAAAAAAAAATAAAACTTCTTGTATATGAAGAAGGCTGGTGAAATTCAGATCATATTATTCCTGTAAACTTGAAATACATTACAATGTTCACTTATGTACATTTTATATGCTGCCTTAATAAAGAATTGTTTTGCATTTGTCTGTTTCTTAAATTATTTGTGTGGGCATATAGGTCAGAGTACAATTTGAGGGAGTTTGGTCAGGCTTAGTGACGGGCTCAGTCTCTGCCTAAAATACATTAACCTGAAAACCTTAAGCCTTTATTAACTTGTTGAGATAGGGTCTCATCAATATCCCAGGTTGGCCTTGGAACACACTCTGTAGCTGCGGATGACTTTATTCCTCACCCTCCCGATTCTACCTCATTGCTGAAGGGATTGTAGGCTTGTACAACCATATCCAATTTATATTGTACTGGAAATCAAATTCAGGATTTCTTGTATGCTAGGCAAGAACTCTACAAAGTTAGCCATCCCCAGCCTCCCCCCAACCCCCCTTTTTTTTTTGGCAGGGTCTTGCTTTGTACCAAGCTGACCTGGAATTCAGTATGTAGCCTCAACCTAAAGTTAATTGTATTTAGAAAGAAAGACTAAGCCTTTTCCTTTTCCACAATTTATTTCAGTAGAGTAACATTTTATAGAGATGTAATGACCATTAAGATTGTTATGGGTCTGAGTCATTTAGAGATGCATCATTACTGTGATGATTGAATAAAAATAACCCCCATAGACCATAGGGAGTGACACTATTAGGTGTGGCCTTGGAGTAGATGTGGCTTTGTTGAAGGAAGTGTGTCACTGGGGGTGGGCTTTGAGGTTCCAGAAGCTTAAGCCAGCTTAGTGGCTCACGGTCTCTTCCTGCTGCCTTCGGTTCAGGATGTAGAACTCCCAACCCCTTTTCCAGCACCTCGCCTGCCTGCATGGTACTGGGCCTCCCACCATGACAATAACGGACTAAACCTCTGAACTGTAAGCCAGCCCCAGATGTTTCCTTTTGAAGAGTTGCTGTGGTCATGGTGTCTCTTCACAGCAATAAAACTAAGACTATGACCGTGAATAAATTTTAAAAAGGTGCTTTTTCTTTCTGGCTCCTGGAATGACTGGGGCCAAGTCTGTACCTGAGAGTCCTCCCAACGTGCACTAACTAATATTAGCCCAGCGCTTAGAAAGGCAAAACCCACAAGAGTACATGGACGTGCATGCAGGGTCTAATTTTTTACATGTATGTCTTCCTGTTGTCCTAGTCATCTTTTTGAGCAGAGTAAGCAAGTTTGATTACAAAAGCAGAAACTGCAGTCGCATGACCTGTTGCCTTGCTAAATTTTATAAGATCAGTCAATTTAAGAATAGTTTTCAACATCTGGTAAAGCAAAACAACAAAAAACTTGTACAGGGTTCATCCTGTATAAGCTGGAAGTTTACATGCTAGAAATTTTAAATATAATTATATCTACATAATATATTAAGCACAGTAATTAAAAACATTAATGTTAACCATCACAAGATAGTTTTAAATCATGTTTTAAGGTTTTGGTTGTTGGTGGCTAGTATAGGGGACATGGCTCACACTTTAGCCCTAGCTGGCCTAGAGCTCAGTAGGTACCTTTAGCCTCAAACTTACAGTAAAACTAGCTTCTGCTTCCTGAATGCTGGGGTTGTACCTGGGAGCTCCCATGCCTGGCTAAGACAGTTTTGCAAGAGTTCTGAAGGTGTGAAGAAATAACATTTGTCCCCATTAATTTCAGTGCAGTGTTAAAAGACTCTAAAATGCTTAGACTGATAGCAGAAGGGATGCTAAACCATTTCAGGACAAATTAGTGAATCGTTTTTGTAGCTTTACCAGATCCCTCACAGTGCTGCAGAACCAGTTTTATTCTGAACTATGGCAAGTGTTAGAATAAGGAATTATAATAACAAATTGTGAAACATGTTGCATATTTTTCCAAGTATAGCACTTGACAGAGATTTTTAAAGTAGAATGTTGACTTGTTTGACCATCAACCATGATGACAGCTGATTCCTGAGGGGAATGTGACTTACAGCTAGACTTGATTTTTCTTCTACTTTTGTGAAACTCCAGAATTTTAAGCATTTCCACTTCAGGAAAAATAAAAGTGTTAGGGCCGAACACACAAATCTTGAGCAATAAGGAGTTTCTTCCAGACTTCTCCATTCGGGTATTGGTGTTTCTTTACAGATTCCTCCTTCATTTCTGTTGAGTAGCCTGCATCCTAGCAAAGACCGTAGGTTGGTACATGTTAACACTGGTTTCTTCTGCTACATTTAGAAATGCTTCTAAATCTAATCTAGAGGTAATTCAGTAGTTAAGAAATTAAGTTTGGGAGCTGGAGAGGTAGCTCAGAAGTTGAGAGTGCCTGTTGAATACCAGTGTGAGTTCCAGCACCAATGTCAGTCAACGTTCAATTCTAGTTCTAGGGTTTTCCTCCTTTGGCGCTAGCCCACACACATACATGTAATTAAAAGTAAAGCTTTACAATGTAAGTTTTGTTGTTTGAAAGAAGAGAGGGTCATATTTTATTGGCTACTTACCTAGGTTGTTAGTGAAACTAAAACTTTGGTAGCTTAATATCTGTTGGTGAAAATGAGCCATAATCTGGATAAAATCAGGATAAATAGCCCAGGTTACTAATGGGCAGATGCTGCTGGCTTTCGGGAAGGAGGAATGTGTGTTTTAAGGGCTTAGCAACGGTGAAAATATGATTGTAGCTCTGTGTCTTAGGACTAGTGCCGTGATACATTTGACTAAAAACCCCCTGGGGGAGGAAGTTATTTCAGCTTACATCCCTCAGGTCACATTCCATCACCAAGGGAAGTCAGGACAGGAACGCAGGAGGGCAGGAACTGAAGCAGAGGCCCCTGAGGAATGCTCCTTACTACCTTGTTCTCATATCATCTAAAACTCTACCTGTCTAGGGGTGGCCCTGTCCCCAGTATGCTGCGCCCACCCATATCAACGTCAAAATGCATCACAGTTGTGCCCACAGGCCAATAGTCTTGACGTTTTCTCGGTTAAAATTCCCTCTTCTAAAATGACTCTAGTTTGTGTCAAGTTGACTTAAAAGTAGCTGCACGCTGACCTTTAGAACTTAAGGATCTGATCTCCTTTCCAAAAATCAATTCCTGAGTCAAAGCTTTGTGGTCCCCGGATTCTGACAGCATGTCTGCAGCATGTCCTAGGCCTCAGCTTACCTTGGGAGGCAGATATGAAGCATGTTTGATTTCCACAGGGTACTTGAAATGTTCGTGCAGGTGGTCCACATATTCACACATCCTAGGAAATTGGAACATTAGTGTTTCATTAGCTAACCCGTGAGATAGCAACTACGAAAGCAGAAAAGGTACCCTTAAATGGTGTGCCGAGGAGATGGCTCCGTGGGTAAAGCATTTGCCTTACAAATAGGAGGACCCGGCTTTGATCTCAGGTGCCCGAGTAAAGCTGTGTGTGGTGGGGCATGTACAGTGAGAGGGGAGGTGGAAACAGAAGACCCCTGGAGGCTCAGATGAGCGAGATAGTTGATGTATATAGTGGTAAGCAACAAGGAGACCTTGACTCGACAAGGTAGGGAGGTGGTCAGCACCTGAGGTCGTCTCCTCCACAATCAATGTGCCTGCACTCAACACGACACACACACAAACACACAACCTTTTTGCAACGGGATATGAGGTTGCAGCTCAGTGTTAAGAGCTTGGCTTGGATAAGCCTCAAGGTTTAATCCCCAAGGCTTAGCTATTACTGCATGTTTCTGTGTAAAGTCAGTCTGTGAGGTGCTTCCATCTCCAGGACAGATGTAGGAACTGAGACATACTGTGATGTTACCCTGAAAGTTTTTTTTTTTTTTTTAGTTACCTTTTTTTTTTTTTTTTTTTTTTGGTCTTTTTGTTATTTTTTCTTTTTTCTTTTTTTTTTTTTTTTCTCCCCAGAGCTGAGGACCGAACCCAGGGCCTTGCTAGGCAAGCGCTCTACCACTGAGCTAAATTCCCAACCCCACCCTGAAAGTTTTGTAGTAAGCCCACATGGATTCAAATTCCAGACGCTTGGGATTATTGTGGTGCCTAATGCCAAATGTTGGTTAACTAGATTAAACTTCCATCTGTGCAGATGATTAAATGAAAAACACAGGCTTGGAATTGGGTCAATCTCTTCGAATTGTACATGACACTGTTCAGGCTTGTGGGCCAGTACCATGCCCAAGAGCTTGGTAACCTAACCTATTTCCTTAGTCACCTGCTAACATGATGACACATGATAAGAGTACGTACCAGCCTGTACTAGGGTTGTGTAGTAAAACCTCCTGTTTTGGAGTGAAATTTCCTAAGACTGAATGTTTTAGGGACGTGGACCAACAAGAGGAAAAATAACTATGGATATGCTCAGGAAGAGTGAAGTAAACAACTCAAAACAGCTTCTGGAAGCCCCTGAAACTGTCCACATTCGCTGAGCCCTTCTTTCCCAGAGTAAACAGTAAAAACTGCTGAGAGTCACTCTCAGGCAAACCCAGCTGCCTAGAAGAAGCCATAAGCCCCAACTGAACTGCCTACAAGAAACAAGACCAGGTGAGCTCCCTGGAAGAGGCTCAGGCCTACTTAGTCGTCTGGAGGGGACGCGCTTCAATTTGTGGTGCCCCCTGCAGGCTGTGTGGTGTATTCCAAGTCCCAGCTTGGTGAGCTGTCTCTCATGCTAGGTGGCCTTTGGTGAGGCAGCTGTCTTTGAGTCACTTCTGCTCCTGTAAGCAGCCCCTTGATCATATTCCTATAAGTAACCCCAATAAAACTCATTGGTTCACCAAGTTGGAACTTTGGTGGGTTCTGTACTTGAATCTGTCATCAGTTACCTGAATAGAGTAAGTAGAAGTCTGTTCATGTCTCCCCAGGAACAATGTCACACAACAACCAGGAATGCGCAAATAAACTAGCAAGAGAAGCTAATGGCTCCTGCGTCCCTGTGTAAGGAACAGGGTGCAGATAAAGATCCAGCTACATGGGGAAACAGTCGGGTCTCAAAAAAAAAAAAAAACCACCACCAACAACAGCATAAGGAATGACAAAGCAGAGGGTTAGGATGTCAGCATGTGGCGCTGGTGTGCGGGGGCAGTTTCATACAGGCATTTCTGAGTTGCAAAGCCTGTATAAAGCACCAGCACTAGGGCGGCCTCACACCGGGGATGCTGCACTGAGGCACTCAGGTGACTCACCCGCTGGGGCCTGCAGGACTCTCACGAAGGCAAGAACCGAAATGAGAAAGGGAATGTAAAACAACTCAGCAGGGAGACTTTTCAACGGATCTAGACTTCTTCAGATTCCTGTGAGATTAAGTCTGTGGGTGGCTCTAGGGTGAGGAGGTCCCAGTTTCCTCCCCTTCGACTGAACGTTCTTTAGAACACAAACTAGTTTAGGCAGATTTAAAAGAAAATGCTGTTTAGTCACTAGCCAGCAGAACAAAGAGACCATTAGAATTCTAAACGGACTCCTCCACACCCCTGCCCCCATGTACCCTGGCGCATCCATCTCTTTCTCATAGTCCTGAATTTGATGTTTGCCTTACCCATGTAGGTTCTCAAGATTTAATCTTAGTGAAGTTTTTTGGTGTGTGTGGGTGTATGTGTGTGTGATGTTCAGCTTCAGCAGACAAAGTATAATAAGCAAATCCATATACGTGTAAATGACTGGAAGGAGACTGCCCAGTTTAAAATCCTGTTGGGGCTAGAGATGTGGTTCAGCTGTTAAGAGCACTAGCTGCTCTTCTAGAGGGCCCAGGTTGATTCCCAGCACTCACAAGGCAGCTCACAACTATCTATAATAGGTCCACGGAATACAGCACCTTCTTCTGACTTCTTCAGGCCGTGAATACATGTGCAGAGACATACACGCAGGCAAAGCACCCATATACATAAAATTAAAGAGAGGAAACAGAAAAAAGTGAACAGTATCATGTTTATTTAGTTTGGAACTGGTATGTTAAGTCTGTTCTATGTACTTACAAAAGTACAAGGGGTTCTGAATTTCTCTGGCCCTGAAAGAATTTTCAAAGAGGTGTCCTGGGTCAAGGGATATTACTGCAATGAGAGAGGGGTTAATGCCTTGTTACTTACCTGTTTTGAAGGCTGGCAGAGACTGATATATAGTCAAATATAATCAGGTGCTGTACCAGTTCACAGAGTCCAACTCCACCGGCATGGGGGCAAACAGGGACTAGAAGGAAGGTAGGTATTTCAATTTAAGGCACAAAATAATGCAGGGAGAGGAAGAGGGAGAGAGACCCCACAGGTTTTTGTTAGTGTCTACAGGTGATTCGGTAATTTTTTAATCTTCAGAGGTGAAACTCCAAGATGGAAATCAGCTAACACTCCCTGATTAGGGATAAATAAGATTTAGAAAAAAGGCCAATAACAGACCCAGGAGTTGCAAAGGCCAGCCTAAGCAGAGTGGAGGTTTGGCCCACAGCCTTCTCATCACTCTTACTTCCAAACTTTTTGGCCATCAGCAATACTGAGAGGTTTTCATTGACACTCCCCAGTCTACAGCTGTCAATCTGGAGAAACTGCAAGGCGTTCGCCTGTAGGAGTTGCTTAAATATCACTCGATTGTGGCACTGGAAATAGAATTAAACATTTCAACATAACACCAACAGAAGGACTGGGCTTGGTTTGCGTGATGCCTAAGTTTGGCATTACCTTGATTCCACAACTGCTGTTACCCAGTACTAGATTTCAAGAAGCCTGGACAATATTTTTCTTTTCTTTCTCTTTCTTTTTTCCTTCCTTCCTTCCTTCCTTCCTTCCTTCCTTCCTTCCTTCCTTCCTTCCTTCCTTCCTTCCTTCCTTCCTTTCCCTTCCTTTCTCTTCTCACTTGGCCTTAGGTGACCCTGACAGTGAAAAGAAACAAATCTGAGATGTAACTGTGCGTCAAGTACAAATCACACTGGCTCTCCATTTGTAACAGGGTTACTGTTTTATCACCTGGCGAGGGAGAAGTGGGGTGGAACATTAGGACACACAGTGACATCTAAAAGCAGATGGCACCGTGACAACACGGAACAGTGGCAGGGTGGTATTGTGCATTTTGCTGGAAGGCTGAAAATCCTCTGCTCTGCCTTTGGGCTAACTGCAGCAGGTGGAGGCAGGCACTAGTCCTTAATTTATAAGCACAAGGAGAGAGTGACATCACTCTCACTCTGTTGGAAGTTGGCTTTCCTGAAGACACTGTATGCCCTGACAGTATTAAGTTGTTGTCTTGTTAATTCTGAGTAATTGCTTAGAGAAAAACAAAAACAAGCAGAAAAAAAACAAAAAACCCAGTAACCTGAGTCCCACAAATTATGGAAAAAGCCACAAAGCTCTGGACTCTAATAAACCACCAATTTTTAAGATAATAAAAATTTCCCAACTTAATATACAACATGACTATGTTTTCTGTCAGTGGTCAGTGAGGTGATACCAAGGGCATATCACTCACCTGTTCTCCTGTGGCAACGCCAATTCCTAATGGGGCCAGGGCCTGCAAAAGAAGGCAGCCTGGTGTTATTTTCCAATGTTTGAACTGCAACTCCGAATGTTTAAAAATATTTTTAGAGCTCAAGGAAACACCCCTGCTGTTGAGTCGTGTGCAGTTGAGAGCCTGGCAGAAGGATGTCCACAGGAACATGTGTGTGGGGGAGAGTTGTGTATCCACAGCGGGGGAAGAAGCCAGGGCTGCTCACAGACTGCCACTGCTCTATTCCTGGATGTGGCTCTTGAGACTTCCTTTTGCATCACTATGTTTCTCCATGTTCCCGGGCCTGAACAACGTTCCAAACAGAGAGGACATTCCTGTGGCCTCTACCTGCTGTAGGCCACTGCTACATTTATTTTCTTATTGTACCCCTAATAACCCTGTGATGTGATGTTTCTGTTAATTCCAAAGTCCCCTCACCCAGCTCTGTGGACAGCCTGACTTTACAGATAAGGCTAAGAACACTACTTACCTGGTGAACCCCTCTGTCATTTAGTAAAGTAATTCTTCTCTGACTTCTGCACACACACACACACACACACACACACACACACACACACACACATACTTTAATGAATAAATAAATGTATCAACAGCAAAAAGAACCCTAATAAGCCAGGCATACTGGTACACAACTGTAAGCCCAGTACTATGAAGACTAAAGTAGGAGGATCAAAAGTTTGAGATTAGTCTGGCTACAAAGTGAGACCCTGTCTCTAAACTAAGAGATTCAATCCCAATTGAAACTCCCATCTCATTCTTTACAGAAAAAAAAAAAAAACTATTCTAAAAGTCATATGGAATCACAAAAGACCCCAGGTAACCAAAACAGTCTTAAGTAAAAAAGAACAGTGCTGGAGGAAGTCCCATTCCATACCTCAAAATATGTTACGGAGCCATAATAACAGAAAGAATATTGTTCTGGCACAGAAACAGGCAAACAGACAAAAGGGTACAAATGTGAAGACCTGAACATAAAAACTTGTGACTATGACCACCTGATACTCAACATAGATGTCAAAAACATAAAAAAGAGAAAAGCCAGAAAACTGAATGTCCACAAGTAGAAGAATGAAGTTATATTTATCTCACACAAAAAGTACCTCCAAAGGCCTAAATGTAAAACCTGAAACATTAAAACTGCTAGAAGAAAACAAGCAGGACCCTACAGGATATCTGTACAAAAAAGGACTTTCTGAATAGGACCTCATTTGCCCAGGAACTGAGACCAACAATTGACAAGGGGCACTTTGTATTACAACTAAAAATCTTCTGCATAGTTAAAGAAACAATCCAGTGAAGAGAAAATCCACAGAACAGGAGAGACTCCTTGCCAGCTACACATCTGACAGAGGATCAATATCCAGAATAGAAAGAAAGAAAGGAAGAAAGAAAGAAAGAGAGAAAGAAGGAAAGAAAGAAAGGAAGGAAGGAAGGAAGGAAGGAAGGAAGGAAGGAAAGAAAGAAAGAAAGAAAGAAAGAAAGAAAGAAAGAAAGAAAGAAAGAAAAAAAGAAAGAAAGAAAGAAAGAAAGAAGGAAAGAAAGAAAGAAAGAAAGAAAGACAAACCTTCAAAAAACAGCTGCACAGGGTGGTGTATGACTATAATCCCAGCACTCAAGGAAGGAGAGGCAGCAGATCTCTGTGAATTTGAGGTCAGCCTGGCCTGCAGGACAGCCAAGGCTACACAGAGAAACCTTCTCTCAAAAAACAAAGCAAAACAAACAAAACAAACAAACAACCCTTAAAAAAATCTCAAAAACTAAAGAGTCAAAGACCCAAGGAACTCATTTCTGAACAGGAGAGCTCTCAAATAAAAATGGCTACAAATGTTCACAGTTTCTAGCAATTAGGGATATGTGTGAGATTTCATCTTTTCCCAGTCAGAATGGCAAAGCTCAGAAAAACAACTGACAAGTGCTAGAGAGGCTGTGGAGGAAGAGGGAACTCTCATTCATTGTTGGTGGAATTGCAAACTGGCCCAGCCAGTCTACAACTATGGAGTTCTAGAGTGGAAAACTGTCAAAAAGCTAAAAATAAGGCTGCCATATGACCCTGCTATAGTACTTGTCAGCATGTTCCCAAAAGGACCCAACATCCTACTATATAGACACTTGCTTATCCATGTTCATTGCTGCTTTATTCACAATAGCTAGGAGATGGAAACAACCTAAATATCCTTCAACTGATGGATAATAAAAATGAGACACATACATACTATGGAATACTATACAGCTGTAGCAAAAAAAAAAAAAAAAAAAAAAACTGAATTTGCAGGTAAATAGATGGAATTAGAAAGGATCATATTGAATAAGGTAACCCAGACCTAGAAGAAAAAAATGTCATACCATCTCATTTGTGGTTCCTAGCTCCAAAATTTCAGTTGTGAGTATATAACCTGGAATAACTGCAAAAACTAAGAAAGGAAAGGGGGATGGTGGGGTTGGGGAAAAGAGCAATAGAGAAGAGAATCAAAGGTGCAAATTATTTAAAAGGGGAAATGAGGAAAGGGGACTTTAATTAGGGAGATAAACACAGAAGGAGGGTAAACAGTGAGGGTATCTGGAAAAGTCATAAGGAATCATCTTAGTATCTAAAATTAAAATAAAATACACAGAAGCCTCTGCAGACATATATATACATTGTTCAAATGAAAATTTCCCACCTGGGCTGACAATGTTCCATCCAGGAACCATAGACTATCTACAAAAATCAAATCAAATAAAATCAAACACCACATATGAGAAACCTTGAGTTGTTAGTCTGGATTGTCCAAGAGACTCCCAAAACATTATAGGCTATGGCTATTGCCCTTGATTCCCTCCAGAAGTTAAAGGTAAGTAACATATGCCTAAGCAGGTTGTATTTATGTATTTAGGAATGTATATGAGTCTGTATCCTGCACTGGGGAAGCAGCAACAGGTAGATCCTTGGAGCCCACTGGTCAGCCAATCAATCTAACTGGCAAATTCTGGGTTCTGGTAAGAGACTCTGCCTCAAAATAAAAAAGATAGACGGCTTGAGGAATGACAGTCAAGGTTGGCTTCTGGCCTTCACATGCGTATACACACAGAGAAGGCTGTGGGCACTCCAAAGGTCTCTCAACTGGCTTATAGTGTGGCATGCCTTAGCATTAACTTTGTGAGGCATGTCCTTTGTGAGGCCATCCCTATCTCTGACTGTCCTAGCCAACCCCCACTGTCCCTTTAGTGAGCTTCTTTCTACCACACTAGGCACTCAGTATTCAGATCCAACACTCCGCTGCTTTTGTTTTATGTATCTCAGTATTTCCTCTTGGGCGAGGCTTCAGGTGCTTTATTTATTTATTTTTCTTTAAATAAAGGAGGGCATCCTCTATACGCAGGCTTCTGGCAGGTGCCTGGTCTAAGCAGACTCTGTTAATTTACTTAGGAGAAATGGTGAATGGCCCTGAGTTTCCAGTCTCACAACCTAATAGGAGCAGGAGCATCAAGGTTCCTCCCAGAATGTAAAACAAGATTCCTCCCAGGGGTGGGTATAGTGATGTATGCCTTTAAGCCCAGCACTCAGGAGGCAGAGACAGGCAGACCTTTGTGAGTTTTACAAGGAGGCCGGGTAGGGCTACACAGTGAGACCATGTCTCGAAAGAAGAGGGGGACGTGGAGGAGAGATTTCTTCCTAACAGCTACATTTTATTTTTTATTTTAAGCATTTTTCTTCTCTAAAATTATTTTAAAGATTAACTCAACTTTTTAATTAATTAATTGTGTGTTTGTATGTGCATGTGTGCGGGCACAGGTCCCCCAGGGCATATATGGAGGACAGAGAATAACTCGTGGTGGTCGGTGGGTCCTGGTGACTGAACTGGCAGGTTTTCAGATCTGGCAGCAGCCATCTCCTGCAGAGCCTTCCCTCTCGCTCACGGGTACATTTTAAAGATAAAAACCACAAAAGGAGAAAATACAGCCATCGAAGTGTGGTGGTTTCAGTGTCCCTCCTAAGTTCAGATCCTGGACTACGTGGTCCCAGTTGGTAGCATTGTTTGGGTAGGCTTAGGGGGTGTGGCCTTGCTGGAGGAAATGTGTCCCTACGGACACATGCCTTTCATAGGTGAGATGTGAGCCTCCAGCTTCTGCCATGTCAGCTGCTTGCTGCCACGATTTCCTGCCATGATGATCTTTTCAACCCTCTTGAACCATAAGCCCAAATAAACCCTTCCTCCTATAAGCTGCCTTTGTCATGGTGTTTTAACACAGCAATAGAAAAGTAACTAAGACACAAACTCATATCAGAGAGAAAATGTTTCTTAAAGGTCAAGAGTAGGCTAGAAGCCAAATTAATACAGTAATCCAATAATACAATGTGCAGGCAAGGAGAGAGAGAAAGAGAGAGAGAGAATAGGCATATTCTGCCCAAACCTGTGCCCAGAGGGGGAGATAGGCTTAAGGCTCCAGGCCTTGGTGCCAGAGCTTTGAGATGGCCGTGATGGCTCTTTGTGGTGTGATGATTCAAATTTCGTAACTAGTCTTACCCCAATTCTCCATTCATCCTACAGCCTCTGGTTGAATACAGTCTCTTACAGAGCATGCTTAGTTCTGAGGATGGAAGTTTAGTTTACAGATGAGCCAACTGGTCCTCCAGTTCTGAAGATCAGTGCTAGGTACCTGAGCAATAGTCGCCACCTACCCTGACATAGTTTCTAAGATCTATCTGAACCCTTCTTAAGGCAATGCAGATGACACCAATTACTGTGAATTTGT
The DNA here is from genome assembly GCF_907164565.1 of Psammomys obesus. NCBI lineage: Eukaryota > Metazoa > Chordata > Mammalia > Rodentia > Muridae > Psammomys > Psammomys obesus. The sequence goes on along the minus strand of NW_026591450.1, from coordinate 6,517,670 downwards.
TTCAGGGGCTCTTAGAAAAAAGTCAGGCAATCTCTTGTTTGAAGGCTTGATCTTTGAGCCCTCTGGAGGAATCTTTAATTTTTGTTTAACTCCAAGAAAATAAAGTACAGGCACTCCCCAGCTTGATAGGATCTTCATAAATGTACTGTACGTAGAAAGATCATAAGCAGAAAATATGTTCATTCTACCTACTCTACCAAATATTAAGGCAGATTAGAGAGATCCGCTTGTCCCTGGAGCTCTGGGACAGAAGTTAAACATTTTAGAATACTATGAAATATCCACTAATGTTAATGATAAACCTTTATTGTACACATCTCTCTTTGAATCTTTATATTTCCTTTAAATAGGCTAAGCTGTTGGGAGTGAGGCAATTTGACTTCCCTCATCCACATGTACCCTGGTAGCACTCTGGGTAAATAATTTTGAGGACACACTAGCAGTTTGATAAGACCACTATAAGCATGATTGAAGATATATTTGATACAGCTTTCACCAGCCTTAGAAGGCAACACTCAAAGAGAGGTAAACCATAATGAACTAAATGGTCCTGAAGCTATTTTCACTCAAGATAGGAGAACACTTCCCTTGTGGCCCAGAAGGCGGCCTGTGATTACTGCAAACATAGCTCCTCATTTGCAAGGAAGATTGTTTCATTTTTGTTGCGAACATGGTCTTTTGTATGAGTGACTGTGTCATGAGAATTTTAGGATCTGTCACGACCCCTCAAGAACACTGAACAAAATAACAAAATGACTGAGATAGCAGAAGCAGCAGCTTTATTACCTTAGAAATAGCTGCATGGCCCAGAATGTCATCAGGAGATGTGGGTTCCTCAATCCACAATGGCTTGAACTTGGCCAGTTTTGACATCCACTCCACTGCCTCAGGCACATCCCAACACTGGTTGGCATCCATCATCTGCAAGGACAGACTTCTCATTTCTCTGTAGGGCCATGGCTCCAGAGAAAGGATGCTATCATTTAATGCAACCTACTGCTTAGGAAGACTCCTCTGGCATTTCTTCTTCTAGAGTCTAACCCCAAGTCTTCAAAAAAAGAACTCAAAGTGCAGACATTGGGATTGGAAATCTGGCTTCAGATCGAGCCATATATGAGGGAGGTGATGTGAGCTGTTCACACGACTCTTGTGATGTCTGCAAGTACTCTGAGCTGGGTTATGAGATGTACTTATTGACCTTTCAATTGGATCCACTAAGCGATTTATTTTTATTGTAAGTGTGTGAGTGTTTCACCATAATGTGTGCCATGTGAACGTCTGGTGCCAGCAGAGGCCAGAAGAGGGCATCAGATCCACCGGAACTGGTTACAGCTGGTGTAAGCTGCCATGCGGGTGCTAGGAAGAGAATCTGGATCCTCTGCAAGAGCAGAAAAAATGCTCTTAATCCCCGAACCATCTTTCTAGATCCTTATTTTACTCATGTGGTGTGTGTGTGCCCTCTCGTATATGTGTGGCAATTAGAGGGTAACTTGCAGGGATCAGATCTTTCCTTCTGTGTTGACCCTGGAGACTGAACTCAGGTTCTCACACTGGACAGCAGGTGACCTTAACTGCTGAGCCATCTCATTGGTTCCCCTTTTGTCATCTTTTCAAGCAGATGCACAGTCAACACTGAGTTTGTTCAATAGTCTTTTATTGACTAGTTCCCACCAGGTATCTGACATATTAATAAACAATCGCTAATGAAGCACCTGTTCCACTAGGTTTTTTTTTTTTTCATTTAATTTTAATTATAACCCCACAAGGCAGCTCATATTACCCTATTTTACAAATAAACCCTGGGCTATAGAGAAGTTAAGTAAGTGACTCAAAACCAGTTAGTTCAAGTCCAGGCCTTGTCTTTTAGGCTTTTGTTTTCTCCTCACCATCATCTTACCTGGAAACCAGAGGATTGCTGTGCAGAACTTGCCATCATTACACTTGGAAAAGATGAACAAGGACATGAGATTCTATAAATCATCTAAGTGGTAAGAGTTTCCTTACAGGATACAGTCTAGCAGGCCCGAGATCAATTTTTGTCATAAATTATTTGCATGAAGATGACCTCATGAAGCAAAAGCAGTGCTATTTCATGTATAAATAATGAGACTTCTGAGCTTACATCATGTCTCTAAAATTAATTTTAACTCACAAAACAAGCCTTATTTTTAAAACTCATAAAAAATCTGATTGTTGACTTTCTTTTACAAAAATATTTTACATAAAATTAAAACTACATTATAAAATACATAGGAATGATAAATGCTTATATTTATCTTGGCTAAAATCTCAATACTTTTTCAAAGACTGGTTGCTTAGAACCTGTCTCCTAATAAGCTGCTTAAGGGAGGTTAATGATTTACATACCAGGGTGGTACCAATGGAAGCCTATTTGTTCAGGCTCACACATATTAACAAAAACAATGATCTCTTGCTCTGATTAGAAATAACTGGCTCTGCAGAATTATAAAACTAAAACTGATCAGATCCTATAGCTTTTTAAGAGAGTTCACCTATTACATGACCACCATAAATTATAAAAATGTCCATGTTCTTAATCCTTGCTTGAAACAAAAGGCTTCAGGCTTGGGGTGAATACCATAGCTCAGTGATAAAGTGCTTATCTAACATGGACACAACCCTGAGTTAGATTCACAGTACCACCAAAAATTAAAAAAAACAAAAAAAAACAAAAAAAAACAAAACTTCCATCAAGTTTCCATGTTTTAATATTGTGAGAATGTATTTACCAAAGTCTTCTCTGGTCCGATCATGTCCCTGATGAGACGGCATCTTCGTATGTCATCCTGGAGATCAGCCCCAACTTTTACTTTAAACCTATGAATACATTTAGTTTAGACAGGTCTCTAACTTGGCAAGAACACCTGGATTTTCTGCACAAATGACTCTGTGAGCCATTCACAGTCTGTGTTTTCTAGTAACCTCAACTCTTCCCAGTAAAACTTTAGACAAGTCACTTGATAATAATGCTCCAACCTGATCTCTTTATTCAGGATCAGGGCGATGACTCTCAATTATCTACTGACCCACAATTAAGGAACTGGAAAGAGAAGCTGCACCTCTAGTACAGCTCCCTGAAATTTTGCTATGCCAAACAGGTAAGAACAAACAGGTCCAAATGGCAGAGGCAAATGGGGTTGACAAAGCCCATACATTTGCTAGTTATTTGCACAGAAAGTTTTGTCTCCAGTGAGTCCATATGGTTCCTTATGGTGAGGGGCTCCAGGGAAGGAAAAGGACTTGGTCACAAAGAGAAGCACAAGAGTATGTGGTCTATAGTTTCCTGTAGAGGTCTCCTTTGCGGCATATTTGGCCACTCACCAGGAGCCCTCAAACCCCCAATCTGCCTTGATGTCCAATTATGTTCTTGAGACACAGGCAGCTATATATGTTCCTTGTGACTCTGCTGGAGTGTGGTTGATCCAGTGTGGGCACTGTTAGTGGAAGAGAGAATATCATCCTAAGGGACTGGTATCCAATTTCTCCCTCACAAGCATCTATCTGTTCAAGGCTGTGCGTGGGAGCCACAATGGCTTTAGGCTGCCACTGCAGACAGAACCTAGCTCTTCTACTCCTCAAAATGCCCAATCTTCCTGTCTATTAAAAGGCCCATTCCACTCATAAAAGCTTCACACAGGCACAGGAATCACCTTCCCTGGATAGTTGTAGTTACTAACTCTCATCAAAGGAGAGGATCTTTATAGCAAATGGAGACAATCACAGAAACCACAACTGGACACAATGTAAAAATTAAGAGATAATGGGGAGACCATGATCCCAAAGGATACTATACATTAAAGCTCATGCATTAATGTCTCAGGAAACATCTAGGTAGAAGGGACAGAAAGATTGTAAGTTGCAGAAAGTCTACTATGAAAGTCTCTCCTAGAAATGACTGAAGAAACAACTGAAGAAACAAGACCAGAACAATCAAGAGACATTTTAACATAGAAGGAGGAAAAATTTGCAGGGTCTCACCCACCCCTATAAAAAAAAAAAATACTACAAGCAACAAATGACTATAAGAAGGAAGACCAGCCTCTTCCCTGATTGGTTATCTAATGCCAAGTAGTCAACCTTGAAATTATATATATATATATATATATATATATATATATATATATATATATATATATATATATATATATATATATATTAGTGTATACACATACATATGTATGTATATAACAATGATAAGGACAAGGAGTGTATCAACTTGAGAGTAGGGGCTAGCAGGAAGGTAACTAGAGGAAAGGGAGGGAGGGAAAGTGATACAATTTTATTTCAACTAGAAACATTTTTTTTTTTTTTTAAAAAGGACAAACATACTCAGGTGCCCACTGTCTTGTTTTTTCTTATTCATAATGAACACCCAGAGATACTTTTACTCTAGGTGGGAGTTTCAGCTGCAGGACTTTTGGTACTGGAGAGAACTGGAAGTAGCTGTCCATAGCCTCTGCACACTTCTTGTGCTGAGGTCCAGAAATCTTTCTGACCCCACAGAGTTGACTCATCAGCCTCTTCTTGGTCAGGTAGAGACTAGTCCTCACGGAACATCTGCTCCAAATTCACCTTGTAATAATTTTTATCAAATGTGGCTTTTTTTTTTTTTTAATTCTATCAAGATACAAAAGCCTTTTCCTTGTCTCCTTAATGTTACCACTCTGTTTGGCTAAGGGGTTGACAAGGTTTTAGTGTCTCTCAAATTTGCTTATGTAAATAAGGAATAACGGATGGGTCTTGTTAAAATCGAGATCCTGGATGGAGTTGGAGTTCAGCAGTGGAACAATTGCCTGATGTGTACGAGGCTCCAGGGTTGATCCCTTGCACCACAAATGAATGGATTTGTATCTTGGATGGGTGTTTGAAGCCGATGTTTTCCAAAGTCTCTTGCATAAGTGATATTCTAAAATTCTAAGGAGATTCACACCGTGTCTGTAGAGAGGATATGCCTAGCCTAGGTTGAAATGTCTGTGCACTGACACACTAAGCTAGTTGCTTCAGGCATCACTGGTGGGATTTAATCTTTGGCTCCTCTTCCCATATGCAGCCTCTTAGTGACTTAAGAAGGTCAAGTCCCCATGACGTAGACAGCTTACCTGGTCCAGCCATCTTTCAGTGCTTCTGCGCAGCGCTGTGGGGAAAGGGGTGCATCTCTCATTACATATTGGCATCACGTACCATGTTCCCCTGGCCTGATAGTACTTCAGTGGTTTCTTATCTTGATTTCACTAACATTATGGTTGTAGTACAAACCAGAGGAATAAGCATGTGTTGTTTAAAGATAGAAGTAGTTTGGCAAACAGTATCACTCTAGTTGTGAAGTAGCTTTCTTTCCTTATCTCTATGGGAACCATTCCTTTAATTGTCTTAACATTCCTGAAAGGAGGATACAGTATGAATGTCCCATAAGAGATGGGGTATTAGGCAGGTGGTGGTGGCACAGGCCTTTAATCCCAGCACTTCGGAGGCAGAGGCAGAGGCAGAGGCAGATCACTGAGTTCAAGGCCAGCCTGGTCTATAGAATGTGCTCCAGGGCACCAAGTGCTGTTATACAGAGAAATCCTGGCTCAAAAAACTGAGAGAGAGAGAGAGAGAGAGAGAGAGGCATTTTCCTACTTTACAGAGAGAAAACTGAGGCTCAGTGTGGTTAAATGACTTGCCAGTGTTACACATGCAAAGAATCAAAACCAGGCTATCATCTTCCAGAACCCAACATGAGACTCCGTGGACCCACTTAACTTGGATCTTCCTAAGTTACACCCTTTATAATAAACTGGTGAACGTAAGTCAAGCGCTCTGTGAGCTATTCTAGTGAATAATAAAACTCAGGGTATTGGATTGTAGAAACCTGCGTTCTAGCTGCTGTAGGTCATAAACTCAGGTGATAACCTGGATTTGCACAATTGGCAAGTGAAACAGATTAGTCCTTGGAAACTGAGTTACACTACAGGGCACCCAGTTGTTGTCCAAGGGGACTGGTCAGTTTGTGTGTGTGTGTGTGTGTGTGTGTGTGTGTGTGGTGTGTTTTACCCCCTTATGTGGTGTCAGAGGCAGGTATAGTGGTGTGAAATATACACGAACTAGTTTGCTTCTCCTGCTTTGGCCTGCCTGCAAGGCCAGGTCTCAAAGCTTACCTGCTCCAGTGTGCTGTCTGAATACCCCAGCCAGGCACACGATGTGGTGTACGCGGGGTAACCATGTCTCAGCATTTGTTCCTCTGGAAAACACAGCTCTTAGAACATTTGGCACTTTCCAGGGAACTCCAGAATTAGAGTTGCCTGGGGATAAATGGTTCCCTAAAGGATAGCTGGTTGTTCTCCTGGGTGCCCCTTCCATACTCACTGCCATCAGTCCACCTCCCAGTGTGTCAGGCTCCGACAGTGAGGACAGTCACTGAATGCCCTGCTCCTCGAAGTTCCCTATGCCACGGTGCAACATAAAAGCCAAACCTCCCCGAACTGCTGCTGGCTCGAGCCCTGGAGCCAAGTCACACCAGATGGCCTCTTCTCCCAGATTTACATGTATGACTGAGGATCTAATGTCCATTACAGGGAACCTGGGAGCACCCTGTGCACCTCAGGAGACAGGGTTGTTCAAAAGTAAACTTTGATAGCACAAACAGAAAAGCACATTTTCTCACAACGTACCTCTTTCTTTTTTACCAAGCTGACCTTTTTGCAGTATTTCTGGAGGGGAGGAAAGAGCATAAATCACTCATTTAGAAAACAGGGTCTGGGGATGGAGAGATGGCTCAGAGGTTAAGAGCACTGGTTGTTCTTCCAGAGGTCCTGAGTTCAATTCCCAGCAACCATATGGTAGATTATAACCATCTATTATGAGATCTGGTGCCCTCTTCTGATGTGCAGGCTTACATGAAAGGTAGAATTGTATATACATAATAAATAAATAAATATTTAAAAAGAAAAGAAAAGAAAACCAAGGCTCCATCTGCTGGGTACATTCCTTGGTAAGTACCAAGGTACTTCCAGACCCATGATTTACACACAACTCACCATAGGCATCCTCTTCCGTCAAGACATCAGTGATGTACCTGAAATCAATGCAGGACAACAGCACCTTTGGATCCTGGTAGTAGGAGGAGAAAAGTCCAGATCAATCCATAGGCAGATTATTAATCTATGTTTACACTGACCTCATGATTTTATCCTTTCCAGGAAGGGATCTTTGGAATTTGTCTGTCTCATCCTATATACATTCCTTAGTAGTGAACATTTCAGAAATTCACTGCACTGCCCTTAACAAGCCCTCAGACCCTCAGTCCCTTCTGTCTTAGCTTTTACTTCCTGCCACTGCCCTGTTCTTTCCAATTAACCTGATTTCTTGGCCAGAGGACCCAGTGAAGGTTCAGCACAAAGTAAAGGAGTAGAGTTCCTTGAGCCCCTTTCTAAGTCTGTTCTACCTGCCATGCTGAATTTTCACTGAACTGTGAGATGATGAAGGTAGTCCTGGAACAGCACAGCACAGTTCATGAAAGCCTGCTTTCACAGGCCATTAAGGGCAGCCCTGGGCCCAACACTCTCCATAGTGCGACTGCGGCCATCTCCTCACAGACTGTGATTTACTGACAAGAGGACAGGGCGCACTAATTCTCCTGAAGAAGGTTGGCCATGCTCTAGGAATTTTCTTTCACGCTCACTCATCACTATGCTTGGCTGGACTCCAAAATATTTTCATGACTATAAACCATACCCTTCCAATACCCTTCCCTTCAGATGGTCCCCATTCTTCTCTCAGCCTGTCTTAAGGGAGCAGTGAGAGCATCTTGAGTCCATCTGGGCAAAGTCTCCTAGCCCAAAAACCTTTAAGGGCCATTCCTTGATTTTCCTTCATTTGCTGTCAAATAATAAAAAGGGCTTTTATGTGTGGGCCCTCAGAAATCACCTGGAGTCAGCTGCCACCAACAGTGGATAAGGAACGTGCTCAGAGTCACTCAACTACTCATTAATGAAGCCTGGACTGAAAATCAGGTCTACTTGGGTCTTAAAATAGCACAAAGAATTTTTTTAAATCCTCCTTAGCAATCAAGTGCTCATTCCTGCTACAAATATTGGTCACAGAAAGAAACCAGAAAACTGTCTTTGTAATTCAGTATTAAGCTGCTGACCTGATGGAACTTCACAGTGGAAAATTGGCATGACTTGATCATGCTTTTAGAATTAAAGTGGCCAAAAGATGTCTTAGCAAGGACATTCCAAGGTGGTGGCACCCATTGAGTACCATACCATATCTGAGGAGCAGAAGATCAGAAGACTGTAGGCCAAGTGAGTAACCTGGCTCTTGACTCCAAAACACAACATTTGTTTCTCAAATGGTAGGAGGCATCCCAGGAGCCAAGGACCCCCTAGGGCAACTCCCAGCTCCAAGAGTCACACATAGTCCAAGGCTCCCAGCACCTGGTTTCTGCCACCTACTTGCACAAGATTTCCAAACGCACAGCTCCAGCATCCAGACCCCAGCCTCCTCCTACCTACCCAAGAACACCTCCCTGATACCAGAGACAGGGTCTCAGCCTCTGGTCCATAGTTCTACTGGTCCCTTTGTAGCAACCAGCTGGACAATAGGAGCATACAGGGTCCCTGATCCAAGATGGTGGTGCCCAGAGGAGTCTGACAACGAGGAGTGCAGAATACCAAGCCCTACACTGCTAACTCCAAAATGCCAGCTACCCTTGGTGTTTCCCTGGAGAAAGGTGAGGACCTGAGGCCAGACTTGCCCTCAGAACCCCCAGCTGATTCTGCCACCCTTGACAGGACTCCGGGTTCCAGAGACATGCAGATCCAGCCTGCGATTCATGGCTCTACTAGCTGTCTCGAGGAGACTGGCAGGACCTCACAGAATCACACAAGTCAGAAACCCACAGCCTAATTCCCCACCTATAGGTCTAACTGACACAAAACCAGCAGAGAAGAGCTGTAGGCTACCTGAGAAGATCCATCCCCGCCCCCTGCCCATGACCTAGGGCATGCCTGAGAAGCCCAGCAGCTTTCAGGAACAAACCAAGGCCTTAAGCCAACACTAGGGATAACCAGATGGCTAAGGGCCAGCATAAGAACACAATCAACAAAACCAGGGCAATGTGGCAACAAGCTCTGGATATCCTAACACAGCTGAAACACAGGAAAATAACCTTAAAAGCTTATGAAGCTGGTAGAGGATTTTAAAGAGAAAACAAATAAATCCCTAAAAAATACAGGAAAACATAAACAAATAGAAGACTTTAAGGAGGAAACAAATAAAGCACTTAAAGAAATATAGGAAAACCCAATCAAACAGGTGAAGGAAATGAATAAAATGGTTCACAGCCTGAAAATAGAAATAGAACCAATAAAGAAAACACAAACTCAAAAAATCCTGGAGACAGAAAACTTAAGGAAGAGAACAGGAACCACAAAGGTAAGCATTACCAACAGAATACAAGAGATGGAGGAGGGAATCTCAGGCATAGAAAATACAATTGAAATTGATACATCTGTCAAAAATATTAAATAAAAAATTCCTGGCACAAATCATTCAAGAAATCAAAGACACCTTGAAAATATAAAACCTAAGAATAATAGAAATAGAAGAAAAAGATTCCCAGCTCCAAGGACCAGAAAATATTTTTCAAAGAAAATATCCCCAACCTAAAGAAAGAGATGCCTTTAAACATACAAGAAGCTTCCAGAACACCAAATAGATTGGACCATAAAAAAATTTCCTCCCACCACATAATAATCAAATGTATAGAACGAAGAAAAATATTAAAGGCAGCAAGGGAAAAAGAAAAAGTAACATATAAAGGCAGACCTATCAGAATCACACCTGACTTCTCAACAGAGACTATGAAAGCCAGAAGGCCCTGGGCAGATGTCATTCAGACTCTAAGGGACCACAGATGCCAACCCACACTACTATATCCATCCAAACTTTCAATCACCATAGATGGAGAAAACAAGATATTCCATGACAAAACTAAATTTAAATAATATCTATACAGCAGCCCAGCTCTACAGAAGATACTAGAAGGAAAACTCCAACCCAATAAGGTCAACTACACCCAAGAAAACACAGGATATAGACAACTTCACAACAGCAAAAGCAAAACAAACAAGCACACAAACACACTATTACTACCAACTCTATAATAAAAGGAAATAACAATCATTGGTCACTAATATCTATCAATATCAATGGACTCAACTTTCCACCAGAAAGACACAGGCTAACAGAATGGATGCATAAACAAGACCTAACCTTCTGCTGCATACAAGAAACACACCTCAGCAATAAAGACAGACATTACCTCACAGTAAAGGACTGGAAAAAGATTTTCCAAGAAAAAAGCTGGAGCAGCCATTTTAATATCTAATAAAATACTTTCAATCAAAATTAATCAAAAGAGATAAGGAAAGACACTTCATACTCATCAAAGGAAAAATCAACCAAGAGGACATCTCAATCCTGAACATCTATGCCCCAAATACAAAGGTGTCCACATCTGTAAAAGAAACATTAAAGCTTAAATCACACATTGATCCCAACACATTAATAGTGAGAGACTTCAACACCACACTCTCACCAATGGGAAGATCAAGACAGAAACTAAATAGAAAATGAAACTAACAGATGACATAAGTCAAATGGACCTAATAGATGTCTACAGAACTTTTCACCCAAACACAAAAGAATATACTTTCTTCTCATCACCACAAGAAACATTCTCCAAAATTGACCATATAGCCGATCACAAAGAAAACCTCAACTAACACAAGAAAATTCAATTACCCTATTGTATTCTGTGAGATCACTATGGATTAAAGCTGGACTTCAACAACAACAGACATAAGAAACAGCCTACACAGTCATGGAAACTAAACAACTTCCTAAACTTCAATGAAAATGAAGGCACAACTTACCCAAACTTATGGGACACAATGAAAGCAGTGTTAAGAGGAAAGTTCATTGCACTAAGTGCCTTCATTTAAAAAAATGGAAAGATTCCATACTAGCAACTTAACAACTCACCTGAAAGCTTTAGAAAAAGAGAAAAGAACCAAACATACTGAAGAGGAGTAGACAGCAAGAAATAATCAAACACAGGGCTGAAATAAAAAATCAGAAACAAAGAGAATAATACAAAGAATCAACAAAACCCAAAAGCTGGTTCTTTGAGAAAAATCAACAAGATCGGCAAACCCTTATCCAAACTAACTAAGACACAGAGAGACACTATCCAAATCAACAAAATCAGAAATGAAAAGAGGGACATAACAACAGATACTGACAAAAATCTAAAGAATCATAATGTCTTACTTTAAAAGCCTGTACTCGACAAATTGGAAAATCCAAATGAAATGGATAATATACTCCACTCACCAAAGTTAAATCAAGATCAAGTAAACAAATTAAATAGTCCTATAATGCCTAAGGAAATAAATAAAAGCAGTCAGCAAAAGTCTCCCATACATAAAAAGTCCAGGGGCAGACGGTTTCAGCACAGAATTCTACCAGACTTTCAAAGAAGAGCTAATACCAAATACTCCTCAAACTATTCTACAAAATAGAAACTAAAGGAACATTGCCAAACTCATTCTATGAGGCCACAGTCACTCTGATACGTAAACTACACAAAAAACCAACAAAGAAAATTTCAGACCAATTTCCCTTATGAACATTGGTGCAAAAATACTCAACAAAATACTTGCAAACCAAATCTAAGAACACATCAAAAATATTACCCAACATGGTAAGTAGGATTCATCCCAGGCTAGCATAGTGGTTCAATATATGAAAACCCACCAACATAATCCACCATATAGACAAACTGAAAGAAACAAAATCTACATGATCAGTTCATTAGATGCCAAAAAGCATTCAACAAAATCCAACACCTCTTCACAGGGATACAAAGCACATACCTAAACACACTAAAGGCAATATACAGCAAGCCTATAGCTAACATAAAATTAAATGGAGATAAACTTACAGCCATCCCCTGAAATCAGGGATGAGACAAATCTGCCCATTCTCATTGTATCTCTTCAATATAGTACTTAAAGTCCTAGCTGGAGCAATAAGACAACTAAAAGAGATCAAGGATTAATTAAAAAAAAAAACAAAAAAACCCCAAAATAGTAGTCCTCTTGTATACAAATGACAAATGGGCTGAGAAAGAAATTAGAGAAATTACACCCTTCACAGTAGCCATAAATAACATAAAGTATCTTGGTGTAACTCTGACCAAGCAAGAGAAAGACATGTATGACAAGAACTTCAAGTCTCTGAAGAAAGAAATTGAAGAAGATATCAGAAGATGGAAAGATGTCCTGTGCTCATGGATCAGTAGGATTAACACAGTAAAAAACGGCCAGTGTACCCAAAGAAATCTACAAATTCAGTGCAATCCCCATCAAAATACCAACACAGTTCTTTAACAACCTTGAAAGAACAATTCTAAACTTCATATGGAAAAACAAAACAAAACCCAGAATAGCTAAAACAATCTCTCAGTATAAACACCAGATACTCTAAATTTCTTAGAAGAGAAAGTGGGAAGAGCCTTGGACTCATTGGCAAAGGAGACAACTTCCTGAACAGATCACCAACAGCTCAGGCTCTAAGAATAACAATTAATAAATGGGCCTTCTTGAAACTGAAAAGCTTCTATAAGGCAAATGACACTGTCAATAGAATGAAACAACAGTCTACAGATTGGGAAAAGATCTTCACCATCCTACATCCAACAAAGGGCTAATATCCAAAATATATAATGAACTCAAAAAATCAAATACAAATAAACAAAATAACCCAATTAAAAATGAGATACAGAGCTAAACAGAGAGTTCTCAACAGAGGAATCTCAAATGATGGAAATGCACTTAAAGAAATGCTCAACTTCCTTTGTCATCAGGGAAATGCAAATCAAAACAACTCTGAGACTCCATCTCACATTGCTCAGAATGACTAAGATCAAAATTTCAAGTGACAGCACATTCTGGCAAGGATGTGCAGAAAGGGCAACACTCCTCCATTGCTGGTGGGAGTACAAACTGGTATAACCACTTTGGAAATCAATCTGGCTCTTATCAGAAAATTGAGGATAGCTCCACCTAAAGACCCAGCTATACCACTCCTAGGCATATACCCAAAAGATGCTCCACCATACAACAAGAACACTTGCTCAACTATGTTCATAGAAGTTTTATTCATAGTAGCCAGAATATATAAACAACCTATATTACATGTCCCTCAGCTGAAGAATAGATAAAGAAATTGTGGTACATTTACATAATGGAATACTACTCAGCTATTAAAAACAAGGAAATCATGAAATTTGCATCCTGAGTGAGGTAACATAGACCCAGAAAGACACATGGTATGTACTCACTTATAAGCAGATTTTAGCCATATAGTGCAGGGTAGACATACTACAATTCATAAACCTAAAGAAGATAAGTAACAAGGAGGATCCAAGGGCTTAAATCTCACTCAGAAGCAGATATAGAATGGACAGTAGAAGTGACTGAAAAGAGGGAACAAGACAGGGAGTAGCAAAGCTTTCCTCTGAAAGGATATACCCAGGAGACTGAAACAGATGCTGAACTCACAGCCAAACATTGGGTAAAATATAGGGAGTCTTGTGGAAAAGTAGGAGGACAGAATGAAGAACCTGAAGATGCCAGGAGCTCCACAAAAGACCAACAAAGCCAATTAAACAGGGCCCAGAGGGCCTTGTGGAGACTGAAGCTCCAACCAAGGATCATGCGTAGATTGGACCTTGGCCCCTACACAGTTGTAGCAGATGGGCAGCTCAGGCCTTAGATGAGTTCCCTAGTAAGGGAAACAGGGGTTGTCTCTGACATGGACTCTGTTGCCTGCTTTGTAATCACATTCCCATGGTGGGGCTAGCTCACCAAGCCACGGGGGAAGAGGATGAGCTCAGTCCTGATTTGACTTAATGGGCTAGGCTGGATGGGGGGGGGGGGGGCTCCACTTATCTGAGAATAGAGGGGAGAGGAGGGAAGAGGGAGAGAGGGTGGGACTGGAAAAAGCTGAGTGAGGGGGCTACAACAGAGATGTAATGAGAAGAAATTAATTCATTAAAATTTAAAAAGAAAAAATATACAAAAAATAAAACAAAAAGATATCCTAGTAATAATATGTGGCTTTAAAAAAAATCTATGGAGTCATCTTCTCATTTGATATTTAAGGAATTTAAACTGATTCTGAGGCTCCTAATGGTTCTGATGGTTTTCTCAAATAGCAAGAGTTCAAAACTCATATGATGTTGCAAGGACCCTTCAGAAGAGGTCAGGACTTGAACTCACTGCCTCACATCCCTACCTGTTTACCCACATGAGCACAGTTATCTGCTATTTCAAATTATCAGAAAGATAATGTTATGGGTTGGGAACACAGGTTAGCAGTAGAGTGCTTGCCTAGCAATGCAAGGGCTTGGGCTCACACCCATCATAGAAAAAAGTAATGTTCTTTATGTTCATTTACTCTATAACCAATGATCATCAGACGAGTCCTGAATATTCTTTCTGATTACTTAAAAAGCCAGGTAATCCACAAAGTATTTCCTTTAGAAATAACTATAATGGTAAAGACTCTACTTACCATGTCCACAAGTAGCTTCCATAAGGGCTTGATTGAAAAAGAGAAAAGACTTGTAAAACACGTGTAAGGCAATCATTTTTGTCTGACGTGAATGCATTAGTGGTGGCTGCGACCACAGACACCTGGCTTATTTCCCACCCCATCCCCAATGCTCCTTGCGAGTCCTGCGACCCCAAACTGCTACTTTAGCTTGTTGTCCCTTTCCCCATTTTCCTTGGCCCTGCTCTACCAAATGGCTAAGTAGTTATGAATCTTGAATTGTAGCCACAGATGTGCTCTGAAATCATTACCTTTCCTTCCTGCTTTGCCCACAGGTCCCACACAGCATTCAGAATGGCTGCTGTGGCCAGATGCACTACTCCTTTCTCTGGACCAAGCTGGTTGGGAAGCAAAGCACAATGATCTTGTCTTAGATGAGAAAAGATATCTGCGTTTTCTTCAGAGACACACTTTGAGAATTTAAAGACAGCCTAGTCTGCAGAGCAAGTACCAGGACAGTTAAGGCTACACAGAAAAACCTTGTCTTAAACAAACAAACAAACAAACAAACAAACAAACAAAAAACAGAAAGAAAGGAAGAAAGACAAAAAGAAAAAGAACGAAAGAAATTACCATACTGTAGTTGTCATAAGCAATCCTAAAATCTGGGGTAGAAGTATACTTACTTGGAAAAGAAAAATGCTAACTTCATAGTAAAGAAAACAAATGAACAAACTTACTAAAGCAGTGTAATTTAATAATCCTGATTATAAGGCAAGATACCATCATCACTTACGTAATTTATTCTTACCACCCCATATTGAAGGATACCAGAAAAGCCAAGGCCCAGGCTCTAAAAAATGACAATGTCACTCAAAGAAGTAAGAACAATTTTACATGAAAGAGACTAAATGACAGTTGAATGCACCATGTGGTCCCTTATTGGATGAGTCAGGGCAAAAAGAAGAGCATTATTGGGAAAGTTGGTGAGATTTGATTATGGGCCATCTTTTAGGTAATAGTCCATCAATATTATATTTCCTGAATATGATCATGTGAGTACACATATAGGAGAAGGTCCTAGTCTTTAGGGAATGCACACAGAGGTATTTATGATTACAAAAAAGGATAGCGGCAACCCTGCTTTCAGATAGCCGAGAAAGTTAAATGTGTGCAGGGTGGGGAGGGAGGCAGATGGAGTTTGGGTTTTTTTATTTCTACTTTTGCAACTTTGCTGTGGGTCAGAAACTGAGGTTCCACTGCTGTCTATTTTTTTTTGCTTGTTTTGAAGACAAGGTCTTTACTATGTAAAACACAGATTGGCCTTGAACTTACGATCCTCCCACCCAGCTTCCCGACTTCTGAGAGTGTAGGTTTTGTCTTCCTTCCTTCCCTCCTTTTTTTTTTTTTTTTTTTTTTTTTGAGACAAGGTTTCTCTGTGTAGCCTTAGCTGTTCTCGTACTTGCTCTGTAGACCAGGCTGTCCTCAAACTCACAGAGATCCACCTGCCTCTGCTTCCTGAGTGCTGAGATTAAAATCCTGTGCCACCAGGCTGCAGCATGGTGATTTCATGATGACATCACTGGCCTCATACTCATTAGGTTACATTCTATTGATAATGAAGTTTCCCTTGTTTTTTGCCTGAACAAACTCATGGATCTTTATATTATAAGAATTATACGCCATTATTATCCTATTTATTCTCATGTTCAAATTGTTCCAAATTTGGCTAATGGGAGCTTCTTCGAGGTGATACTTGTCAAGGCATGTTTAATTTACTTTTTAATTTAATTAACTTACTTTTTAATGTAGTTAAAAATACAAACCAAGGGAACAGAGAAAGTGTATTCCCTTGTGCCTTTCTCTTGCATGGAAAGGAAACTGAACAGAGTTAGAAAGAGGACCTTGGTACCCTGACACAGAAAAAAGTGTAAATTACTAGAGTTATCTCCCTGTGTTAGAGTCCTTTCTTTAGAACTTAACCTTTTCATATTTCGACCTTATGATTCAGATGCTGACCTACAAACATGAAAGCATGATGCTCTCTAGGTTCTTAGTTTACCTCTACCCTACTAGCTACTCCTACAAGGCCAGTACCACTTATACCCTCTCCCAAGGGGTTGCTCATTTGAAGTTTTATCTTCTAGGCCTCTTTATTTTGTCCTTTTGAAACAGGTTCTTATTCTGAAGCCCAAGTTGGTCTCAAACCCATGGTGATTACTATCTGAATGCTGGGATTATAGGCATAAGCCACTACCATAGGCCTGGCTGGACTTTTTCCAATCCAGACAGAGGGCAGTGTGGTGTATAATAGCTGGATTTCTTGATATGCAAATGCATTAAGATTCAAGTCTCATAGAAAAAAACCTGCCTATTTCAAAATGTTGATGATCTAAATGGCTCAAGCTTTAACTAAATAAAATTGTTTATGAAAAAACTGAAAATCCCCTATTTTTATATTTGTTACAATCAAAGGGCATCATAGACTGTAGAAACATTATTTATAAAAGCTTTTTATAAAATATATTCCTGGAGCTGGAGAAATAGCTCAGAGAATAAGGGCACTTGACAATTTTCAGAGAACTGGAGTATGAGAGAACAGATTCCCAGTACCACATCAGGTGACTCATAAACTCGTGTGGCCCCAGTCACAGGGGATCTGACACCCTCTTCTGGCCTACATGAATGCAGACATAGAGACACACAGACAGACAGACAGACACACACACACACACACACACACACACACAATCTTTTAAAACAGCACAAAACATATCCCTTACCCATCTGAGCTGCCCATCACTTGTGAGCTGTCTGTAGAAGCCTCTGAAGTCCCCAACAATGTCCCTGAGATCCTTGTGAAGCACATGATGGGCAAGGGCATTCACAGCACAGACAACTATCAAAATAGGATTTCATTCTTAGTCATGTTTTAATACACAGCCAGGAAGCTAAGACAATATAACACAAGCAAATGGATATGGACATCTTATGGAAATAATTAAAATACAAAAATCCCCAAATACTTTGTAAAATCCTTTCAACATGTGTCTGTGACCATTGTAACTAAGAAGTAGACACAACTGCAACAGCTTGGAGTTAACATACTGTGTGCAGCAGACATATTTTGATAAACAATATTATAGACTTGCAAGTTTAAATACTGTTCCCAAATTATTTCCCGATTCACTGGGTAACATGTTGGGTAATGAGATTCAAAGCCAGACCTTGCTAGTTCATTGTTCTGAAAGGATAAGAACACCCAGACTTATGGAACTTTAAAACTGATTTTTTAAATACTGGCAAGTAAAGATATTCAATTCACAACATACACTATCAAGGACAAAATTATTTTCATGTAGCATACTTTGAAAATGCCATCATAGCATTAAACTTATCCATGACTTTTACTACATTTTTCATACACAGGTTGAAGGGTAAACATAATGTGGGTTCTCATCATCACCAATTATTTGTTTTGCTGCTTTAAAGGGCTTCACTGTGTTATTTGAAGAAGTCCTGGGAGGGAGCTCATGGTAGGACTCTTGTCTAATACATGCAAATGAAAACCCTTTCCAGACTTTGTTCTTTCTAAGACACATTTAGTCCATGTGTCAAAGACCAAAATAGTCAAATCATTACTTTTCCCCAAAGCAATAATTTATGACAAAACATTTTATATTTATGGTTGTGAGCCTAGCCTTTGCTAAGCCATCTCTCCAGCCCTATTACAAAACATTTTGATGATTGTGTTTGGTGTTGTGTTGATTCCATAGCAAACCTTTAGGTCATTTAATAGGATGGTTATAGAGGTACAGTTTTACTCTCAATAATATTCTAGAGGAAGGCATTTTGAAAGCAGTACCACATTGGTGTTCCTGGCCCCTGGGTAGCACAGCTTTCCAGTGATTATACACTTGCTGAAAGATATTGTTTAGGACTGAACCAGCCATTCTGGGTTCTCCAGGGCTTTTGTTAATGGAATATATAATCATTCTAGTTAGGATATTTATTCTATAAAGCTGCAAGAACACAGTATTCTCCTCATTCCTTGATGGTTGTTGTTCTTGGATTAAAACAAAAGTCTAGAGTATGTTAGTGACTCACAGTGAGGTATATTATTATCTACATCAAACTCTGGCCTCAATTGCATCTAACAGAAGCTAACAATGATCTCAACTTCTATGACTCCTAACAGTGAAGCAAGCCATAATGAAAAAAATTCATCTACAGTATGTGGATTTTTCTTACTTGACACAAAGGTGCTGCAAAAAGTTAACTACAATTTTCTGTATTAAATAGAATTTTGGTTTGTGGTGTTTGAGCTCCAGCATGGGGAAATTCATATGGTAAAAATTAGCCTTAAAGGCAGATTCCTGTTGACTAAACCCAAGAGTTTCTCCTACAAAATGAGCTGGGAAGAAAAATAAAAAATTCAACAAAAAGACTTTGGTATACTTCTTATGTTAATAAATAACATGCTTTCTCTGTCTCTTGGTCACACATACATACTCATACTTGTCAATAATGAAGAACACACTAATTCTTTTTTTTCTTGCTTTTGGTGTTATTAAAATAATAACTTCATGGATGGGTTGAGAAAGTTGCAGGAGTAACCATGCTGAGCTAATGAAAATTTTCTTCTTGGCTGCAAGCATATGCAACACTGTGGCACTATGCCTCCCGTGAAATACATAGGAAAATCAAATTTTAAATGGATACTATCTGGATATGGTCTGCAATTTTGAAATCCAGTAACATTAGCACAAAAGAAATATGCATTAAAGTCACAAGGAGAGCTGGGTGTGGCGATACACACCTGTAATCCCAGCACTTGGGGAGGCAGAGGCAGGCAGATCTCTGTGAGTTTGAGGCCAGCCTGGTCTACAAAGTCCAGGACAGCCAAGGCTACACAGAGAAACCCTGCCTGGTAAACAAAGTCACAGGGAGATAGGAGTTGATATAACCCTGCCCCAAGAATTCCATCAGGATTGTGGGGGGCAGATAGTACCATCTTAGTACAACTGTCTCATCTGTCTTAGTGCTCAAAGTCCCTCCACCGTTTGTCAAAGGCAGTTAAGTTCAACATCTTTGCTTTTAACAGAGTAGTTTCAGTGGCCTGCCGTGGTTTTCTAAGCTCACTGTGTAGATTATGAAATGGGCTAGGGTTGTACTATATGGATGGTACGCAGTATGGACAGAGACAGCATCTTCAAGAAATGCTCAGCATGCAAGTGGGCATAATTAAAACTGAGGAAAGACAGAAAGAGCTCACAAATTGGCCTTAGTCAGCAGTCACTATCTTGTGGGCATCTTTGACAGGAGACTCTTGACTTAATGGGGGAAGCGGAATGTGTGAATGAGTTGCTGAATCCTTATCTGGTCTTTTTTACCCAGCAGATAAGTTCAACTCTTGGGACTTGCCTCTGTCCTGAAACCTTCCCCTAGCTTTTGGGTAAGGGAACAAACTCTTCTCTGTGAAGTTTGGTTACATTAACAAACAAACAAACAAACAAACAAACAAACAGTAATTTTCACTGTTACAAGTGTGCCTTTTATGTTTGTTTCCTCAGCAAGTTCACACATTCTTCTCGTATGGGACCCTGCTTTCTTAGACACGCCATGTGTGCTTGTGGGTTCAGAGAACAACCTGCTGCAGTGGGTTATTTCCTCTGTCACACAGGTTCTGGGGATTGAACTCAAGTTGGCAGAGTTGGCAGCAGCTTTACCCATATAGAGCTGTTTCTTTTCCTTTTTAAAATCGCTTTTCCAGTGTCTTACAGAATACGTAAAACTTGCCAGCTCTTCACTCAAGTGCAGGGTAGAGTGACTTGCAAGATGACTAATGTATGGCCTGCGGGGTGCTCTGGGAGACACTGTAATGGAGAAAACTTCATGGCATCCACTGAAAGTTTGAACAAATTTTCCCTTGTTATTTGCACACACATGTAAACTTGTTTTGTTTTGTTTTGTTTTTTTTTTTACTTGTTTGAAAATATCTGTTGGAACTAATCTTGTGAGAGTGACCTTACACTTCTTGAGTGCTATACTTGTACCTGCTGGGAATGCAGACACAAGGGCGCATTTAAGTGTTCTAGAGAGGGACTGCGGAGATGACTCAGTTGGTAAAGTTCTTGTCTTGCAAGAATGAAGACTTGAGTTCAAGCCCCACAGCTCGTGTAAGAAGAAGCTGGGTGTGATAAAGCACATTTGTAAACAGGTCGATCTTGGCCTTTCTGGTTTCAGTCCAATGAGAAACACAGTCTCAAAAAACAAGGTGGGCAGGATCTGAAAAACAACACCTGAAGCTGATCCCTGGATTCCACATATATGCTCACACAGATGCAAGCTGCCTGAACATACACACAATCAATCAATCAATCAATCAATCAGTCAGTGTTCTAAATAGAAAATACTTTGAGACATCAAGTTCTGCTTCTGCTAAGTACCAGTCTGGGCTTGGTTTTGCACCTCTAAAACATGAGGGGGAGCTTAATATCACCAATGAGATCTCATCCGGCTTTGAGAAACTTTACATTACACTTAGCTTTTTCCGTCTTTTGTTTTAGAAAAACAAGAGGGATGTTTACGCATGAACCATCGAAGAATTTCTTTGGAAAGCAACTTGGTGTGAAATACTGTGAAGTGGGGGTGGTTGGAGAGATGGCTCAGCAGTTAATAACATTGGCTGCTCTAGTAGAGGACCTGAGTTTCCATGCACCCACATGACAGCTCACAACTGTGTAAGTCTAGTCCAGAGGATCTGACATCCTCATCTAGACATACATAAAGGCAAAACAATGCACATAAAATAAAAATAAACTGATTTAAAAAAGAAATACTGTACATGCAACATATGTATAATATGACATATCTGATCCTCTGTACATATATACAACATATGTACATATGACATATCTGATCCTCTCTCTCCCTCAGTCACTTGCCAACATTTAATTCACAAAGTTCTACAATAGTCTCAGTGGCCTGCTTTTTGATCACCTCCCCCTGGGGGATGCAGCCTTGCCAGGCCACAGACGAAGACAATGCAGCCACTCCTGATGAGACCTGATAGTCTAAGGTCAGATGGAAGGGGAGGAGGACATTCCCTAGTAGTGAAGTAGGGGAGAGGCATGAGAGGAGAAGAGAAAGGGAGGGTGGGCGGAGTTGGGAGATGAGGGATGTGGCCACAGCTGGGATGAAAAATGAATAAGTTGTACTAAATAATAATAATTAAAAACAACAAAAAGAATGAGGAATGTCCTAGTCTATTGTGATTGGATATACTTCTGTCTATTGGTCATGGGTTCTATTAGAAAGGAGGCTGAGATTGCTATAAGGAAGAAGTCAGTAAGCCAACATCCTCCATGGTCCCTGCATCAGCTTCTGCCTCCAGGTTCCTGCTTTCTTTGAGGCCCTGGCTTAGCTTCCATCAATGGTCTGTGACCCAGGATATGGAAGCCAAATACAACCTTTTCTTCCATTAAAAAAAAGCAGTGGGTAATACTCTGGTAGTTACACATTGACACAAGGAAATGGATTCAGATTTACGGATTTTTTTTAGCAGTCTAGAGATGAGTATACGAGGAAAGACCAAATGCTGGTACTTTTCAGTTTCTCCCAGCAACACAAGTTGCATTATTTTTACTCCATTTGACTTGACTGTCGTCTGGGAGGCTCCAGCCAGTAGGAGATCGAGACAGTTGGTAGGAATTGCAACCAAGTATGGAGTGGAGCTCCGGGGGTCCTGTGGAAGTGCTGGGGAAAAGACTGAAGGGCCTGGAGGGGACAGGAACCTCACAAGAAGACCAACAGAACCAGACTGAGACATCAAATGGACCTATGGTCTGCTCTAGACCCCCTGTACACATGTGGCCGATAGCTGGCTTGATCTTCATTTGGGGCACCTGGCTAGTGGAGGAGGGGAGCTGTTTCTAACATGGACTCTATTGCCTGCTTTTGGATCACTTCCCCCTGGCAGGGCTGCCTTGCCTGGCCCCAGGGGATGAGGATATGTTCAGCCCTGATATGACTTGATGTGCTGGGGAAGGTTGATATGAGGGACTCCTCTTTTATGGGGGGAAAGGGAAAAGGGTTAGGGAGCAGAGAAAGGGGGACCTGGGAGGAGATGAGGGAGGGGCATACACTTTGGGATGTAAAGTAAATAAACTGAAATTAAAAAAATAAAAAAATAATAATAAAGAGAAAGATAAAGTAAAAGTGGAATCTACATAAAATGAAGCATCTGGAAACTCAAACTCACCAACTTCAGTGCCCTTGCCCAGAGTGAAGGTAATGCCGCAGCCCTTGAGCCCATCTTCTGCATCGGTCTCTATGACAACATAGGCAGCTGAGTAGTCGGGGTCTGTGTGCTGTAGGAAAAGGAGTCCCCAAAATGCAAACATCAGAAACCCACAACAAACATAAGAATAGAAATTCGGCCAGTGGTGGCGCATGCCTTTAGTCCCAGCACTCGGGAAGCAGAGGCAGATGGATCTCTGTGAGTTCAAGGCCGGCCTGTTCTACAGAGCAAGTTCCAAGACAGCCAAGGCTACACAGAGAAACTCTGTCTGGAAAACGAAATAGAAATGCAGAGCTCCAATATAATGGAACACTTGATGTACCCCAGAGAGCATAGAAGAGATCTGAACGAAGAAAAGTGCTCCTGAGGATTTACACTAGTGCAAAATTGCAGTGTACAGAGTTTTGGGGGATGAGCAGAGAGGAAAGCCAAGAGTGGTACCTGCTGAGCACATACCCTCGTGCTAAGCTCCACCCAAATGACTGCATGCTTAAGCCAGTTTGCGATGATGTAAAAATTTGGTTTTGAGTTTATTTTTAAATCCGGAAAATTTGGATCACTTCTAAAACACTTTAGAGAGTAATTTCCAATAATAGAATGAATGCAATTTTTTTAAAAAGTCAGATATAAAGTTGGATAGCTCTCCATTGTAGCAGCTTATGTAGACTGACAACACAACCGTTCACATTCAGAAACCACTGGGAGAAAATAAAGACACAAAACTCTAAGACAAATTATTCCATGCTGCCCTGTGCTGCACTAATTTTCCACTATCGAAAAATGTTTTATTAACTCATCCTTTGACAATTTTCGTGCTTGCATATAGTACACTCTACTCACGCTCACAATGACCCTCCCCCGCATCTTCCTGCCATCCCCATAAACTCCCCACTTCTCCCATCAGGTCGCCTCTATACTATCATTTTTTTTTTTTTTGGCATGGTTTACTATCATTTCTTTTTGTTTTGTGAACCACTGAGTTTAACTAGAGCCATCCATGAGTGGGCATGAGTATGCAGCTATCCATTAGAGTGTAAGTAACTTACAGATGGTTATACCATTGAAGACAATAACTCCCTCCCATTGAATAACAATAACAGCTGCTCTGGTGCTTAGTATTTGATTGTTAATTATTTCACTCCCTGGGATCCGCTTGCTGTTTGTTATGAACAAACTATCATGCACCCCAAATGTTGCTGTGTAACCTTACCTCCAAAATTACCCCTGGTTGGCTAAACAAAAGGCCTACACATCTGGACAGGGCAGAAATGAGAGGCAAAGCTAAAATTTACAGGTCAGATGAATCACTGGACGCAGAGAGTAGGAAAGAGGAAGGAAGCAGGACCACCATGGGTTAGCATGGAGAGAAATATGCGGCTGGACTGGTGGTGCTGGAGAGAAGCAGCCTTGATGAAAAGCATGAGCAAGTGTTTACAGAACTGTGGAGGGAAACAGCCCACATAGGAGTGATTACCCATGAGATGTGGGGCTAGGTGATCCCGAGGTAGTGTAGGGTGTTAATATCTGCCCAGCCCCAGGCAAAATAAGGCTTATCTAAAGTCCATCAGGTGTCTGTGTCCCTTAGTGTTTGACAGCGGGTTAAATAAATCTGCCATAATAATTACAGGCAACAATAATAAACATTATTAGCCGCTTATATTTTCTACAATACTCTACAGCAGCCATCAACTGCAGTAGCTCCTTCATGGAGGGGCCAGAAACCTATGACTAAATACAGAAAGGACCAGTCTTTTCAAACAGCAATTTTGATAAATTTTTACTGTTTAACGACTACGAAACTCAGTGTGGCTTGGTGATATAGAAGAAGCAGAATTAAAAAAAAAAAAAATTCCAGCGTATCATCACTAGACATTTATAATAGAGTGGGGGTGAGGAGCAAAACCCAGGGCCAGTCAAGAAGATGTGTAAGGGATGACACATGGTCAGTTATAACTAGCACAGTAGTTAGTTCAAGGGGAAGTGTTGGTGACAAAAAGCGGTTTCGGGCTAAATACGTTTATTATTGGCCCTATAATTATTACGGCAGTGTTATTTAACCCGTTATCACAATAAAATAAAACACTGACACTTGTTAGATTTTGTAATTGCTTTAGGATATCTTGGGCTGGGTAGATAATTCCACTTACGCTATCTCTTATCTCCCAACCTACATCCCATCCCATCTGCTTCAGTCATTCCTATCTGAGATACCTTCCATCCATAATCCCCAAATACTTGCTTGTATTCTTCATCTGGATTGCTCCTTTCCAAGTCATTCTCAGAGTCCGTTCTCCAGGCCCAAGTGGTTCTTTCTTCATCAACCCGATGGTGGCTTCCTCCTTCCTTCTCTCTTCCTCTCCAGTCCCCCCCACCCACCCAAAGCCCAGGGACCTTAGCCACGCCTTTTTATCAACCAATCAGGGATAACGGGGAACATTCCTTCTCATCACGTGGTTACCTGGTTCAACACTAACAATGCCATGGCAGGGGCAGTAACCAGGAATCAAGGCACTGAAATCAGCATTTGTATATACAGCACCAGACCAAACCCCAACAGAGAAGGAAGAACTAGATCTTGGAGTTTTCTCCAAGGGGCAAGGACCACAGGGATGTGCAAAAGGGCAGAGAAAGCAATACTAATCCAAGAGGGTTTTTTTTTGTTTTTTTTTTTTTGTTTTTTTTTTTCAACAGAGAAGTAAAATGTCCACAATAGCATTGGTTTGGAATTAAATGACAGTTTATAGGTGGTATCGACATGCCAGATATGGACACTGAAAAAAACCAGGCAGAAGGTCTAAAAATATTATTAAGGGATGTAAGTCACAACAAGGATGCAGAAGAGTGTTCGCATAAGGCTCTAAGACAACTTAGCACAGTCATGACTTTTACGGTGTATGACAATTATTGTGCCGAGCAAATTCTAAAGGCTCGACATTATTCATTTGATCTTCACAGTGCTATTTACGAAGTAGGAGCTATTATTCCTGTTTTAGGGATGAGCAATGTGGATTTTAAAGAGGCTTAGTAACCTGCCCAAGGTCATAGCGTGAGTAACTTATGGAGGCAGACTGTAAGTTCTCATATATTCAGTGCAGAGGTGGGAGGTAGGGTAGGAGGTGTGAATGACAGGTGGGAGGTCTGAGCTGGCACCCAAGTCCAGTGCAGGGTGATGTGATGCTGAGTGTAGCCTGTGTGTGAGAGACGATAGGTTGCTGAGGGGGACACAGATGTCTGTCCTTGTGGGTGGTACAGCCAGGGCACATAATTACCAAAACTCTAATATTATCAGGCAGAACATACTAAGTCCTTAATACAGTCCATAGCCTGTAAAGATACAGGCTATGAAAGAGAGGCAGAGGGTATTGTCAGATGAATGTACTCAGAGGTAGGTCAGGTTGGACTCTAAGGCAGTTTATGGAGGACTGAGGCATTCCAGCACTGGAAAAGAACCTGGGATGAAAGATTACCATGAGTATGATGGGGAAAGAATAGGAGCTCCACAAGGACCAAATATATCTGGGCACAGGGTCTTTTCTGAGACTGACATTCAACCAAGGACTATTTATGGATATAACCTAGAACCTCTGCTCAGATGTAGCCCGTGGTAGCTCAGTAACCAATTTGTTTCCCATAGTAAGGGGAACAAGGACTATTTCTAACAGAAACTCAATGGCTGGCTCTTTGATCTCCCCACCCCCCAAGGGAGGAGCAGCCCTGCTAGGCCACAGAGGAGGACTTTGCAGCCAGTCCTGAAGATACCTGATAAAACAGGGTCAGATGAATGGGGAGGAGGTCCCCCCATCAGTGGACTTGGAAAGGGGGAGGGAGGAGATGAGGGAGGGAGGGTGGGATTGGGAGGGAATGAGGGAGCGGGATACAGCTGGGATACAGAGTTAATAAAATGTAAGTAATAAGAAAAAATTAAAATTAAATAAAATAAAATAAAAAAGAAAGAAAGATTACCATGGGTGAAATAAATGCTTTGGTTTGAATATAGTTTGTCTACACTAGAAGCTTGATCCCTAATGGAAAGTGTTTAGAGGTGTCTGGAGCTCTTATAAGTCTTTAGTTTTAAGTTTTAGAAATTAAAATATGATCACATCATTGTCTCTGTTCTCTTTCCTTCCTCTCTCCCCTTCTGTGTACCCAACCTCACCTGTTTTCTCTCAAATTCATAGCCTCTGGTCTCTTTTTTTTTTTTTTTTTAATCATTGTTCACACTGTCTCTCTTAAATATATAAGTACAATCTATTCAGTCTATGGCCTCTACAAAGAAACTTCTCTTCACAGAAAACCCTAACCAATCAAAACAAAGAAAACAAGTGATGGTGTGATGCCCAGCCCAGCTGATCCATCCACCAATCAGCTCCTCCGTTTAAGGCTTGGTGAATTTTTCAGAAGCGGGTAGAAATATTATAAGAGCCAGAGAAATAGGATGTCTGCAGTAATACTGCATCTCCTAGAACTGTCAGGGAAGCTACATCCACCAAGTCTCAAGGCTAAACTGTTTGACTATTACAAAGACAATTAGTTCTTTGTAGCCTGATGAAAGGAGAAATATCTTTCTGCAGAGACTATATTAGGTCTTTTAAGACTGGATTAAGGGCTGGGTATGGTGGTGAGTGCCTGCAATCTCAGCATTTGGAATATAGAAGCAGGAGAATCAGGAGTTTAAGATAATCCTCAGATACATGGCAAAGGACTGCATGAGGCCCCCTCTCAAAAACAAAGCAAACAAGCCTGGATTCATTTCATGAGAATGGGTTGGCAGAAAATGGCTATCTCCCTTGGTTTCTCTCACAATCATGATCTTTGCATATATGCCTGCTTCCTCTTTCTTCTTCTCTGTGATGACACAATTCTGCACCAGGTCCTCACCTGAAGTTGAGCAGCGGCTGACACCATGTTCTTTGACATTTAGACCTGCACACTACATAAATCTGTTTTCTTTATATTTTACACAGCCTTGAAGATCTTGTTATAGCAACATAAAACAGAATAAGACTATAACAGCGGTGGTGAAGGCAATAAAGGGGATAGCCAAGGAAAAGGCTGGTACATATTCAAAAGTCTGTACCTGTATATGATCAAAAGTTTGAATAAGAATAGCCCCGATAGGCTCATACGGTTGAGTGGTAAACTGTTTAGAACTGGGTGCGGTAGAATTGGAGGAGGTGTATCACTAGTTAGGGTGAGCTTTTAGGTTTCACACCAAGCTGCACCCCAGGTGTGAGCTCTCAGTTACTGTTCCAGTGCCATGCCTGCCAGCTTCCATGCTCCTTGCCATGACGGTCATAGACTAAGTCACCTTGATCATGGCGTCTCTTTATAGAACAGTAACCAAGACAGTGCCCATCCTGGCTTATAAAAACCATTAGGTTCCTGAAGTAGAAATTAAAGGCATGGTGCTAAAAGGGAAATTCCAAGAATTAAACTTTTCATGGCAGTTTTTGGATTACAGGATTGTGTTGCTTTTTCAAGTAATAAGAAAAAGAAATCCTTTATAAAAGCCTTAGGAGAGGGTCAAAAGGACAAGGTGTGCCAAATATAACTTGAAGCTTCTGAGTCTTTGTTACTGAAAGCAAGATCATAGAGGACCAGAAGGAAATGTTTATGTAGGGAGTTGGAAGTGGGAAATAGAAGGTGATGGTTTCTGATTTAGATGGTGTTGAGCATGAAGACAAAAAAACATTAAGCAGAAAACATCTAGACAGCAACTAGCCCTGAGGTGAGAAGGCAGATCCAGAAATGGAATCACAAAGGCCTTGGCATAAAGATAGGCTTAGATGTTGAAAACATGCAGTGGAATCATAGGGGGAGTGTAGAATAAGATGGGAAAGACTTGAAGAGGAAAGAGGGGGACAGCACAGTAATAAGAGAAAGTCAGACAGGAATGCATAGGGAAACAGATTCAGATGACTCTGCAGATAGCCTGGGAAGTAGCGGCGGGTACAGTGGACCAGAAGCGGAAATAACAAAGGCAATGCCAAGAGCAGGAGAACAATGGATTTCATATTAGAGAGAAAGTAAGGAGACAAAAAACAAGGAAACAGGCAAAAAGCATTAAAATGACCAAGGGCAGAAAACAAAGGGAGCCAAATATGAATTTTGTCAAGTTCAGACTCTTCTAAACAGGGCATAACCATTGGAAAAGAAGAACATTGAATAGTCCGGAGAGATGGCTCTGAGGTTAGAGCACTGTTCTTCCAGTCAGCCTCAGTTCAATTCCCAGCACCTACATGGTAGCTTACATCCATCTGAGCTCCATTTCCAGGGAATCCAATGCCCTCTTCTGACCTCCATGGGTACCAGGCATGTCCAAGGTTCGCATACGGACAGACAGGCAAACACTTATATCCATAAAATAAGCAAGTCTAAAATTAAATTATATTTCTGAAAAATGAATGAGAGACTTGAAGATGGGAAGGCTCGGGGGGGGGGGAAGGGATAGAAAGAGAGCCTCAGGAGTTTAGAAGGGGAGGAATGTGGACATGGGGCTGTATTAGTTTTAGCAGGACATGGCAGAGAAGAATGAGAGGATCAGTTTGGAGGCAGAAAAGAGACCAAGAGTATTTTGTCTTCCATCTACTGAGTAACGCAAGTGATGCAATGGAAGACCTCTAACTGCTGAGGTTAGAGAACTAGGGCCAGGGGAGAAAGAACTAGGGAGCTCCTAGTGAGCAAAAGAAAGCACAAGTATTGCTAGGAGGTGGTCAAGGAGCAGCTGGGCTAGGAGCTCACAGCTGCGGAGCACACTATATTTGGCGAGTGCTGACACAAACCAATAACTAGTAAATACAGGCAGGCTTGAGTGTTCTGTGTTCCTAACAAAGCAAATTGTAGCAAGAATCTTTATTTTCACAGACACTGAGGACAGTAAGGTCTTTTTTTTTTTTTTTTTTTTTTCAAGAAAGTTTCATTGCTGCTGAGTGCTGGAAAATAGCTGGAGTGCTAAGTCCAGTATTCCAAGTCCAACAAAGCCATCAGCATCAAGAATGGCAAAGTAACACACATAGTATATACCCACTCATATAGACCTATAAGATAGGATAAACATAATGAAATCTATACACCTAAAGAAGATAAACAAGAAAGAGGACCCGGGGTAGGATGATCAACCCTCTCTTAGAAAGACAAATGGAAAGTGCATTGGATGTAGGAGAAAACAAGTAACAGGACAGGAGCCTACCACAGAGGGCCTCTGAAAGACTCTACTAGCAGTATATCAAAGCAGATACTAAGACTCATAACCAAACCTTCGGCAGAGTGCAGGGAATCATATGAAAGAAGGGGGAGTTAGTATGATGTGGAAAGGATAGGAGCTCCACAAGGACCAAATATATCTGGGCACAGGGTCTTTTCTGAGACTGACACTCCACCAAGGACCATGTATGGATATAACCTAGAACCATGGCTCGGATGTAGCCATGGTAGCTCAGTAACCAATTTGTTTCCCATAGTAAGGGGAACAGGGACTATTTCTGACAGGAACTCAATGGCTGGCTCTTTGGCCTCCCTACCCCCCAAGGGAGGAGCAGTCCTGTTAGGCCACAGAGGAGGGCTTTGCAGCCAGTCCTGAAGATACCTGATAAAACAGGATTGGATGAATGGGGAGGAGGTCCCCCTATCAGTGGACTTGGAAAGGGACAGGGAGGAGGTGAGGGAGGGAGGGTAGGATTGGGAGGGAATGAGGGATCGGGATATAGCTGGGATACAGTTAATAATAAAATGTAACTAATAATAAAAATTTTTTTAAAAGGCCAAAAAAAATTTTTTTTTTCTGGAAAAAAAAAAAAAAAGAACGGCAAAGTAGCACATTCTACTAGGGAGGCCCCTGAGAATCAGCATACTGCATCCACCCGGTCTCCCAAGAGAAATGCGGGGTATTTGTGAGCTTCCAGTACAGATAACACATAACCTTTCCTCACCCTGAGCTCATAACCAACTGAGACCCAGAAGTATATTCCATTTCTCTTTCTTCTATTAATTACACTTTATACATTTTGTACCCTCCCATATATATTCCATTTCTTAACTCCCCTATACAATACATTTTGTCTGAACATTTCATACACTCCAAGTCACGTTTATGTCAATCCCTTCTGCTTCAGTTTTCTCATCAATAAGTAATGATTAAAGTCAACTCCTCTTGGGAGTCTTCTCTGTATAAGGCCCTTTTCAGACACCTGCATGCACAAGGTAAAATATTCTTGGACCTGTTTTACAGATGAGAAAAATCTAGGCTTGAAGAGATTATATAACTTGTACTCAGTTGCTAAACCTCACAGATAGTCACATACACTGAGGTGTCTGGATTTTACAAGTTGCTAAAATTATGAGCATTTACTTGTAAGTCCACAAAGGACTGTGATTAGATTTTTCAGCCATTTACCATAATATCATATAAAAACACACAGGGATTTTTAAAAGTCTCAGAATAGAAAACATTCTTCTGTATATAATATATCCACTTAATTTTGAGAAGCCTGTTTTTAATCAGACATTTCAGGTTCTTAGGAGGTAAAACATTAGCCTGTAAATTAGAGATCCAGGGTATGGCTCCCTGACCACATTTCTCTTGCTTGGGGACAGGTACTGGTGTTCCCTAACGCTGTTGCTTCTTGATCCTGGGCCTGCTTCCACACACTCACTCCGCATGAATGCAACTCTCGGATTCTAGTATGGTATCTCACTGGCGGATCAGGAGGCACCACAAGGCACTCAGGGCTGTCAAGGCCAGAGATGGACTCCACGCATCTCCTTATAGGCTATAAAGTCAGCCCAGTAGGTAAGGCGAGCAGAAAGGGTCCCTCTAACAGTCTCAGCTAACAAAGTCCTTCATTCAGCACCGAGATGGGGGCCCACATCTATGCCCTTCCTTTATTTCCTCTCTTAAGACTGTCACAGGTAGAACTCTTGGTTAATTTTTTTCCTAATCACTTTTGTAGGTATAGCGATTTCACATGAGTGTCCTCACAAGTGACACGCAGTCACTAGATACTTGGTTTTGCAGCCTGACTGTGAACACGTTCGTTTGATTGATGAGCAAAAGGTGGCAGAGAGGGCTGAGTCTCCTCAGTGCGCTGTGGCGGAGATAGAATCATCACCCCGCATTCCCAGCCCGGTAGTTTCTGGTCTCCATCACTAAGAGCCCCATCATGCCCCCTCTCCCCCTATGGGTTCAGCCAGCGCTTCATTCTCCTGCGGTCGCTTGGTGGGGACTCAACTAAACCCTTTTGATCTTGGTCCTTTGCATTTTCCCCTTACTAGGAAAATCCTATTTGTATAACTAAGGCGAAGAAAAAGGAGAGAAAGAGGGAGAAGATGGAAGAGAAAGGGAAGGGGGAGAGGGAGGAATACTCCTCTTCCCAGAGGGTGGCAAGTGCTGGCTACTCCTGCTCCTCAGGGAGGCTTCTGCCCTGGCCCGCGTTCGCCTCGCGCACGCGAACCCTGTGGCCCGTGCGCTTACCATGGCGTCCGAGCCGTGGCCTCCTAGCGACGTGGGAAAGCGCACATCATGGACCGAGAGCCGGGAGATCCTGCCACGCACCATTTCGAGTGCACCCGGGAGCGCAGGGTCCTGGACTGTGCGGTCCAGGGAGCGGAGCCGCGATGGTTCCAGCCGCTCTGCCGGGGGCAAAGGCGGGGCGGCGAGCGGTGATTGGCCGGTTCTCTGGGGCGTGGCCGCTCTCCTGCACTTGGATTTCTAAGCAAGTCTCAGAAAGTGACCTCTCAGGAGCACTACTCTCCAGGCCAGAGCTTGGGGGAGGCAGAGTTCGGGCCCCCTAGGAGCCAGCTCGGGTCTTCCGGGGAGGACAGCACTGGGAAGCCAGGCACGTGCAGCGTGCAGCCGCGCCAAGTTGTGAATGCCACTCAGCACGAACTCTTTAACTTACAAGTCTGTTTATGTACGTCTCTCCGGCCTGGTTCTTGGACCCGAATTTTGCAACATCATCATCTTGAAAAGCCAGTGTGGTGATGGGTCAGCTAGTTCAGAAACCTGCAGCCAAGCGTGACGACCTGAGTTCTCTGTGATACCCACACACACACACACACACACACCACCACCACCACCACCACCATCACCATTTTTTTTTTTAAAGGTGACCCCAGTCTTCACCAACTGATAAATCGGTCACACCCCTACGATGAAAACTGCTTTAAATTTTCTCTCATCTGCTCCTCTGTACAAGATAGGTAGGGAGAAAAGACGTTTCTATTTTACTGCTGGGGTGCGGGTGGGGCGGCGGCGGCGGCCCATCTCTGAATGTGAAT
Source organism: Psammomys obesus (assembly GCF_907164565.1). Classification (NCBI taxonomy): domain Eukaryota; kingdom Metazoa; phylum Chordata; class Mammalia; order Rodentia; family Muridae; genus Psammomys; species Psammomys obesus. The sequence goes on along the minus strand of NW_026591450.1, from coordinate 6,484,468 downwards.
TCAGGTTTGTTAAGTAACTTATTCAAGGCCACACAGCCAATTAAGTTAGCATCAAAGCTGGGGCCTTCTTGCAAAAGCAGAGGCTTATTTTGAGGACTGTAAGATCCACGTGAGAGAAAAGAGTGCTGAGAAGGCGGCGGAAGCTCTCCCTCCACCTCACCTTTGCCCTATCACAGTACAGGCTCACTCATGTTGCGGAGATGGCTCAGGGTAAAGCACGCGCCAAACAAGTGTGAAGACCGGAGTCACAATCCCAAGGGCCCACGTAAACTAGGGACAGAGGCACGGGGTCTGTGCCCCTGTGGGGATAGTAGAGGCAAACATGAGAATGCCCCCCCCCCCCCCCCGAGCAATGAGGAGCAATACTTGAGGCTGTCTTCTGACTTCCACATGCCTGCAGTGGAAAGATGAAAGACGCACCCACCCCCAGCGCAAAGATGAAACAAATTCCCTGGAAGGTGATACACCTCTGGGGAAATGCCTTGAACAGTAAGTCTGGAAATCAACCCAACAGGTACTGTATCCTGCCAATGTGTTCCTGTAGGGAGGACAGGGATTTTTTTTAAAGAATGCTCATGCCACTTTCGCTGCTAAAGGACGGGCATGATCCACATTGGTCCGTTCTTTTGGCAGTCAACAGCCTAGGCAGCAACAGGAAGGGAGGTAAATGAGGTCCCAGGCGGTTGTGAACACAGCTGAGGGCAGCTGCTCTTTTTCAAGGAAGCCACACCCCCTCGCTGATTTGGCCCTGTGGGAATTTAAGTATCAGAATGAATTTTTTTTTTTCCAGAAAAACTGAAGTGCAAATGTTAAGGCAAAATATTTTGTAAACATTACCATCTACATTAATTTCTTGCTCCTAAAATGGTATGTGCAGGCGAGGAAAACATTTCTGTGGATCTAGGGCTTGGTGGATCTTCGTCTTTCTCTTGGAGAACCAGCGTCTTCAGTGTTAATCACGATTTGCCTAAGGATGTGGAAGTTAATTGCTATGATCCAATTTTGATTAATGACCCAAGGGAAAACCCTAAAGGTTGCTCCAGAATAAATAATTTGGATAGCATAGAGTAAAGGATGGCTGTTATCATCTAAAAAACTCCCAACACCACCTAATGAGGCAAGCAGGAATTACCTATTCCATGTTAAAGCGAACAAAGGGGTTATCTAGAAGGATGAGCTCAATTAATAGATGCTGGAACTGATGTATAATGCAATTCCAGGGCAACCACTGAAAATGTAAAGTCAGATGTAGCTAGAAAACTAAGAAAGGAGCGGAAATAGTTCCTTAAAAATATCACAAGGGCAGAAAACACGGAAAATAAAAAAGTAGGAACAAAGAGCAAAGGAAACCAATATGGTCTATATTAATCCTTGGGCACCATTCAAAAGAACTGTTGTGGGGGTGTGACAGCCAGCCCTAATCTGATGGCACTGTGTTTTTGCCTGCCCAGAAATGAACTCTTTCATTCATGATAGTGTTCAGACTGAGTAACAATTTATATAGGTTCCCCTGTGATGACTAAAGAAACTTAATATGGACCCAAGCATCCCTTAAGGGCTTTGATCTTTTGCTCGGGAATGCCTAGAGGTGAGATAAGAAAAGAATAATGTGCTGTGAGATATTAAGAGATGCCTTTGCTTCTGTAAAACTTGCTATGCAGCTGTGGGAAAGGGATGAAATGGTCTTTTTGTTACTGTATAACAGGAAAGTAATAAACAACTGAGAAGTAAAACAATTTTACTGCCCAGCCCCTGAATTCCACAAATACTTGCAATGCACACCTTTCTGATGTCCTCCTTGAGACCCCACTTCCATGCAGCACGATGTTCATCTCTAAGACCTTCTGCTAAGGCATTATCCTTCTGCTAGCAGTAAGAACAGCTCTTCCAGAAGCTATGTTCTTTGCAGGAAACCCGTGAGTATATACAGGCAGATTAAAGGTAAGTGGGTGATACTAGAAGCAAAACATGTGTCCCAAATGCCCAGGTTGAGACTTACTTTCGAGAGTGATAGCATTAAGAGGTGATTAAATCACGAGGCTCTATGCCCATCAGAGGAAACAGTGATTCTCTAAAAGGGCTAGAACAGTCATCTCCTCCCTTACCCTGTGTGAAGTCATGGTGTCCAAGTAGTGGCCTTGGGAACAGAGGCCAGAGTCCTAGTGCCTGATTTGGGGCTCTCTAGCTTCTAGAACTATGAAGAAGTAAATTTATGTTCTTTATAAATTACCTGATCTATAAGTATTGTACTACAGCAGCACAAATAGACTGAGACAGGCAGACAAAATATACTACATTGATGTTATGGAAAGAATGCAGTAGTTACTTGATAAAATCCAATATTAATCCAAAAAATTAATTAAAAGTTAATTTTTGCTAGAAAAATACTTAGCAAAGTAGCAATGACAGTGAACTTCAACCTAAAAATGGGCATTCAGAGAAAATGTTAACAGCAGTCAGCTGACTTCGTGGTTAAAAATTCACATTTTTCCTCTAAAACTGGAGACAAGGTCATGGTGTTTTGCTTTTCTCATTTCTACTGAACATTAATATGCCAGGTAAGAAATAAGATTAAAAAGAAAGAGGTAAACTTTTTTTTCCTCCTTGGATGTCATGTTTGACAGTGTTTGGAAAACACTGGAATTTACTCCCTCCTCACCCAAGTTATCAGAAACAAAACTGACTCTAACAAGTTTGCCAGATACAAGGTAACTTGGGGAGATTAAAACTTGTGGACTGGGCCGGGGACATGGCTTGGTGAGTAAAAAAGGTAACTTCCATCAAACTTGTCAACCTCAGTTTAATCCCTGGAACCCAAATCATAGAAGAAAACCACCACCCCCACAATTTTTCCCTCCCTGTGTAGCCTTGACTGTCCTGAACTCACTTTATAGACCAGGCTGGCCTTGAACACAGATCCTGCTGCCTCTGCCTCCTCGAGTGCTGGGATCACACACATGTGCCACCACACCTGGCTCACAAACTGTCTGTTCTTTGACCTCCAAATGTGTACTATGGCAGCAGCCCTCACCAAAGGCAACCCACAGACTGCGGGGCCTGCCTCAATTACAGTTGATATACTAGGTATGAAAAGTTAAAACTCTTACTTCTGCAGCTACCACGGGCAATGGATGTGTACCCATTTTAAGGGAAGATTTGCAGTAACTGAGGAGGATGTAGCAGATGCTTCCTGAAGGTCTGGGAGTAATTTCTACTGGGAAATTTTTAGACATTGTTCCCAGATCTTTTTTTTTTTTTTTAAATTCTTCTCAGCATTTCCAAATTCCTACATATTATTCATGAATAGTTCGATACCTGAGGTTGACAGCCAGTCAAATATACTTCAATGCTGTACCATATAATGGCATATCAATTACACATATACTTCTTTCTATCTATCTATCTATCTATCTATCTATCTATCTATCTATCTATCTATCTATCTCTCAATCTATCTATCTATCATAATATTCCAGTTCTGGAGTTTTCAATATTCTCAAGATTTAGTATGCTATGTTTATAGTTAGTAAAATTTTGTGTTAATTTTCCACTTAATACTGTTTGTGTCGTTCGTTTGTACACGTCACTGACAAATTAGCTTTTATATAAGCTGACACTTTCATATGATGAGTTTTTTGTTTGTTTTGTTACTGATAGAGCTGCAATAAATCATCGGTATCTTAACAAAAAATATGTGGCACACCAAAATTTGGATAATCCATATTTACAAAGGGGTGGGCAGAACCGAGGAGGCACAAAAACTAATACTGTAAGTTCAGTAGAGGCAGAAGATACATAATAGGAACTACTATCAGTCACCCAAAGCAGAGGCTGGGAAGCCTGACTGAGAGGAACCTTTCGGTTGGCAGGACTCTGCGGCTCAAAACTGAAAGAGCGAAAAGCCAAGCAAACACTTTTGACTCTGGCAAAAACTTGACTTAACACAATGGGAATAAGAGTCATGTAAAAGCCTTCCAGCAGGAGCAAGGCAATTAACAAATGATGGTATTGGGCACAGGGTGCTTAAAGTCATTCAGAAAAAAAATTATCATTTTCTAAGAGTGTGCACGGGGAGCTGGTTCTTGCCTTTGACCGTTACGTGGGTTCCAGTGATTAAACTCGGGTTGTCAGGCTTCCCTGGCAAGCAGGGAACCCACTGAGCCACCTTGTCAGCCCTATGCTGCTTGTTTTAATCACAAATAGACAATTCCATTGTCTATTAACAATGTGAAGGTTAATCAAGACTACTCAAATTACGTAGCTTAACTCCCTGCTCTTAAACTTTGGGTCATGTGGAACTACATATTGGAGTCATGTAACTGAATGTGGGGTTGTGAAAAAAGTAGCGAGCCTAAAAAGTTCCTGAAATCACAAAGTTTAAAAAATTAATGAGCATCAAAACATAATCAGCGGGAGGCATTTCAGGCAGGATTTGCCTATGTTACAGCCTTGGTTCTAAACACACACATGTACGTTGATGCTCATGATGTTACCCTATGCAACACTGGATACAAGCTTAAATGCCTCAGATCAGAGACTATGTATGTTACAGTGTTTCAACTGTACAGTTTTATGCTTATAGAAATATGACTAAACAATGGAAAACAAATACATTTAGTATTTTCCTACCATTCTTCACTATGAAAATGTCAAACTTGTTTTGGATTTTTTGATTATGTTGTTTTAATGTTTAATTTCATGAATCACTGTTTTATGTTGCTGACTTGAGTTTCATAAGGAAAAGATTGTTCAAAGACTCTGACATGAGATTAAGACAGAGTTTCCAATAGTTCCTAAAATGGTCCTCAACATACTTGTGCCATTTCATAGGACACCATTTATGCAGAATGGTGTTCTAAAATGGTCCTCAACATACTTGTGCCATTTCATAGAACACCATTTATGCAGAATGGTGTTCTAAACACCGATGATTATAAAATCAAATGCTGACCAACCATGAAAAAAAAAAGTCAGAGATGTTTTACATTCTGCAGTATCAAATGAGTCAAGATTAAATTGTTTGTGTAAAAAAAAAAAAAAGGCAGGTTTGATAGATCATGTCTGTAATCCCAGCACTTGGCAGGTGGAAGTAGGAATTCAAGGCCAGTCTCAATTACAAGAAAGCAAGTTCAAGGCCAACCTGAGACCCTTCATTCAAACACACACACACACACACACACACACACACACACACACACACACACA
>NW_026591450.1:6416005-6479253 GCF_907164565.1 Psammomys obesus | reverse complement strand
ACACACACACACACACACACACACACACACACACACACACACACACATGTACGTGCACACACAGAGGCAATCTTAGTATGTAAATTTGATTTTATCTGTAATAAGTGGTAATACTATACTGAATTATTTTTAAACAAATTGAAGACTTTATCAGTAAATGACTGTTATTATCCATTTACCCACAGTTGAATAAAAATTTCTTAGACAAAGTGTAGTCACAAATGAAAAAGTTTAAGCAGGTTGGCTTAAACAACAGGAAAAGGGCAAAAATAAAACAAAAGGACTGGGAAGAAGAGAGTTTAAGGAAGTAATGTTAGCAGGATAGTCTTGGTCTAGCTGACACACACTTTCTGCTGGAAGCCTATATAAGGACACAGAAGAAGGAAGCCTTTGTTCTTTGCCTGCTTCCTCTCACCTTGTTAGCAAGTTTGTTCCTTCATTGGCATTACAGTCTACTTTGGGGATCCCAGGGCATACTGAAGACCAACTGAGACATTCACCCTCATGGGCTGAACAACAGCTAGATTCTTGAACTTTCTGTTCACAGACAGCCATTGCTGGATTAGCTGGACCACAACCTGTAAGTCATTCTAATATATAGAATGACTTCCTGCCTATATATAGAGAGAGTTATTGTATAAGTTCTGTTACTCTAGAGAACCCTAATACAATGGCCTTCAGGAGTTCTGTAATGGCATCCTCAGAGCAGTGAAATCTCTCTTGACAGTCATCTTCCAATATCAATACTTTGCAAGGCCAATAAGATTCAAGTTAAGATTTGCACAGATAAGACAAGAAGACTGACTTGGTTTTATACTGTTGGGAAACCGTATAGGAAAGAAGAGACGACAAACTGTAAAGTCATGTTTTAAGCTTCTAAGTGAATAAAAATATTAAGAATAAAAAGCATGAACTATAAAATAGGTGATATGAATTTTTAATATTGTGGCAGAAAAATACTTTCTAAGAATAAAAAGAAATATATATGGCAAAATATAAAGTACAACTTAAATGTCAATCAGGCACATGTAACATTAAAAGCCAATAATCAAACTAGAAAAAAATATTAAGACAGGGGTTCATTGTGTAGCCTTGGCTGGCCTGGAACTGTCTATGTAGACCAGGCTGACCTGAAAATAAAAGATCTGCCTGCCTCTGCCTGGCATAATGTTTTTGTGGACTGTGTGAAGTTTACCCTTGTTCATTCAAATGCTGAGGTCTCTACCCCACTATCTGTTTCAATCCAGATGTGGCGTTGTGATGTTTATTCTAAGTATCTCCTGTTTGTGTAAACATGCCCACAATTTTCTCTCTGTTGTGCCAATAAACGCCAACTGGCTATTGCTGAACAATACAGTGAATAGAGTGGGCTATTCCAGACCAGCGAGAGGTGAAGAAAAAGAGGAAGCGCAGACTGAGCCACAAGGATAGGACGAAGAAGCTTCAGGAGAAGGGAACTAGAGAAAGCAGATGATTTAAAAAGCAGGTAGGACTGGGAAAATTTGGCTGGGAGAAACTAGACTAGCTTGAAGGTTTGGGATGGAGTAATTATTGCTCAGTATTGTGCTATAGGCTAATTACATAAATTACAATCTCTATGTGTCATTACTTGGGCAAATAGTTGGTTAAAGAGTAACTGTTGTATTATTAATAATATGAATCAACATTAATTATTAATATTCATTATATACTCTGCCTTCCAAGTGTTGTGATTAGGAGCATGTACACCACACCCAGGTGAAAAATCTAGGGGATTGTTAATATATCACATAAACAATGAATTGAAGGAAGCATTGTGTTGATTTACGGCTATTTGAAAATGTGTTTGTTTGTTTTTTTTTAAACCATGAAAAGGGGCAACAATTTTACATGAAGTAGTAGGAAAAAGTTAACACAATTATAGTGCTGAAAATCACAAGGGCTTTTGACAAGACATTTAAAATTTTATTTTCATTAAACCTGTAAAAAGAGATCTGTAGAACAGTGATTCATGTGCAACATTAGGAAAGTAACTTCCTTATAGCCCAAAGAGGCTATTCTATTTGACATCCTTCATATTGCCTATAAATTGCTTCACCCAGGTTTCCTTATGTGATTCAGTAGCTGTATTTGCTGATACAATTTTAGAAAATATTATTTACTGGACAGAAAAAAAAATCATGTGAAATAAATTCAACAGTGTTCTAAATTTAAGAAAGAACTGATTTTAACTCTGTTCAAGATTTACAAGTTTTGGACTAGAGAGATGGTTCAGAGGTTAAGGTTCTGCTTTTCCGGAGGTCCTGAGTTCAATTCCCAGCAACCACATGGTGGCTCACAACCATCTATAAAGAGATCTGGTGACTTCTTCTGGCGTGCAGGTATACATGCAAAACACAACATTGTATACATAATCAATAAATAAATCTTTAAAAAAAAAAGGATTTACAAGTTCTAAATGAACATTTTACCCCAATGGAAGAATAAATTCAGAATATATCAGTATTTACAAAGTTAATGAAATATGAAGAGCAACTGAAAAGATACATAGATGCATTCAACAAAGAATTTTTATTTTAATTATCCACAAAACAATATTACAATATTTTATAAAAATATTGTTTTTGGCTACCATTATTTATTTAAAAAAGTGTTTGTGCTAGAAGGCTGTTTTTGCCAACTTCCTTTTTTGGTAAGGGTTAAAGTTTCATATTAAGACAATGAAGATGAAAGTCGCTGAGAAAAAAATGTTTAAATGTACAAAACTGTTTCTTTTTCTTGACAATTTAAAAATACATAACAATTTAAACTGAATACACATTAAGTTAATGCTGTACCCTTACTATACAAATGTTATAAGGAACTGCTCTGTTCAGTTAAAATATAAAAAACATTAGATTTTAGAGATCTAAAGAATGCCATCAACTTTTCCTGTCTTATTTTTCTGATCAGCATTAGTACATAAACATAATCTTATTACCTTTAAAAAATGATTAGATAAACTACAATACCATAATTTACATGAAGCCCTTTAAAACACTCATGTCACAGACTGCAGATATCAGGGCAAATACGGACCCACTCTTCTCAGGAGACCCTCTTGGCAGAGGATTTGGTACTAAATAGGTTAAATAAAAAGAAAAACAAATACAACTTTTAGTACCAGAACTTTTGCCAACTTGCATTAAGCTCACTTGTCACATTTAAAAAGATTTAAATTTGAACATATTTACCATGGCACAGATCTTTAAATTTAGTGATTAAAATGATGGTAGTTCATAATCATATGCTAAAAATAAAAGAACTTGATATACCTTAAAGTGTAATTATAAAGCACAGCATTTAAAACATAAATATTAGAAACTTTTATTTTATTTAGCAGACTGTTTTCCCTTGCTAGACTTAAACCATTAACACTACTCAGTTCATATTAACATCTCATAATTGCTGAGTTAGAAAAACTCTCATTTTGGATGTTTAACTTCTGCACTTTAAATAGGCAAAATCTTGCCCCTTTAAATTATGGTACTCAGAATAAGTATTCTTCCTCAAATTAATTATAAAACGAAAATATGATAACCATCAAGCATATTTGAAATTACAAGTTTGAAGTTACAAGTTTCAAACATAGATTTGAAAATTGGTGTTCTAAAAAAGTTTTGTATAAAAGCTGGGCCACTGAAATTAGTGTAAAGCCTTATCGTCACTATTTTGAGGAAGTAAAACTTATTTAGTGTATGAAATATTAGTATATTCTTTATAACTTTTAAAGTCTAAGAAAACAGCTAATAAGGAACTCTGAGTGCCAGCAAAGCCATGTTGTCACTCCACAACACCAACATTAAACATTCCTCCCATCCCAATACCTGTAAAACTTTCACATTCTCTTTTCTCATACTTCTTTAAATACATTTTCTCTCTTCTGTTTTATACTCAAGACAAGCAAAGTGCATCCAAGTCCCTGATCTAGTGATGTTTTCTGTCTGTGGAGGCATCACCATAAACACATACTAGCAACGCCTCACAGTGCTCCATCTGTGCTTTTTTAATTGACTGCTTAAATGCTATGTATTTAATGCAAGTATTTAATGCAAGTATTAAAAAAAAATCTCCCTTGGACTAGATAGTTTAATTTCAGTTGTATATATATATATATATATATATATATATATATATATATATATATTTAAATCAATACAAGCTTGTAAAAGATTAATCCACTTTCTGGTTACCTTCATTATTTTAAGATGAACAGTTCAAGAAATAACTGAAGTGAAAATTTTGTTTTTTTCTACTTTCCAGTTCTATGAATAAAGTGTGAACATAGTGTATTATGCTTGCAAATTCCATAACTGTGGTCTCACATTAATCAAGTTTTTGATGACATTTATAATTCATAATTCATTTTTGGCTTTTGGAAGACTTGGCCCCTTTTCACACAAAGGAGGCCTCTGTTAAGACTGCATGCCAACTGTTAAATGGAAAAAACAAACTCAAAAAAAATTTTTTTTTTTTTTTCTAAAAAAAGGAAGAAAATTTAAAAGCTGGAATGGAGTTATTTGGTCCCAGGAAGTTCTTTGATTTTAGATGTTACTGTGGTATAATGGCCCAAGTTTTGTCCATAACAATAAATAGTTTTCTCTTAGCAATTCTGAGTTTGGGGAAGAAAAGGAAGCGACTAAGTAAACAGTAGTCTTGTTGCTCTTTCTTACCATGGTACCACCCACACAGTCACAATATCTCAGTTCTACTTGCTTTGGACCCTGAAGTGAGTTGTAGGATGCATCATTGGTACTTTAGAGTTTAACACTTGGGGAAAAAGTGGTTTTGTGCAACCATATCTGTAATTCCAGTTTACCAGTTTACATGCAGAGCGAATAGTGTCATCTTCTTATTCCTGTGCAGGAGGAACTGACACAAGGTCTTTATGTTTCAGCAGATCTGTGCACACAGGCTGCTTGGATTATAAATTTTCTCCTGGTTGGTACTGTGGCTCTGTAGCAGTGAAGTAGTCTTCCAAGAAGGACTGAATATATTCAAATGTTGGTCTCTCATCAGGATCCTTCTTCCAGCAAAGATTCATCAAGTCATGGAGGGATTCTGGACAGCCCTGAGGGCAAGGCATCCTGTATCCTCGCTCCACTTGTTCCAGAACTTCACGGTTTACCATACCTAATGTTAAGATTCAAACATTAAAAACAATGGTCCTAGCCATGAAGAGCAAGCAGAGTAAATATTCTAGCCACTAACTGATGACATATAAGTTCATCTAGTGAAGACATTTTCAAAAGAGAACAGAATAAAATGTAAATATCAAGTTTTATGAAGAAAAGCTGAGATACGAATGATAATCTGAATTTTAATATTTTTTATGAAGTTTTCATTCCACCTAAACTTTTACTTGTAACACATATCTTCAAATGCCAACTAAATCTGACTAAAAATTTAGGGTATATTTAAGGTATTGGTATTTTCTATTATCATTTAATAACCACAATTTGAGCTAATGAGGAATCACAACTAAACTAGGAGAGAATTCTAGTTCTATTTGTGTGTGTGTGTGTGTGTGTGTGTGTGTGTGTGTGTACATAACTATTTCAAATCACTACCCTGAGTTTCTTTATCTATTATCGCCTATTTGGATTTCTTTGTCCTATTACATAGTTCATTTCTTTTATTCCTTTGTAAGATCCCTCCCATGATTGAGGACTTACTGTTCACTGTTCCAAGCTAGCAAGTGGACTCTTCCTAAATTTCTCTTAGACAATGTCTCACAGTGATGGTAGAATCACCTAGAAGAAAACTTCTGGGCATGGTTGTGAAGGATTATCTAGACCAAAATAGCCTCTAGGCATACCTACGAAGAATTATCTAGGCTAGATTATTTAAGGAGGGAAGACCCAAAACTGTGGGCAGCACCGTTCTGTAAGCTGGATCTTGGACTGAATAAAAAAGAGCTGAACACTAGCGTTCAGCTCTCTCTGCTTCTTGACTAGATACAATGAGATCCATGTCTGAAGTTTCTACAGTTATGATTCTCTACTGTGAGGGCATAGTCCCTTCTTTAGTCAGATATTTTGCTTCAGCAGCATGTACAGCAACTAATATACTTGTCAAGCCAGCAAATCCATGCATGACTCTTCCCATATCACCTTCCCTGCCAGCCAAAACAGGCCAACCCTTATCTCCTGTACACCTACCCTGACCACTAGAGTAAGACTGTTCACTGAATGTGATTCCTTTAAAACAATTAAATAGTATACAATTACTTCTATTTTTAGTTATGACATTTGAGGAATAAGGGTTTCCTGAAAATACTTAAAACCTCAAAAATACTGAAGGAGAATGCATGACTATTACTTTGGGACCTACTACTGAAAAGAACGTATTTTGAGATTTTCGAAGCAGTATACCTCTATAATGAAATCCAATATACTTTCCAGCTACAGAAATAAAACCTGTTGTTAGATGAATGTAAAAAAAGACCAAATATTCAGCATTGAATACGGACTTACTGTAATTGAAGATCTTTTGTTATTGATCATATATGCCTATGAGCTTTTATGCTTCTTAACAGACTAATATTAACTAATCTAATAAGCCTGAAACTATAAAAACAACTTTAATTATCAATTACTTCTTCTTTGGGGAGGGGCTATGCTGGAGATAGAATCCAGGGTGTTTTCTTTTTGAAGATTTGTTGTATTTTTAACTCTGTGTGTGTGTGTGTGATGGAAGGCTGAGAGGTGGCGAGAGGGAGGGAAGGGAAGAGGGAGGGGACAGAGAACATGAATTTGGAGAGTACAGAAGGGCACACGGAAACCTGGAGCTGAAGTTACAGGCAGCTGTATCTTGCCTAGTACTGCTTCCATGCAGTGCTCTCTTCATGCTCAAGTTCCCTCTCCAGTTTCTGAACCCCGCGCCTATATACACTAAGCACATGCTTTACCCCTGAGCCTATACTCCAGTCATTATTCCTGACAACTTTTTCATTCAAGATTTGACCCTTCAGAAATTTCTGATAATCAGAACTATTGAAAAGTTTTTATACCAAAAGATTTAGAAGTAAAACATGGCAGAAGAGGCCTCCACTCAGACTTCAAAAGGATAATCATTTCCTACAAAAACACTTCTAAGATTCTGAGTAAGATATAACTTATAACCATGGCAGGAAGTCAATTCTTTTATACCTATTCAATTAAAAGATGAAGACTCTAACACCCTATACTTTTTTTTTTTCACCCAATACTTAAAATGGACAAGTATTTCATTATCATTTAAATTTGTTGACGTTATTTTGCAAAAATAATAGTAGCAAATAGAAACTGTTGGTGGTACAAGTAAATCCTCTTCAATAATCAAAGATGGACAATATATTATCTTTTCCTGTTTTGAGGTCTGTCAATCTGTGGGCTAGAATCATAGTTCGGTGGAAGAGTGCTGGTTTAGCATATTCATGGCCCTAGGTTCAATCCCTAACACTTACCTGCCAAAATAAAAATATAATCTACAAGTTGCTTATATTCTGCTTCTTATTTGAATGTTTACTTATGTATTATACATTTGCAGATATGCCTTAGTTATATATTCATGTTTGAATTTTTACACTTCCTTGGTTTAACTGATGCTTTTTTAATTATTTAATGATCTTTTGTCTCTAGTAATATTTCTTGCCTTGAAGTCCACAGCTGCATAGGTTTTCTTTTGGTTAGGATTTTTCACATATGTCTTTCCACCTTCTGAATTTTAATGATTTTTGTACAGCTTTATATTTAAAGTATATCTCTTAAAAATAGTACTACTGGGAAATGGAAAGATGGCTCAGCACTGGCTGAAGAGCACTGGCTGCTCTTCTAGAGGACCCTGGTCAATTCCTGGCACCCACATGGCAGCTCACAACATTCTGTAACTCCAAGATCTGACACATTCACATAGACATACAAACAGGCAAAATACCAATGCACATACATACATACTTTAAAAAAAAATTGTACTATGGGGGCTGGAAAGATAGCCTAATGGTTAAAAGCACTACACAGTCATGGAGACCATAGTTGGCATTCCAGTATCCATGTAAGAAACTAGGTGGTCAATGCATGCCTGTAATCCCAGCTCCCAAGGCAGGGGTAGAAGCTGAGGCGAAGACAGAAGGATTTCTGGGGTTTGCTAGGTTCTAGCCTAGCCAAGAAAACAAACAAACAAACAAACAAACAAACAAACAAACACTCATGAGCCCTAGATCCAGGGAGAGCTACTGCCTCAGAAAGAGTATAAGGCATGTTAGGGGTATTATAATGGTATAGCATTTATACACATATTTAAAATCTGTTTTTTTTTGTCCTTTAATTGGAATGTTTAATGCAACTTACAGACAAGTGTAATTATGGGCATAGGTTTAACTACCATCCTTTCCTTTTTTTAAGACACAGTTTCTCTGTGTAGCCCTGGCTGTCTGAAAACTCACTCTATAGACCAGGATGGCCTCAAACTCAAGAGATCTACCTGCCTCTGCTGAGTGTTCGGATTAAAGGCACTGGCCACCACACCAGGCTTATCTTCCCAATTACCTACTTCTTGTCCTATTCTTTTGTCCTCTTTTTATTTTGATTAAGCAAGCACTGTTCATTATTACTTTTTGTTTTTTTTGTGCTAGGGATCAAACCTATGGCTCAGTGCATGCTAACTGGGTACTCTACAGTCTACCTAGTCTTCAACTGCTGAGCCATGCTCTCCTGGAATTGCAGTATGCTTCTCTGGGGCTTATGCTTTGAGTACTTATATAATCTCTAAACCATTTACTTACTACGGTTTTATGCCTCATGACCTTTCTGTTACTGTCACAGATTTTATTTTACTTCTTATTTTTTAAATATTTATTTTATGCCTATGGGCATTTTTGCCTGCTCACATGTCTGTGTACCATATGCATGCAGTGTGCACAGAGTCCGGAACAGATGTTGGATCCCCTGGCACTGGAGTTACGGGCAGTTGTGAGTCACCATGTGAGTGCTGGGAGTGCAGTCCAGGTCCTCTGAAGAGCATTAAGTGCTCTTTATCACCGAGTCCTATCTACAGCCCCACTGAATTTATTTTTATAAATGTGGTAATTTATTTTTATAAATGTGGTAAGATAATATTGGTTGTTTTAAAACAACAATTTCCTCCCCTAGCACTTGAAGACATAATTTGGGCAAACTAGCTTAATGGGTAAACCTATCTTGCTACCAAACCTACTGACTTGAATTGGCGCTCCAGAATCTACATAGCAGAGAGAGCCAACTCCTACAGGTTGTCCTCTGATCTGGAGCATGCCTTTAATCCCAGTACTCAGGACACAGAGGCAGGCAGATCTCTGTGAGTTTGACGCTAGCTTGGTACACAAAGTGTGTCCAGGATAGGCAAGGCTACACAGAGAACTCTATCTTGAAAACAAAAGAAAACATACAAACAAACAAGACAAACCAAAATAAAGTTTTTTCTTAGATGTTACACCATGTGACATGATTCCAAAGATAATTTTAAGTTAGAATATATTAATTTTAGAGACATTCAATTGTTTACAGTGTTAGAACTTGATTATGCTCTATCTTCACTCTCAAAAAGATTAAAAATCACTGCCTTAAAATATGTTTAGCCTTGTTTTTGCTAATGTTATTAATCTATAATACAGCTATAGACTTTATAAACTAAACTGTACAGCAAACTGTTATGCTCTTTAATGGCACATCATAAAAAGGTAAAAAAGTTCCCAGTCTCTTATTGATTATGTTTATGGATTAAAAAGCTTTATTTTGATACTAGAAAAGCTGCAATCTAACCTGAGAAATGTAAATTAATAGTCAGTCACCTTATAAATGATCAAATCTTTTAATGTGCCCAGAAATACATTTGTAGTCATGATAAGAACCAATGTGATTAACTACAAGATTAAGATTTATTTAGCTTCCTGTACATGTTTTCAAAGTTAAATGAGAAAGTAATGAAAACACTATTTGCAGAATATGGCATAATTACAGATCATAACATTCTGTTTTAAGTTTGCAAGGTATAATTTAGAACAGATAAGTAAAATTACAAAGATTGTTTACCTCAAACATGCTGGCCTGCAAGCCTGTCAGAGACCTGCTGAATATGGCATTTAAGATGTTTAAACTTATTATGACAAACAGAGACTCCCAAATCCTAACTGTGTTTCCCCAAGATCTCTAAGAAGATATGGGCACACTGATTAGGACTTCATCTGGACACTGATTAGGACTTCACCATAAGGCATGCTAACCACTGGGCAGACTGCCTCAATGCCTGACCCACTGCTAGGGCTCAGCCTGAACTGTGGACAAACTGGACACCCAGGAAGTTATTGTCTCACATTGCTAAAAAGAAGGTGAGGCCAGTCTCTCCCTTGATCTTCCTCCACAGAAAAATCCTCTCATCTTCTGTGCCTGATGGCCATACTGCCTCTGCCTATGTTGCCATGGAGACCCCAGGAACCTGGGACAACTGTTTAGGTAGGGGACTGTGGACTAGTCTCTGCAACTCTGATTGATAGTAGACCATTTGGGTTACAACTCGTCCTTCTCACAGCTCTGATGGGTTTGAAGATGAGGCTAGTCAAAGATTTATCAGTTTAACTGCAGAAACCAAGGCTTCAGATGTCTTCTCAGTCCTCTTCATGTGTAGAAAACAGGCCTTAAGCCTCACTCTCCTAAAGCTGCTACCGTTAGGTCTAAATAGTCACCAGACTCAGAAAACAGACAATTAGCTCTTACCCCAAGGTAACCCACCTCCATTAGTTAATTCATTAGCTAGTTAAAGTGACTATGTACTAGGTTTCCTGTTAAGAATGGCAAACAGGTTAGCCTTGCTCATAGGCTTCATGATAAGAGATAAACAGGTCTCAGTCGTAACTTCTTAAAGGAATAGTGACTGCTCCCAGCAATCTCACCTGTGTCTCATGGTAAATAACTGGATGGAAAGAAAGGTAAAACTTACGTAAGGCCTCCTTAGGCCTTGCAGAAGATTAAGCTATGAGAACCCAAGAACATATTTTAGGGTCTAAGAAAGTTATTCATAGAAAAAAAAAAGAGAGAAAAATAGTTGAGATTTATTCCTGTTGCTATGCTCCTGTCGTGTTAAGACTGTTCAGAGCTTTGACATCATTAATCAGTGGAGCTCTGATTTTTTAGTCTAACTCTGGTAAAATATCCCACTACACAATCCACTACCATAGTTCCAAGCTCAAGATTTTAAATTTCCTTTGGTTTATCTTTTAAACATAGACTTAAAGTTGCTTCTCACTGTACTAAATTTATATACATCCAGTCTTCTGGTTTGAGGAAAGCAGTTCCTCTTTCATGATGTGTGGTCATACTTAAAATCAAGATCAAGTGTTTTTGCCCTTCTGCTTCATGGGAGGTCCCATGTCCTCCCAGAGCTTGCTTTAGGACACCTGTCAGAAAGATTCTGAGGTTTCTGCCTTCCCTGAGCTCACCTTGAAGAGTGTTCATGCTTTTAACCCAAGATGGTTTCCCAAGCCCTTGCTATGCTACCACACAAAGATGTCTACTGTCTTTCTACAGAGCAGATTTCAGTACAGATCACGCACAATGGTAATGTTAACATGTCTGAGGTTTATCTCCTTTTGTAAACTTAAAAAAATTCTTGTAAGATTGAGGAGACTCAGATCCTCCTCTCATAGGTCAAATGGACTTTAGATAAGTACTATCAATCAACAGCCAAAGTTTCCCCACTATTTTCTATTTCAGAGGGTGGGATTCCTCCCCCCTTCCCTGGTCCTAGGTCTCAAATGTATATTCTACCCCTAACATGTATATATATGTTCCAGCACCCTGCTAAGTTCCGGTGTTTCCTCAAGAGCTGCCTCCAGCACACACTTCCCCAGCTGCAGTCGATCTCACCGATCCTAGACAGCAAGTAGGACAGCCTGGCCTTCCCGACATGACCAATATTCCAACTTTTTGGTTCCCCTCGCCCCCCAATATTGATGACCCAATGTCAGCAGGAAGCAGTCATAGATGAATATGCTGTCCATTATTCATTTATCATCAACAAATGGCTGTCACGTTGTGCTTCAAACCTAGAGACATGCAGCTCCAGGTTCTCTCAAAATCCCTCAGTCCCTACCTACTGCAGGTGTGGCTAGCATCCCGTGCCCTCTACCCTGAACTTTCCAGCCCCATTCGTTTGGTCATCTAGACATTCTGGTGCTCTCCGCTCCCTCTACCCCTCGCCCACATGGCAGCTTCCTGCAAACCTTCATTTATATACTTCGGCTTGTCTTGTATGAGAAGCTCTAAGAGCACAATGTCCTCACTCCTGCCTTACCACCCTCCCTAGTTCCTCAGCTTTTAATTAAATGAGGGGGAGGAATATTAACTCACAGATGACTCTACTAGCCTGCCTGCAGGGTCCTAGCAACACCTTCTTTTTGGTTTTTTTGTTTTTGTTTTTGTTTTGTTTTCTGAGACAAGGCTTCTTTGTATAATAGCCCTGGCTATCCTGGACTCATTTTGTAGAGCAGGCTGACCTTGAACTCACAGACATCTGTCGAGTGCTGGGATTAAAGGCGTGAGCCACCATGCCTGGCACCTAGCGACATCTTATGTCATCATCCCCAGCCACCAGGTATGTGCCAGAAAGAAGCTCTCACCATCTCTCTGTTCTCCTGTCCCTATGCTGTCTCTCTGTCATGAGCATCCTATCTCTCTCCCTCCCTGCCCTGTCTCTGCCCTCACGACCCACTACTCTATCTTTTCTCAGCCCCTACCCCTTTCCCACAATAAATCTTTATACCACATCTGTTGTGTAACATGTAATCCCTCAGGAGGTATACCTTGGCCTGGGTCCACCATGTTGTCCCTGCCACCCCATTATACAATTTACCACTGGGGCAAATTATCTCCTTTGTGCTGAGAACTTGGTCTTGGGGGTCCTGAGCTGATACCATTCCTTACAATGTTGACAGTCTGAATCACACAAGATGGATTATTTCTTTTTCTACAAGACATTAGATTTTATTTTAACAGTAAATTTACTGTAAAATTACCTGGGTCTTAATTTGGCAAGACCTTACTTGAAGTTTTGTTTAATTTTACCTTTTCTACTAGAGCATTGTTGTTGGAGCACAGTCCAGGAATGTGAGGTGAATTCTGAGTGCTTGTGAGAACACTTAAGAAAACAAATCTTGTGACTTCAGTTTCCTGAAAACCGTGAAATTATTCTTGTTATGTGTTTTTGTGTTCCTCCCAGGTGTGGCACGGGACTGACTTTACTTCGGATAACTCATTACTGTTTGCTGTTATTATTCAATTAGATGTTTAAACTATCCTCTTTTTACCTCTATGAAAATTTTATACAGCTTGAACTCATGAGACTTTACTCATGTGACCTTTATTAGCCCTCAGAGTACAAACTGTCTGAGGTGCTGAATAAACTTGGCCATTTAGTGAGACTTTAGTCCACCTCATTTATTGGCTTCATTCTCCCAGGTTCCATCACTAGAGTTGACACATTGCCTTTTAGGGTCTCAACAAAAAGACTAAAATGTTCCCTAACATCTTTTCATTTTGGCTGGGCAGAAAACTCTCTAGCACCCTATACTGTTAGCTTAGCTCAGCTTTTAGACTTCTAGTTTCTGTTTTCTGTTAGGTCTCCCTTTCACAGCCTTTTCTTGTATAGGTAAAGGTTAAGAGGACCTACTGTAATGGGCCTATAGAAATTTTTATGCAGCATTTCTTTTATTGAAGCTCCTGTCTTTCTGGGAGCATTTCCACATTTTTTTCCCTTGTTCATTTACACAAAACCAAAAAATAACAACAACAAAAAGCCCAATGTCTTCATTTGGATTTCAGTATGCACACTTAGAAAATGTTGGGGAGAAACATGCTATAAATATAGGTCTCATTAAAAAAGATTGAAGCCTTCCTTGGTCTTTGTGAAATATGAAAAACAACTGTATTATGTATCTGTCTACTTCTGTAGTTGTTTGTAGCGAGACAGTAGATATTAGATTCTCTATTTCGGCCAAAATGAAAAGTAGACCATGACTAAAACTTCAAAGTAAAAGTATTTAATATAACTCTTTTTTTCACCTCCGCCTATATTTGCTGGTATAGAAAGAGCAGAACTAGGCTTTCTTTATCCAGCCTTATGATTTTTGTTAATTAGTGATAAAGTAAAAGAAAGACAAAAGACAGAATAAACTCAGGGGAGTAATACTGCTGACTCTGCAGTTTAAGGAACAGAGGCGTTTTGTGAGGAAGACAATGGTTTGGCAAAGTCGGCACCAATGCATTAAAGATCTTGGTAGTGTCAAGCTAAAGCTTGGGTATAGAAGGCTGCGAAGTGCAATGCAGGAGTCAGGTAAGGGGTACATGAAACTGTGGTAATGACAGGAATGCAGTTCTAGGTACTGTTAAGTTTGAAGGTATGAAAAACGACAGGAACACATATGGAAAGTGCTCAAGCCATGAGAGATCAGTGTACTAGAAGAACCACTGACATATATATTAAAATGGCTATTGTGTCCTTGTACAGAAGCTTCTCTGAAGATCCATGTATTAACTGTTGTTCTTAGTGCCTACCTGGGCCCTGTTCAGAAAGTCTTTTCCTGTACCATTGAGTTCAAGCCTTTCCCTCACTCTTTATTCTATCAGATTCAGGGACTCTTTTCTTCTGTTGAGGTCCTTGACTCATTTGGAGTTTTGTGCAGGGTGATACTTATGGATCTATTTGGATTCTTTTACATGAAGCCATCCAATGTGACCAGCACCATTTGTTGAAGATGCCGTTTTATTTCTAGTGTGTATTTCTGGCTTCTTTGTCAAAATCAAGTGCCTGTACATGTGGAACTGAGATCTTCATATATGAAAAGAATCCAAATAGTCACCAAATACCAGGGGAGACAATGTCCAAACTAGACATTGAATACCACCAAGTAAAACCACCAGTGCCAAAAATGGGTTACATCTTGTTGATGTTCCCAAAGGGGTCCCATGGAAACCCCACTGCCAAAGCTACTGGTTGTTCTTTACAACCTGATCGTAAGGCCCTATTGCTGAGAGATTTACTTATGACATCTAACACAGGTAAGTTGAGCTGGTGCCTAATCAGAAAGTTTAACCCCAACTCATTAGCATTCATGGTGCACTCACCAGAAGAGAAAGGTAGTCATCATCACCCCCTTCTTGCTGAGTGTACCCCTCATTAAAGCTTATATTGAGACACCCAAAAAGCTAAAGAAACACAAGCTTACCTGGATATGGCACTCTCCCCTTTGTTACCAGCTCTGTCTGTAAAATTCCAAATGACCACACATCTGACTTTATTGTAAATCGACCATATAGTGCAGCCTCAGGAGCTGTCCACTTGATTGGAAATTTTGCACCTAAAAATAATATTGGTAATCTTAAGTGTTTTAGAAGAATATTTGTATAAATTTAAGGTACACTGGTCTAGTCTTCATCAATATCCCTATTCTGTATGCTTAGGTCTTCAAACACAGAAAATGGAAAACTACATTTAACTTAAAATTTACATTAAATCTGTTTTTTCCCCCTCATATTTAGTGATTTAAAATGTTGCTGGTGGGAACAGAACATGATCTAATAAAACAGCAGAAGTTTTAATTGATTATAACATTAAAGATTAAAAGCAATGATTAAAAGCAAGATTATTTTAATATAAAACACCCTTTCATCTATAAATATGACAGTACTAGGAGTTACAAGACAAATGAAAATGAAAAAGACTCAGACAAAATATGATGAAGGCCCAAATGAACAGTCAATAATTGCATCTTTGAGGCACCTGTTTTCACTCTAATTGAACAGCAAAATGCTATGTGATTCCAAAGAATGTCTAAAAGGAATAAAGCAATTTCCATAGAACACGTCTGACTGGAATTATACCTGTTACTACTTAAATGTTCTGTCTGATTAATACAAAAAGCATATTAACATGACGCATTTTACAATATTTATGTGTACAGAAAATATTAGAATGTTATTTTCAAAATAAAAATGTCTTGTTTATACATCTAAAAAAAAAGCAAGATTATAAAATCTGCAACTTTGGGGCACATGGAATTTATATATATATCTTAGGCTGGTCTTAAATTCTCACAATCTTGTTTCAGCCTCCTGAAAACTGGGATTTTAAAAATTCGCTAAGTCAAGCTAAATCTGTTATTGTTTTTCGTTTGTCTACCAGTGTGTTTGTATGCCTGTGTAGTATATGAAAGAACAAAGATTAAACTTCATGCATGAGTCTCTCCCTCTATCTGGCTTTTTGAGAAAAGGTCAGCTGGGTTCTAATACACTATTTCTATGAGAATGACCATCAACTGATTCTTCTGTCTCTTCTACCAAGTGCTAGGTTTAGAGATACAAGACACTTCACCATTGTAAAATCTACAACTTTGGATTCAGTTGACATTCACTGGCTATAGCCAATTATGGCTGAAGGCATATTCTGTTGGGTCTAATTGCTACTGGCTTTTGCTCATTATCTTTCTTGTATTTTGTAGTGTCTTTGCAGAGGTTTATTTTTTTTGTGTGTTTGGGTATGCGCTTATGTGCTTTGAAACTTGATGAAGGTCAGAGGATAATTCTGCAAAGTTGGCTCTACTTTTCTATATTTACATGGGTTCCAAGGATCAAACTTGGGTCACCAGGCTTAAATAGACTTGCCAGCTGAACCATCTCACCAGCCCTTTATTATTTTTAAAACAGTGTTAAACAAATATTTATTATATGATTTTAATGCTTATGCATTATAATAATTATCATGGGAACAAAAACAACATAGCTCTCATAAAATGTGTGTATTTATGCTAGTAATATTATAGGTGATAGACCAGGCATGGTAGTGTGTGCCTTTAATCCCAGCAATCAGGAGGCAGGGCAGGAGGACCTCTGTGAGTCTGAGGCCACCCTCGTCTACAAAGCAAGAACCAGAACAGCCAGAGCTACACAGAGAAACATTGTCTCAAAAAACAAAACAAAACAAAAATTATAGGTGCTGTATGTACTTGAAGAAATTATATATACACATACTATAAATAGTTCAATTTCCACTTTTCACAATAGCAAGAGGTTTCATTAAGAGTTATAGCTAAGTGGGGTGCGGTAGCACACGCCTATAATCTCAGCACTCTGGTAGGCAGAGGCAGTAGGATCCCTGTAAGTTCAAGGCCAGCCTGGTCTATAAACTGTCCAAGACAGCCAGGGCTAACCAGAGAAACCCTGTCTCGAAAAAATAAAAAGAAAAAAGAAAAAAGTGCCAGCTAAATTTAGCCTTAAACTAAGACTAACCTGGTTAGGATTTTCTAAGTAAGTTACAGTAACATATGACTAGTTGGAGGTAAGTATATGTAGGAGTAGAGACAGAAAAGAAGTGGGGAAGATAATGAGATGACTCAGCAATTAAGAGCAATGGATGCTTTTCCGGAGGACCCAGGCTTGATCCCTAGCACCCACCTGGCAGCTAATTTGTCAGTCCAGTTCCAGGGGATCTGACACCCGATTCTGGCCTCCACAGGTACCACATGCATGTGGTACACAGACACAATATGCAAGCAAAAATACCCACACAATAAAATAAAAATAAATCCTTTTTAAAAAGTGGACCTAAGCGGGTGGTAGTGGTTCGTGCTTTTAATCCCAGCGCCCAAGGCAGTCAAGTATCTGAGTTCAAGGCCAGCCTGGTCTACAGAGTAAGTTCCAGGATGGCCAGAGCTATAGAGAAAAGCCCTGTCTCAAAAGCCAAACCAAACCAAACCAAAACCAAAAATCATTGTTTTTCTACATTGGCAATGACTATTCTAGATATAGTAATTATTTTCTGTGTTTGATTATTAGCCTTTAGGTTATAGCACGTTTAACAGTGTATTTGTCCTCTATCTACCAGATACTGACAGTAGTCCCTAAATTAGAACAATCAAAAATGCTTCTAGAGACTACTGATGTCTCCTTGGAGTAGGAAGAAATAATGCCTGATTGGGAACCACCTCCAATCCAAGACAAAAGCTTAAATAATAACTCAACAAGTTTGTTTTAAAAGAATAAGGAAACACTTGTCTGGGACAGGGGCAATAATAACTCTGGTCAAGTGCTTGTTGACCCTGAGGATTTGAGTTTAGATTCCCAGAACACAGGTAAAGCTGTAACTTGTGTTTGAAACCCGGTTCTTTCACAGTGAGATAGGACGTGGAAACTAGAAGTCAAGTTTGCAGACAGCTAAGCCTGGCCCTGCTATTGGGAAACAAGAAATCTAATTTCAAACAAGATGAGAGAGTAATGCCCAAGGTTGTCTGCTGACCTTTGTGTGCTTTCTGTGTGTGTGTACTCATACACATGCACGCACAAAGAATAAATAAAATGTACTGCTGCCACCCTAAAGAAAATAACCAGGCTTTTAAATTTTTATTTTGTTTTAATCGTAAAAAAAAATTGTGTGCACACATGGTGTGTTTGAGTGTAGGCCACCTATTATACCCTTGCCAGAGAATGGGTATAGAAGACAGGACAATTTTAGGGAGTTGGTTCTTTCTTCTACCTTGTCCAGACAGGGTCTCTCCTTTCTGCTGCTATATTATCTACTCCAGGTTAACTGGCCTGCCAGCCTCTGAGCGAGTCTCCTGCCTTCACTTTCCATGGTCCCCTACAGTAATGTTGGCATTACAGATACATACCATAGAAAATTTTCACAAGGGTTCTAGGGGTCCAAAATAGGGCATCAGGCTTTGTAACTTAAGTGGTTTTTTTTTTTTTTACACCCAATAAGCTATCACCCTGGCCACTTCCCCCCAAAACCCTATTGACTTCCAACAGAGCTCATAAATGGAGCTTTGCTACATAGAAACTGCCCACCGAGAGGCACTTGACCTACAGATGGTTTTGTGCCAGGTCCACATGAACATGCACGTTACATGCTGGGCAAAAAGGCAGCCTCACAATAAAGGACTTTTGTATCCACACCCTACTCTGGTAACTATGTGTGTACTGACAGCCCATTGGGAGGGGCAGGCAGGGACCTGGCTACCTACTAGAACTATTTGTATTCTATAAAGCCTGGCATATTCAAAACAGTGTTAACTAAGACAAGCATAGGGCATTAGATTATATGCACCTACGTATGTTAATTTACCTTGTCTTGCTGTGTATTCATTGTCTTCAATTAATCTTGCTAAGCCAAAATCTGCTATTTTGCATACAAGATTTTCTCCTACAAGAATATTAGCAGCTCGGAGATCTCGATGAATATAGTTCATTCTTTCAATATATGCCATACCATCAGCAATCTTAACAGAAGAAACAAAACAAGAGGTAAAATATATGATACAAAGGGAAGAAGACATTTCTGGTTAAATTAAAGGAGCTGTTGAAAAATTGGGTATCTCAAAAAAAAAATGACAGTAACAAATACAGTCTAGAAGACATCAGCGAAACAGCAATTAAAAAAAAAAAAAGCTAAATTTTTATATCCCTAACACTGCAAGGAAAAAAAATCAACATATATTTTGAAGATCAATATTTCATAGCCAAATTATAACCAGTCACCGTGACCAGCACAATGTCCTATTTTCTTGT
The DNA here is from genome assembly GCF_907164565.1 of Psammomys obesus. Lineage (NCBI taxonomy): Eukaryota > Metazoa > Chordata > Mammalia > Rodentia > Muridae > Psammomys > Psammomys obesus. Next base: position 6,459,664 of record NW_026591450.1, on the reverse strand, counting down.
TGTCAATTGTTAGAAGAAGTATATCACAAGACAATGGAGTCTCTAGACAAAAATCCACACAGGTCATATCAGACATAATGTAAGGAACAGAAGTACCAATAAATTATAGCTTGTTGGTCAGACATGGCCACACCCTGTTTTCATTTGCCTTTAGAAGTTAAACAAAAAACCTTTTGCTATTTTTTTAAAAGGGCTATGAAAACTAATGAGATGCAACAGAGTTTATATGTGGCTCACAAAGCCAGCCATTTACCTAAGCTTTAAAAAAAAAAAAAAAGAAATGAGAAAAAAAAAAAAAAAGTCTGCCGTTTTTCCAAAAGAAAGTGCCAAGAGCCTTGAACACAGGGTCTAGTGTACGCCTGTATCTTCTAAAGTTTGTCTACATTATCAGATGCTGTGGACATGTGGATTCTTACTGATAGGTAACAAGGCAGATGCAAGCTCATCAAATGAAGCCAATAAATGGTGACTTGCCCTCTTCTTTTTTTTTTTCTTCCCCATTTTGTTGTATTGTTTTAGAGACAGGATTTCTCTGTGTAGTCTTGGCTGTCCTGGACTCGCTTTGTAGACCAGGCTAGCCTCGAACTCACAGAGATTCACCTGCCTCTGCCTCCCAGAGTGCTGGGATTAAAGTCCTGGGCCACCACATCCGGTTTTGCCCTCTATCTTAACAGAAACTTTGCAGCCAAAATTCAGAAGTGCAAAACAACCTAATTTTTTTTTAAAAAAATACTTTGTTTATTTGTTTATTTTATGTATTTGAATGCTTTATCTGCATGTACACCTATATGGCAGAAGAGGGCATCAGATCCCGGTATAGATGGTTGTGAGCCACAATGTTATTTGGGACTTGAACTCAGGACCTCTGGAAGAGCAGACGGTGCTCTTAACCACTGAGCTATCTCTCCAGCCCACAAAAGACTAATTTTTACCTGTTTGTTATCTGAATTCTTGTTTTAGATTATAATAAAAATATTTCAGCACACACTTTCACATTTTAATATATGGAGGAATTCTGGCTTTGTTACTAAGGAGCTCACACTGAACTATCTTCCAGTATTTCATTACATCAATTTTAATATTATGCTAAGATTATCTTACATTCTAAACATATGCTTTCAATTCAAATTGATACATATATACATGCAACAACCTGAGCAGCCATATCGACCAACTGTGGAAGCTTCAAATATTTTCCATCTCCTTCTTTAAGGAAATCTAACAAGCTCCCTGTAAGAGAAAGAAAGATATTCAAATATTACATTAAAATGGAAGTAAATACTCTTCAATATTAAACCACCAATGACAAAAGAAAACTTTTTAACTTTTTTAAAAAATTTATTTTTTTGGTCACTATTGAAACTTTCAAAGATTCCAGAGGACTCTCAAATTGAAAATTTTAAACTTCTCTTCATAATGGGTTTTAAAAGAAAAAAAAAAATGTACCATTTCCCTTCCCTGAGAGAAAACATCACCAGATTAGCTATCTCCCTCCCCCGACTTTGATCAAGAATCTGTGATGAAAAACAGTGTTAGAACTATTAGAACTATGTATTTTAAAGTTGGTTTGAATCTAGTGTTCAGTCAACTGGGACTATTCTGGACAATTCCATACAGGCAGCTCATGCTGGCCTGATAGACAGCACTTGGTGTCAGGAGATGGCACAATGGAAAACCACAGTATGACGACTCAGCAAAGGTCTGGCTGTTTTCTCTCTACTGTGAGTCAAAAGCATAGAACATCGTATGAACCCAAATCAAGACAGATTTTTATAAAAACAAAACAATAGAAACACTCATTTTCATAAGAAAGGCTGAAAGTTTCTGATTAAAAGACTCAAAAGAGAGATGACAATTGAATATTGGGCTTGACCATGGATTCCACCCTGGATTAAAGAAGTATATAATTGGTAGAACTGGTCAAGATAGGGAAAGACGTTCCGACGGACAAGAATAACATGAACCGAGCTCATGGGCAGGGCTGGGCTACCATGGCTCAGCGGCAGCCTGTGTTCTTAGTGCATACAAGACCCTGGGGTGACTGTCAGCACAACAGCAGGGAAAATACAACACAGAAATTAGGAGCAACAAGAAAGTGTGCCTACAACGATGGGTTTATGATAAAGCACACAAGGTAATACGCTTTAATGGATTATGAGTCTCCTGCTAAGCAACTGAATATTAAAATGAAGAATTACAGCATTTTAAAACCAGAAAATGCTTTTGTTGTCTTATATTCTAAATCTCTAACCTGAAATAATTAGCTAAATTATGTAACAATAAAGAATTTTAGCATTTTCTACCAATTTTTAAAAAATCAATACATCAAGCTATATGGATGGTACATTAGCCTTACCTCCATTTGCTTTCTTATACTACTACTATTTTGATTCAAATTTCTTTCTTGTCCTTTTCTCCCTTCCTCTTCTATTTTACTTACTGCACTCATTCAAATACCAAGGGTGGCAGTTGTCTGCAGCCCAAACACCTTCCGAAGAAGACATATACTTTGGAACTTTAGGTATATTTTGGCTATCAATTAATAGGCTATTGTTTTTAGTCCTTTTAGAGGATTTTTTTTCCTGAAGCAAATTTGTAGTGTGTAGATGCCCCTATCACCACTAGAGGGAACAACATCATCAGTAAGGTGGATGACTAGAGAAGTTGACTTAACAGTAACTTAACTAGTCTCATTTCAAAAAAGCAAAAAAAGAGCCAATTCAAACTGGATAGATTCAGTCTAATCAACATCATTTCATCACTTACTGGCTCCTAAAGCTGCTAAAGCATCGATGGTCTAGAAATAGTATCAACCTTGCCTGGCTTTGCCCCTGGCTCTAACTAGCTGTTATATAAGAGCCCACCTGTGCCTGGGTTGGCGAGGAGAAGAAATTTCAAATGACAGCAGGGGAACAGTTTCTGAGGTTCTTTGTATAAGAATTGTGTTTATATAAAATAAGGTAAAAATAATTCCCTTTAATGTCTTTGCCTCAGTGCTACAAATACAGGCCTACCACTTTAATTCAATTTGTCTACTTTTCTACTGTCCTAGCAATACATTTCCTTTAGACAAATCTACTTTGAAAAGACTCAGTCGGCCTAATTTTCCTTCACGATCCTGTGGGACGACTGAGAATAACCACTAGTCCATAAAAATACCACACTTCCTCTTTCAAAAGTCTACAGCAAAATCTTGTTAGAAAGTACTATGCAATAAAAAAATCTGTATGTATAAAAATAGAGGCAGGAGAGCTCAGGGAGTAAAGATGCCTGCTACCCAGACTGGTGACCTGAGTTTAAATCCCCAAACCCAAATGGGAGAAGAAGAAAATGGACTCCTCCAAACTGCCCTTTCATCGCCACACGTGTCATAGCGTGCGTGCACCCATACACACACGTAAAATATAGAAATAAATGTAATTTTAAATGAAAAAAGTGATTATCAAGCTCAGTGAGCTATGACTCTTGTAAGCTACACTAGTAATCCGCCTGCCAGGTACACCTACTGGTGCAATCAGGGCCTGCCTGTGACGGGAGTAACCAACCACCCCTGGCTGGACTTAGGAGGACCACATCACAAGATGGAACCCATATCTGAAACTGTTAAGGAGGCCAAGAACCTCTGAAAGGTAGATCATGGGCCCTGGGGAAAATCTACAATTATTCTGTTAATGGATAATAAAAGGAGTCCTAACAACACACCGTGACACCCATAGAGAAGTGCATCACTGAGCCCTCATCACAAAGACTACTTGCAGGAGATGGTAATTAACATAGAGAATCACAATTGGACAACACTAAGAGTTAAATTTTTGGAACACTGAGCTCTAAGTGGGATTACGACCTAAACACATCACACCCCTTTGCTCATGGCTCAGGGATCCATGCAAGAGCCAGAGGTGGTGGATGACTCTATGAGAACAGCATTTTCCAGACACAGCAGGTCTGATACACATATGAACTCACAAAGATTGTGATAGCATGCACAATACTTGCACAGTTCACACCAAACAAAACCCTGGCATAGAGAAGGGGAAGCGCATGTCCAACTCCTAACCAAGAACCTATTTGCAACTGACAGATGCTGGAAAAAGAAAAAAAAATTTTTTCCCCAATGGAGAGACACTGAGTATTATCAAACACACCCCAGAAAAGGCTGAATACTCATGAATAGCTATACAACACAAAATAAACTCCATGTTTTTGTTTTTAATTGTTTTTTTCACACTGTTTCTCTCCACTTTTAAAAAGAAAGAATATAGAGCTTGTTGTGTGGTAGGTGGGTATAGTAAGGACCTGAGAAAGAATGACATAACCAAAATATATTGTATGATATTAAATCTAAGAAAGAACAGACCATGAAGTTTCATTGTAACACAACCTTGTAAGACAATTCATATGCACATACCTTTTGACATAAACTCAGTGACAATATAAATTGGCTCTTCAGAAACAACCGCATATAGTGGAACAAGTTTATCGTGTCTTAATTTTTTCATTATCTGAGCTTCTTGAAGGAATGCTTCCGGCATCATTGTACCTGGCTTTAGTGTTTTGATCGCTACTTTTGTGGTTCCATTCCATGTTCCTAAGAAAACAATTTATTTTACTCTTTCAATCTGTATTTCAAGGAAACTTAGATCAAAATTCAATCAACAATAAAAGTTATCCTACATAATAAAATATATATTATACCCATTTTATCATTTTTTTGCTATGTTAATTTATGGTTCCACAGTAACAAAATGAAGTAATAACAATGCTAGGCTTCTTACCCATCCACACTTCGCCAAAGCATCCTTGACCTAGTTTAACCTCTAGTCGTAAAGATTCTCGAGGGATTTCCCAAGCATCTTTTGCTAGACCTTGAGTCTGCGGTTTCACAGTTGGACACACAGTTGTTAACTTGTGGCATAAACCATCAGCATGCTCTAGATAAACGAAGAGGGTACACTATAAATTAATTACTTTCAAAGTTAAGACAAACAGAATGCTAGTGTATGTAATCATGATTATTTATTTGGTTTTTGAGACCAGATCTCACTATGTAGCCTTGGCTGGCCTGGAACTCACTATGTATACCAAGTTGGCTTTGAACTCAAGAGATTCACCACTTCTAGGATTAAAGGTATATGCTTCACACCTGCCCTGTTATTTGTTTTTGTTTTCTTTTTAAGCTGAAGTCATTAAATTAGAATCACAATCTATCAGTTTTACTCTAAACACACATAGAAAATAGGAAGCTTTTTATAAGATGAAGTCTATACAAATGAAATATTTTAGAAATACATTTTGTTAATATTTATTGAATATGTATTGCTTATGTTATTGTATCAATTAGCACTATATTAACTCTTTCATATAAATTGAGCTTGGAAAACCTAGGAAATTTCCCTAAGGCCCCAGCTAGTAAATGAGAGGATTCAAACACAGATTTTTTTGTGTCCAAAATTCCACTCTGCTTTTGGGTATCTGAGAGCTGAATTCAGAGTCTTCCTGCCCTAGCCTTCTAAGTACTGGAATTATAGGCCTGCACCCCAACTTAAAGCTCAGTTTTTACCACCAGGATTCACGCATTCCCCCAGAGGTATACATCATTAGTTGTTATTTCCAACAACCACTAATTTGTAAAACTCTGAGAATCAAGGTAGAAGTTGATGTAAGGGATTGAATTTTAAATAAAGGAGACCTAAAGCAGCCAGTCCAGATTGAGAAAGGCTTAGTTTGTGTATCCTGCTTATATAAAACCTCACTGTAAATGAGACACATTTCCTCCCATTCTCATGTAACCACTTAAATTCACATTCTAACAAGGGCAATTACAAATAACACCAGCTTAATAACATGTTCAATCAATGTCAAACTTGCTGATTGACTTGATAGTTTCAGTTTGCTGCTAGTTGTCACAGTAGAATTGTCATGGAAACCTCCCCTCTTGTAGTACCAATTATTTAAAGACTTTCAGATGCATATACATATCCAATTGGCAATGAAACATTTTAAGACACAAGACTCTAAAATAGAATACTTTTCAAAGGTCCTTGAAAGACAAGAATGTCTACAGTTGCTACAGGTTCATTTTCTTGGGTAAGAAATAGCATCTTCAAATTGGATCTTATAGGGTATATATTTTAGAAAGTTTTAAAAGATTCAGCTTCTACAAAAGGCAATCAAAGAAGACATCTGAAAGCTTTTGACTCTATTTTTTAACTTTTCTTTTTTGCAGTGCTTGGGAGGGAAACTTGGCACATATAATTAAGTACTTTACCACTAAGCTACTACAATCCCAAGTCTGAGACAGCTTTTTTTATTTTACAAGTTTAATTTTAGCTACTTGGTGTTCATAAATAAAGTATTTGCTGTCACTTTTAAAATTTAGTTTAGTTATTGTTACAATCTACTTTGTATTTATAAATTATGATCTGGAACTCCAATGTAAACACTATGCCAGTTAAAGCATAATGAGTCCAATGATAGTCTGATTTGGGTATGCTATCCAATACTGTTTATTTTTTTGAGTCAGGGTCCTACTCTGTTACCTCGGCCACATGTCACTCTTGTTCCTCATTTTGAAACTAAAGCACAGCACCAGCAAGATGGCTCAGGTGGTACTTTGGCCAACTTAAGTTTCATTCCCAGATCCCACACAGAATGAGAGAATCGATTCCCTAAGTTGTCCCCTGACCTTCACACAGGCGTTTGTACACACACTAAATAATTAAAAAAAAAAAAAAAAAAAAACCAAAACAAAAACCCAGAACACCAACACCTATCGGGCACTTACTGTGTGTAAATAGAAACGAGCAGGTTAAAGCTTGAGAGATAAAGCCCTGTCCTCACAGAATAAAATGTAAGAAGTCAATTCTTCCCCTGCAGTCCTCACCTACCTGTGTAGTGCTTCACCAGTTTCTGCAGAGTATCAAATTGAGCTCTGGTCGTGATGTAATAGCCACCATTGTCAAGTTTTCTGATTTTGTAATGTTTCACATTGTCACCCCTTATCTCATCCCAATCACGAATTGAGAGGGAATAAGCACCTGCGGGTTGGGGAACAAACACTGTCACTGTATTTCCCTCGAACTATGCTTAAGGCATTCAATGCTCATATTAATGTTGTATTCATACCTTTAGTAGTTTCACTTTCTCTTACTAAGAATATACCTCGCTGATTCCCAGGATTCAGAAGTAATCTTTCTGCATCTTTTCTCCCCATTTTGCCAAAATACCATCTGAAAAAGAAATTAATGATATTTTGAGTTGGAAAGGTATGAAGATCAAAAAAAATTACATACATGTACCAATAAGAATGGAGTAAGATAGCCAGGCAGTGTTGGCGCACACCTTTAGTTCTAGCACTTAGGAGGCAGAGGGAGGCAGATATCTGCGTCTGAGGACAGCCTGGTCTACAAGCAGAGTTCCAGGACAGCCAGGACTACACAGAAAAACCTGTGTTGAAAAACCTAAAAGAAAGAAAAAAAAAAAAATGAAGTGTGACAGACAGGAGAGATAACAAAGAATGGCTATAAAACACAACTTAAGACATACTATAACTATTTGTATGTATTAAACATGAGAATTAAACATTAATATTAGATCAAGTATAAAAATATTAACTGTGGAAACATGCTTTGATAGCTTTTCCATGTACTATTTACGTCCCTCTTACCAGCCAGAAAACCATTAAATAGAGAGGAAAAGACAAAAAGTACAGGTAGAAATCCCTCTGTGACAGAAAAATAATTCTTTGGAAACAATGTGATCACCTGTATTCAGTAAGATGTCAGTAGATGATAACAAAATTATAAAGGACTCCAAATTTGTATGGGTTTGATTTTAAAAAGTTTAGTGACAAAAAATGACAGTCAGTGTGGGTGGAAAGTTCACAGACTACTGAAGAAGACAAAGAACCAAAAAAAAAAAAAGTAACAAAAATAATAGAAAAGAACATGGTTGTAACATTTCTATCAGTAAAAACAAAAACAAGCATCGCCACTGTGTATCTGTGCAAGGAGCTGAAGAGACAGTCTGTGGAGTACAAGAAATGAGTTTTTAAAATGAGCAAATAAATAAATAACGGAAAGAGACAAAATGCAATGTAGAATGATTAATGCAGATTTGCTTACTGTGTCAAGCAGACACAATATTAATTATTAATTCTCAAAAAGCATTTATTAATATGATACATTAGATGCATTAAGAGTGGTGTACAACTGCATGTAAAGTTGTGGTTATGCAGAATGTGCATTAAAACATTTTAACAGTCAAAATCATTAATAAGATATGAAGTAGAACCATACTCTTCTGCCTGAATGGAATCTGCAGGTGCTACATAATTGCTAGGAATATAGCCATTCTTTCCAGTAGCAATTGATCTTGCTTCCCACCAGTCTCCTTCCCTGCAAGACAGAAAAGAAAAAAAAAAAAATCACCATAATGTAGACTCTTAACCCAAGGTGTATGTAATTTCTTATCTCAAGCAAAGAACAAAAACCACTTCCACTTTTATATAGATTTTTTTATGTATTATTTATAGATTAATCAGACCAAGAATTGAATTCAAATGAACAAGATTTTAAAAAGCTGGTTACATAAATTAAGGGGATTAAGGTGACACAAAAGCACAATTGCACCTATCCATTCTAAACCAACAGTAATAACAAAACCTCTAAATACTGAATCTTTAATTCTACTTATCTTTTTATGTTAAATATTTCAACTCAAGCTAATAAACCATGCCGAATACAGAAATTTACTAAATTTTAAGTAAAATTTTAGCAGTCTGAGATTTTATTTGTATATCATATATAACCCCCCCCCTTAAAGCATAACATTTAAGAGTTTTACTATATTCAGAATTGTACAGTCAACAAAATAATACATTTTAGAACATTTCACCACCTGGGCTGGCAAGATAGCTCAGTAGGTGAAGGCACTTGTCACCCAAGACAATGACCCAAGCTTAATAATCCCCAGAGACAATATACAGGAGGAAGGTGAGAACCAACTACATCAAGTTGTCCTCTGGGCTCCACATATGTCCCAAACACACATCATATATATATATATACTAATAGATAAATTAAGTTAGACTAGAGAGAGGATGGAAGGAAGAAGGAGGGAGAGAGGTAGAGAGGGAGGGAAGGAAGCAGCAAGCAAGCAAACGAACAAACAAACAAGGGCTCAGGTATAGCTTAGTGACAGAGCACTGACCTTGCAAGCTTTAGGCTCTGGATTCTTTCCCATCTTAAACAACCCCCTCCCCCTACTCCCCACCCCTAAGAAAGACATGCCATAAAAAGAAATAGTATGAGAAGGCATAATAAGGTTAAAAAATACTGTACTCAAAATACTCCAAGTACATCATTATGGCTGGGTGGCAGAACAAGAAAGGACAAATTCTAGATGATTGTTATTGTTGTTGCCTTTTTTTTTTTTTTTAAATCTTCATGGACATTATTAGCTACTGAAGGCTCTTAAGGCAAAGAGACACATCATCATTTATGTTCTGGAACAGTAAGTGGTAACATGATAAAACAAGGATGGATGGAAACATGACTAGAAGCAAAGAGACTGTAAGTATGTGTTTTGAGAAGTTACAAAGTGGTTCTTATGTTTGCTAAAGAAATTACAAACATATGATGCTGCACAACACGCACCAAAGTTTCTATGGCAGACCACCAAACGACAAAGTCTAAGAGTAACGTAAGAAAAGTACAATTTGGTAAGTTTCCGAGTACAAAGTTTCCATATCCAGGCCTACCACCACACACACAAATAAGGTTTTTAAGTCATCTGATATTTCTATTTTACATACTTTTCTTCCTTAAGACCTTTTAGTAAGAGGCATCATTTTGGAGACAGAAACTTGGTATGTATGTAGCCCATGAGGACCTGGAACTCACCATGCAACCTAAGTTAGCCTCAAACTCAAGATCTTGTTGTCTGAGCCTCTCCAGTGCTAGGATGATGGGTATGTGCCACCACATCCAGAACTCTTTGTCCTAAAAACTCTATTGTTTACAGACTAACTCCAGGAGCACAAAAAAGGCAAATGCATCACCAACCCAGGGACAAAGACCCACCCCACCACTCTCATTTCCCTATCATCAGCTCCATCAATTGTCCAATTAGAAAACAGGTTTGTTTCTTACAAAATATACACAAAACTTACGTATTGTTAATTATCTGAAATCTTTCACCCTTCTTAAATGAAAGGTCTTCTGTAGTTCTAGCTTCATAATCATATAAGGCCACAAATATAGTGACACCACCTGGTATAGGAAAAAAAGAGCAAGGTAAATGATATACCTTAATTAATAAAAGAAATAATGACTATTGTCAGTAAAAGCTTAAGCTCAGTTTCCTCCTTGTTCTAGTATTTAGTTTTAGAAGTTGGGTTTTGAGTAAGATGTTCTCCTAAGACTTCCAGGGAAATCAATGTATTGCATAAATTCTAAAATGCTGTAAACTCTGAAATAAATATAATTTCATTTCTGAAGCAACATTTTCTGGCTTGAAAAGGCAGCTACACTGCAAATCAATTCTTTGGGAGGAAAAGCACACAGACTACTGTCTTCAATTCCTTATTCACAGCAGGAAGACATTTCTGTCTATAACCATTAACAATAATCATTAAGGTTATCTTATTAAGGTTCACTTTATACTTAAAGATGAAAATGGCTTATTTGTCTTAAAAGTTAAAGAGTATGGCTAGTATGAATTACACAGTATAAACTCAGAAATAGTTGCCAGATCTAGCAATGTATGCGTATCATTAAAAGAAGAACATATCTAACATCTAATCTATTACATGCAATTAAAATAACAGAGCAGGTATATACACTAAGAATGACACTCCTGTGCTTAAAATATTTCAAAGCAGGTATTCTAGTTTTAAAAACCCATTATATCACTTTTAAAAGATGTATATATTTATCAAATATAATAAAATATTTTGAAACGTATAAATTATGGAATGGTTAAACCAAGTTACATCACAGTATTCATCTTTTCTTGGAAAGAAACTAAAAATCGACTTTTACCAACTTCCAGTAGAACCTGTTATTACTGAGCAGAGTCACGAAGTTGTAAAAAAAAAAAATTCTTGAACTTATTTCTGAAAGTTTATATTTTTACCACCTTTTTTTCTGAGACATGAGAGAGGATCAAATTCTTAGCCTCCCATACGCAAGGTCAATCTTCCCCTGAGCTACACTTCTAGACCTGAGAATTGATACATATTCTTGCTGAGACAAGGCCTCACTGCATGGACCAGGCTGGCATCCAACTCAGAGCGATCTTGCCTGCCTCTGCTTCCCGAGTACTGGAATTAAAGATGTGTCTCACCAAACCTGGTTTTGATCAACATAGTCTTAACTCAATTATATATAAACTCCCTCTGGGATAGCTGACTTGACCTGCTGCATCCACTACTAGCTTACATACATCAGTATTTTTAAAGAATAGGAGAAAAGGCAAGCAGTAAAATTATAAATGAGTGGTAAGTACAAATACTGTGACATGGAAAATGTGTTATAAAACTTGCTACCTCTAAATACAAAGTAGTAGAAAAGCAAAGATACCAGAACACATTGATACACAGCATCAGCTCCCTCACCTAGCTGCTCCCCTCAGCTTTGGTCATCAACCAACTTGCTTATTTAATATCTTTACTTCAATGTCTAGTAAGCATTTAAAATTTATTATAAACAAACGAAGCTCTTGATTTTTCTCCTTTAATCTGTATTTGCCCAAGTCATTTTTCTCTAAGCAAAGGGCAGAGCAGGACTGTTAGTTCTAGCTCTAAAATGTATGATTCACTTACTTACCACTTCTACTATTCTATTACTAGTATTTCTCACTAGTAATTCTAGCATCAGAAACTTCCTTCCTAACCTGCTTCCACTCTGCTTCACTATCATCCACTCTCCACTTAGCTGCTAAAATGTTTTAATTTTTTCTCAAGATCTATTTTTATTTAATTATATGTGTATATGAGTGTAGTCATGTTTGTTCAGGAGCCTAAGAAGGCCAGAAGGGGGTGCTAGATTCCTGACCTAATGTTATAGGTAGTTTTGAGCTGCCTAAAGTGGATGCTATATACAAGCAAAACTAAGGTCCTCTGGAAGAACACCAAGTCCTCTCGTATGTATGAATGTGTGTATGTATGTGTGTATATATGTGTGTGTGTATGTTTTTATTAATTACAGTTTATTCACTTTGTATGCCAGCTGTAGCCCCCCCAGTCCCCTCCCAATCTCACCCTCTCTCCCTCCTCTCCTCCCATGCCCCTCCCCAAGTCCACTGATAGGGAAGGTCCTCCTCCCCTTCCCTCTGATCTTAGTCTATCAGTTCTCATCAGGACTGGCTGCGCTGTCTTCCTCTGTGCCCTGGTAAGGCTGCAGCTCCTCAGGGGGAGGTGATCAAAGAGCAGGCCACTGAATTCATGTCCGAGACAGTCCCTGTTACCATTACTAGGCAACCTACTTAAGACACTGTGCTGCCATAGGCTACATCTGTGCAGGGGTTTTAAGTTATCTCCATGAATGGTCCTTGGTTGGAGTATCAGTCTCAGAAAGGACCCCTGTGCCCAGATTTGTTGTTGTTCTCCTTGTGCAGCTCCTGTCCCCTCCAGGTCTTTCTATCTCCACCTTCTTTCATAAGATCTCCTGCACTCTGCCCGAAGTTTGGCTATGAGTCTCAGCCTCTGCTTTGATACCCTGCAGGGTAGGGTCTTTCAGAGGCCCTCTGTGGTAGGCTCCTGTCCAGTTCTCTGTTTTCTGCCTCTTCCAATGTCCATCCTCTTTGTCTTTCTGAATGAGGATTGAGCATCTTACCCAGGGTCCTCCTTCTTCCTTAGCTTCTTTAGGTATACAGATTTTAGTATGATTATCCTATATTATATGTCTAATATCCACTTATAAGTGAGCATATGCCATATGTGTCTTTCTGCTTCTAGGATACCTCATTCAGGATGATTTTTTCTAGATCCTACCATTTGCCTGAAAATTTTATGATTTCCTTGTTTTTAATTGTGGAGTAGTATTCCATTGTGTGAATGTATCACAATTTCTGTATCCATTCCTCAACTGAGGGATATCTGGGTTCTTTCCAACTTCTGGCTATTACAAATAAAACTGCTATGAACATGGTTGAGCAAATGTCCTTGTTGTATAGTTGAGCATCTTTTGGATATATGCCTAGGAGTGGAATAGCTGGATCTTGAGGTAGAGCCATCTCTACTGCTCCTAGAGTGCTTTTAAAGAGGACATCCAAATAGTGAAATCTCTTCTTTGATCTCAAAGCTTCTTTCTATCTTTGAATAACACTCAAATTATTTCCTACAGTCTAGAAACTGTCTGTCTTGTCTTATACAATTTTCCCATCTGTGTACATTTGTCTTTAAAACTTCCAAGTCTATTTATACTTCTTGAACTCTGTTTGTTGTTTTTGATATTTTGCTCTTTTTTTCCCTAGCTCCCCAAAAAGCTCTACAAATAGGTCACATCTATCAATCAAGTATCAGTGCAAGTGATTTATTCCTAAGGTGGCTTTCTATGCTAACTATAGGGCCTTCACCGATCATCTTGTTTTTGACTTCACAATACTTAAGCACCACTACTGATCACTATCTTTAGCTGTTTACTCACTAATTATTATTCAACCACTATAATGTAAACTCCACTAGGTTTGTGGAGTTTACTCCACAACTTTGTGTTGCTCTCTATACCTTATCGGACATTCTGGTTTTTGTCGCCCCCCCACCCCTTTGTGTTGCTCTCTATACCTTATACGGACATTCTGGTTTGTGTTGTCCCCCTCCCCCAGCTTTTAAATGGACATCTATGAATGGAGTATTTCACATATGTAAACTGCTTTAAGTACTGGGAATGAATCTGGGAAGAGTTGCGGAGTATTGTGAAAGGTGAAAATAATCAAAATACATAAAATTTGTCATAAATAAAAAATTAAATTGCTCTAAGTAACAAAAATGTCTTTCCGTATCAACATTTATTTTACTCTAGACATTTTGATTTACTACGTTTTTCCAAGAAATTTCAAGGCTTGTGTTACCAGAAATAGAAGGATGGTCACTGATTCCTTTAGTATTTACAGTTGGGAGGCTGAAGTTAGGATTGTGATTGACTGTGATGTCTGCCATTCTCCAAATGCTATCTAAATAGATCTAGTGTATGGCAGTCCTCTGTCTACTACTACTGGTCCAGAGATGAGTAAACTGTGAAAGACAAATGTACATATGGTCCCTGTTTGTAAAAGAAATTTCTTTTTGCCCCTATTGATTATAAATAAGGACATGAGCCATTCCATTTGTCCTTGGAAGCTCTTCATAGCCAAGGCTAAGGTGGGACTCCGAGGATTAAGGGAAAGATGAACGCAATGCCATACCTTGCTGACATCATGAAACTCGCACAGGAAATCCCAGAGCTCATTCTTTTCTAAGCCAGCTGTGCTTTGTTATTTCAAAAGAAAAGCATCAGAATATGGGACGCTGGGCAAAGAGCTCATTTTCTTTTTTCTTTTTTTAAATCTATGCTTTTAGGACATCCTGATTCCAAGGCAAGACTGTCAACTATCACTTCTTGCTACCCTCTGAAAGGAAATGACAATGTAATAAACAGAATTCTGAACTAGTCTGTTGCTTACCAACTGTGACTTTGAAAAAAAAATTACCTGAACTGTGAACTGCAAGATTTCCTTTTTAAAACCAGCACCTGGGCCAGTGAGATGGCTTAGCTAAGAAAGGAGCTTGCTGCCAACACTGGTGACCTCAGTTTGCTCCCCAGAACCAATGTGGTGGAGGAAGGGAACTGACTGCTGTAAACTGTCCTCTGACTTCAACATGTACACATGGGGCATGTAAGCACACACACAAAATAAATGCAATAAAGTCAGGATCTGATAGAAACAGTGTGCTACTGTTATTAAACTCACATCATTAACATGAATAAATAATATAGCACTTTACAGCTATAAAGAGCAGCAAGTCATTGGGGCAGAGAAAGAAGGGTGCTTCTAAATCTCTGTATTACCAGTGCCCACCACATAGTAGCTGCTCAATAATAGATAAATTAGTGAAACATTTTATGGTATAATTCAGTAAATAGTTACTATTATCACCAAATTTCCCAGAATCCTATCCTGTATATATTAAGACTCCAGGGCTAGGCAAAACACTTGCCTAGCATGTTATTTTGGAGGCCTTTCTTTTGATCCTCAGCTCTATGAAAAACAACAAAAACTGAAAATGTAAAGGTGGCGTGGCTGCAGAGTAATATCCTATCTCAAAAAAAAAAAAAAATTCAAGACTGCTGTTTATTAGATATTACTTACTCATACAATTTTTTGAGAAGTCTGCTAGGAACAAATTTTGCCTAGCAGTGGCCAGACATAAAGTCTGTAAAGCCCAAGGATATATTTTCTTCTACTCTCCAGTTAAATCTCACCTGTTAAACCTGCAGGATATGAACTTGGCACCACTGAGAATGAGGAAGACATTCCTCCAAAAGGAGTCACCCCAGAGGACCCTCCAAATGGTGTCATGGAAAGACTGTTAAAATTAACCGATGCTCCTTTTGTGGAGGAGGTCGGGGCAACTGTAGAAGGTTCCACTCCATAATGACTGGCACTTGTGCTTACGGGCTCTGGAGGGTTTTCCGGTGTATACTTAATGGCTGGACTTTTGTTTTCTTTACTTTTAATGCAGCCCATTATCAAATCTGCAAAAGCAATAAAGCAAGAATTTGAAAATTAGTTAACATAAAAATACAACTGAGCCCAGTGTGGTGGCACATGCCTTAACCCCAGCAATCAGGAGACAGAAGCAGGCAATCTTTGTGCGTTTGAGATCAGCCCAATCTATATGACAAGTTCCAGGTCAACCTGAAAAGATGACTTTGAACAAGGCACTCTTTGTCTTCTTCCCCTACCCTGCAAAACGATATTTTAACAAAACAAAACAAAACAAAAATACATTTTATCCAAAATTTAGTTAGTACCCATAAAACACATTAAATTGCAAAAATATTTTGGCATAATAAATTTGTAAAATTATCTAAATACAAATTCTATGAATTAAAAAATACTAATAACTAAATTAAAGTCTGAAAGAATAAGTCATACCAAGGAGTTAAAAGTATGAAAGAAAACATTATTTTAAATCTGACAGTAGGCTGATGGCAGAATGTCCTATTAGTTCAAAAGAGGTTACTGACCACCCATTTCTCTGGCAGTTTCCTTAATTACTTTCCCACCTTCTGCATGCAGTATGACTTCAGCTAGGTGGTGGCTGCCTCCTAAGGCACGCCTCTACCTACATAAATATCCTCTCCCTTCAAGAGCCACACATGCTTTCCTTTGCTCACCTACAAAGTCTTCTATTAGTATTCCTGGCCTGTCGTCTTCCCTTTCCTCTTAATATGCTCTTGTTCCTTATAGTAAATATACTATAAATTTCTTCATGCCCCATCCTCCTTAGTCAAATTAATCATCTAAACCCTGATTATTCCTTTTATATACCTCTTATTTTCCTCCACCCACATACCCCTTTTTTTAAAAACAGGGTTTCTATGTAGCCTTGACTGTCCTGAACTTGACTTGTAGACCAGGCTGGCCTCACCTCTGCCTCCTGGAGTGCTGGGATTACAGGTGGGTTATAGCTATGCACCATCATGCCCAGGCTTCCACTTATCCTTTTCAATAAAACAGGACAGACCACCATTGTCAATCCGGCTCCATCAGGATGGTTTTGTGCACTGTGTATTTATATGTTGATTTCTGTGCCCAGAGATCAGGCTGCAGTCCAGACATGGGTCTGTCATTATTACTGAAGCATCTCTTATCTCAGTGGTGTCTGAAAATTGTTCCCCATCATCTTTGATTGGTTAATAAAGAGCTGAACAGCCTATAACAGGACTTCTGATACCAGGAGAGTTCCAGGTGAAGGAGAAAGTTGAGGAAGCCACGGAGCAGTCATCATGAAAACAAAGATGGAGCAGGGGCAGCCAGAATGGGATTAGATGGTAGGGCACAGGGCTGGGAAATAGTCCAGACCAGCATAATTGTATTAGAATAGATGAGTATCTGCTCAACTACAGTGCTTAAAGATTATTAATAAGTCTAATAGGTCTCCATACCGTTAGTTGGGAGCTAGAGCAGGTGTAGAAAGGCCCAAACCTTTTACTTTACCTACAGAAGTTACGACTGCTGTCCATCTCGTTTCACTTTTTATATATGTAAGATATGGTTTTATTTTAAGGTAATCACCAGGTGCAAACAAGAGTTAAAAGACATGTGGTGGTAGGGCGTATGTGTTTGCCAGGGGTGGGAAGAGGGTATTGTTGGTGAGATGTTTAGTGCAGTGGTTCTTAACCCATGGGTCCTGACCATTTTGGCAAACCATTATCTCCAAAATATTTACATTACGATTCATAACACTAGCAAAATTAAAAGTTATAAAGTAGCAACAAAAATGATTTTATGGTTGGGAGTCACCACAATACAAGAAACTGTATTAAAGGGTCATGGCATTAGAAAGGTTGAGAACCACTGGTAAAAGAACTTGCCACTCAAGCCAGGTGTGGTGGCACAAGCCTTTAATCCCAGAGGCAGAGGCAGGCAGAGTTCCAGGGCAGCCAGGGATAAACCCTATCTTGAGAAACAAAACAAAAACAAAAACAAATACAAACAAAGAAGAACTTGTCACTCAAACATGATGACTTGACTTCCATTCCAAGAACTCAAATAAAAAGCCAGATTTTATACAGGTGCAGTGGCATGCACCTGTATCCCAGCACTCCTGTAAAATGGGAGGCAGAGACAGGAGAATAGGCTGAAACCTCCTGTGCCACCTAGCATGGAAATCGCTCATTTCATGTCTAAGGGTATTTTTGTATGCCTGTGCACCATGTATGTGTCTGGTGCTCACAGAAGCCAGAGTGTGTGTCAGACACCCTGGAGTTACAGGCATTGTGAGCTGGTACTGGCAATCAAATCCAGGTCCTCTGGAAGAGCAGCCAGTGTTCTTAACCACTGAGGCATTTCCTTAGCCAACTAACTGAACTTGTTTCTTTTTGTTTGTTTTAAAGAACAGACCCTTGAAAGTGTGCTCTGATCTTTACTTGTGTACCATACTGCATATGTTCACACACAATAAATGCAGATTTCCCAAAGACCAGAATTTCTTTATAACGGATTGCTCTGAGTTCCAAACTCTACCGACTTAGGTATGTATTAACATAAATTATTAGAGCACAAGAAGAGATGGTCAGGGAAGGGAGGAGGGCTGGAAGGAGAGGTGAGAGGGGCTCCACTTGGGAAGTGAGGTAAATAAAATGAAACTAAAAAGGAAAAAAAAATAGTAGATGGTCTCTCTTTTTAAAAAAGATCCCCCCAGGTGAAATCTGAAAAGTGATAGAGGGAAGGAGGTACAAAATATCAGAGAACAGAAGAGTAGTTTAAGTGAGGTCTTCAATGTTGAGGAAAGGAAGCAGAGGAAGTGGATGTTACTGCAATTTTAAGGTTCTTGTAGAATATGAATGTATTTACAGATGAAAATCCTTTCTCAGTTTTTACATAAAATGTCTTTGCCCCCAAATTAACTGAGGTATAATTTAAATACATTCAAATGCATCCATTTGCATGAGAGGTTCAATTGTGTTTTGGCAAATGTGTAAAACTTCACAACCAACATTATAATCACAACACATAATGTTTTGATCGTCTCTTCCTCAGACAGTTCCCAACCATAGCCCAAGGTAACCACTAATCAGTTGCTTCTAATTGAAGACTCATCTTTTCTAGTGTTTCTCATAGAGGGAATCACAAAAGCAGCCTTTTGTATCCTTTAAAAATCAAATACTGTGCATATGAGATAGCTCCATGGATATAATTAGCTCATTAATTTTTACTGGCATTTTCTTGCCAATGTGTTATTTATTCCAGTTTTGGGCTAGAAACACTCTGGCAAATCTTTTGGTTATTATTCTCCCCACCCTTAGCAACAGCTAGGAATGGAATTGGTTGGTCAGACTCTTTTGCTCTATGAAGCTGTGTATCTGTTTTCTACATAATCTGTTCTATTATTGTAAACACTCACAATCATGTGAATTCCATTTGCATTTCCATTCCATTTACCTATTTAACACTACCACATCTTTCTCAAAAAGTCATGATACAGATATATGGATAGAATCTTATCCAAACATCAATACAGCTACCATTTCACTCAGTTTAGAAAGATTTACAACTGACATCTTCTGATAACAAAATGAAGCCACAACACAAAATGCATTTGGCTGAGTTGATGTTAAATAAATCTACTACCAAACTATTAAAAAAAAAAATTAGCACTACAAGTTAAGCCACTCAGTTCTAATTCAGTGGTAGAAACAGTGGGCAGGACCTGTGTAGCTGACAAACACCCTCACCACTACTGAATTTGCCTCACTAAAGAGGTTTCTTAGTGTAGAAAACAAAAGTTAACACAGAGGCTCACAACTAGTCTAAGTGCAGACAATAAATGGCTACAGAATGTTTAGTCCCAAGTTGGGTATCTGTACCACCCCCCTCCCTGCAAGGCTCAGGGAATATGGGGGGGGGGCTGTGGGAGGCTGTAAAAAAGTAGTTTCTGGATATGAATGGGTCATCGAAAACATTACGGCATCTGTAGCTGCATGCATAAGATCAAGAGAAACAAATTCCAGCACTGATGGAGATCCACTTATGATGCCCTAGCTAAAAGCTAATAGCAATTGATGGCCAGTGTGGGTGGGAGTCAGGTCTCCTTAGGTTGTGGCCTCTAATAGTCCAGTTGATGGCCCTACAACCAAGAGCACAGAGCCAGCTCTTCTCTTACTGGACTCAATGTATTGTTGGTTGTTTGCTGGCCTGTCTTCTGGTATTCAGGTGGAAGGGTGTCCAGGCAATCCAAAACTCCAAGGCCACAAATGCAAGTCATGATACCAAATTTGGTTGTTTGTTATTAGTTGCTGCTGGCCTACCTTCCTGATCAGGTGGGAAGGTATCTAGAAAAATCACAACTCTGAAGACTGGGAAAGTATCCCAGTTCTCAGTAAGACAGTGTTCCAAGGGTATTCTAAGGTACAGGATCCCAGAAACCACACAGCTCTCAGATGGGACAATGTCTGAAGGGTATCCCGAGGCACGAGAAACCAGGAACCACACAGCTTTGAGAGGAGGCCTCCTCAGCTCCCAAGGGAGGGTTGCCCTAATTCCTGATCAACTGAGGAGCTTAGGAGCCTGAGCTCCACTCCTTCTCCAACTAATGTAGCTCCTAAGGGACGTTGGAGCCTGAGCTCTGCTCCTTCTCCAGCCATTGCTGCTACCAGGGGAGGGTTGTCCCAACCTTTGATGAGCTGAGGAGCCTAGGAGCCTGAGCTCTGTTCCCAGAGGCAGCAGGGAACTGGGCAGACATAGCTTTTATGTAAGATTTCTTTGGGGCGGAGCTTTTTAGGACAGGGATTTTCAGTGTGGACTGGTGGGATTTCAAGTCCTGAGCCTGAAGAGCTCAGGGATTGGTAGGCTTTCCTGCTGAGGGATTAGTTGGTTTACCTACTCACGGATTAGTCAATTTTTCTCTCCAGAGATGGGTGGGTTTTTGTCCAGCCCTTTTACCTCAAATTTGCATAATCTGGGATGAGAGCTGAGGGGCTGGAGATGACAGTTACAGAGGTCTGGCAGTGAACGGGGGAAGAACTGGGCTGCTGGAGCTTCCTCAGGCAAGGGTCTAGTCATTTTTCTGCCGTGAGGAGTTAGAAAGTATACAAAGAGTCCAAAATTTACAAAGTGTTCACTGTGAAGGCAGTAGGCTGAAGCAGGGAAGGTTGTTGTCATCCATCATGAACAGCTCCCAAGGCAGTGGCAGTAGGCATTCTGAGGCAGGAAAGGTGTCGGGTTCCTACAGCAATCAGCTGAGGCAGGAACAGTCACCGTGGACAGCTCTTGCTAAGGGACCAGAGCCACCATTTTGTCTCCTACCTCCATAGCCCCAGGCCAGTAAGAATGGACTGACTGCCCTGAGGTGGGAAGGGGGCTGCAATAAGCCACTTGAAATTTTAGTGGCCCACTCATCAAGGGCTAGACTTAGCTCTTGGGGAAGGGGCTGCAGTGGGCTGCCACAGCAGGGAGCCAGTGAGACAGAGGATTCCCCGCGGTCATGTGGGGGAGGGGATGGCAGCAGGTCTTGTGGCTTAGGGGCACTGGGGCTGCTTGGTTGTCCGCTGTGTCTTGGGGTGGCCTGCCAGCTTGGGGCACTATCTCCGCAGTGGGGCTGCTGCTGTGGGCTGCCAATCCGTTATCTGTTGAGGTGATGGTCTCTTTGCTGAGCCACAACAGATCAAAGCTCTGCTTTGGTACTGATCTGTACTGATCTGTCATGACGGCAACTGGCCACCTCAGCTCTCTCTGCAGGCAACTTTGATCCTGTTACAGGTGGGAACAGTTTTGCTATGCTGCATGCTGGGAGAGCACTGGAGCCAGGGGCAGGGTGGTGCCCTACACAATGAATTATAAATGGGAGGGAAGGCAAAGTTGAAACAAAGTTGAAAGGGAGATGGAAGGGATTCAGGAGCCAGCATGGCTTACTGTACACATGTTTAAAATTTTCAAAGAATAACAGGCCAAAAACTTTTAAATTTTAAATTGTCTTGGTTCAAAATCCTGTGAGTAATAAAGTTATGGCAGTACTAAGAAATGTTGCCAGGTATTGAAGTCAAGCATTTGTTTTCAAGTCTCTGGTCTCTTAACCCTGTCCATCTCATTTCTCTTCTTTCCCCATACCCAACACTTATCCCAGCAAATGCAACTTCCTGGTTCTCACCTTTACTTAAAACATAACCCAAACATTTTTATTGCTTGCTGATTTCATTAATTCAAAACTCTGGGGACATGCCCATCAGATCCCCAAATAAGCTATTAAGTCCAATGTAAGCTTCAGTTCTCTCCCTAGCACATGGGGCTTCCTTCAAACCAGTCAACAGAATCCAACCTTTGACGTGGCATTCCAAACACTCTTGGGTTGAAAGAATGACCAGTAAAGATCTTAATTTAGAAAATCAGAGGCAGAGATAGGTAGTTTTGTAAGAGGCACAGGAGGCTGTTGAAAAGCCAAAGACAAGAAATAAAAGAAGGCTCCTGTCCTGTTAACCAGTTTTCTTCCTCTTCCGATGTCCATTCTGTTTGCCTATCTGAGTGTGGATTGATCATCTTACCCAGGGTTACCCTTCTTGTCCAGCTTCCTCAGGTGTACAGATTTTAGTATGTTTGTCCTATATTGTATGTCTAATATCCACTTATAACTAAGTATATACCACTTGTCTTTCTGCTTCTGGGTTACCTCACTCAGGATGATCTTTTTTAGTTCCCACTATTTGCCTGCAAAGTTCATGCTTTCCTTGTTTTTCATTTCTGAGTAGTATTCCATTGTGTAAATGTACCACAATTTCTGTATCCATTCCTCTCTTGAGGGATGTTAGCATGTTCTTGTTCATTCAAATGCTGATTTCTCTACCCCACTACCTCGTTTCAATCTGGACACTGCATGATGATATAAGCATTACCTGTCTCAAGTTTGTGTAAATATGCCACCATTTGTTCTCTGTAATTGTCAATTAACAAACCAGCAAGTGCTGTGCAACAGAGAAAATAAGGCGGGACATCCCAGTCCGGAGGTGAGGAGAAGAAAGTGAGAGAGAATAGGAGGAGAGAGATCTGCAGGAGACAACTTCAAACCACAAGGAGAGATGAATTAGACCTAAGATATGACTAAAAAGAAGTATAATGGGTGAAATCTGAATGGTAGGAAATTATGTGGGCTTGGAGGTTTAAGGTGGAATAACTATTGCCCAGTATTGTGCTCTAGGTTAATTAAATAAATCCCAGTCTCTGGTGATTTGGGTATACAGCTGGTTTAGGAATGACTGCTGCTTAACCAAAAGATAAATCAATAATAAATACTAATAACCCACAACAAGGGATATCTGGGTTGTTTTCAGATCCTGGCTATTAAGAGTAAAGCTGCTACAAACATGGTTGAGCAAATGTCCTAGTTGTGTACTTGAGCATATTTTGGATATATGCCTAGGAGTGGTATAGCTGGATCTTGTCTGAGAAAGCGCCAGATTGATTTCCAAAGTGGTTGTACACCAGCAATGGAGGAGAGTCCCCCTTTTCCACATCCTCTCCAGCATGTGCTCTCATTTGAGGTTTTGATCTTAGCCATTCTGATCAGTATAAAGTGAAATCTCAGGATTATTTGACTTGCATTTCCCTGATGAGTAAGGACGTTGAACATTTCTTTTAAGTGTTTCTCTGCCATTAGATATTCCTCTATTGAGAATTCCCTGTTTAGCTCTTTACCCCATTTTTTAATTGGATTACTTCATTTGTTGCTGTTTAACTTCTTTATATATTCTGGATATTAGCCCTCTGTCAGATATAGGGTTGGTGAAGATCCTTTCCCAGTCTGTAGGCTGTTGTTTTGTTCTGATAACTGTCCTTTGCTTTACAGAAGTTTTCAGTTTCATGAGGTCCCATTTATTGATCATTGCTCTTAGAGCCTGTGCTATTGCTGTTCTGTTCAGGAAGTTGTCTCCTGTGCCAATGAGTTCCAGGCTATTCCCCACTTTTTCTTCTCAGAGGTTTAGTGTGTCTGGTTTTATGTTGAAGTCTTTGATCAGGGAACAGGACAGGAGCCTACCGCAGAGAGACTCTGAAAGAGTCTACCCAGCAGGGTATCAAAGCAGATGCTGAGTCTCATAGCCAAACTTTGGGCAGAGTGCAGGAAATCTTATGAAAGTAGGGGGAGAGAGAAAGACCTGGAGGGGACAGGAGCTTCACAAGGAAAGTAACAAAATCAAAATACCTGGGCCCAGGGGTCTTTTCTGAGACTGATACTCCAACTAAGGACCATGCATGGAGATAACCTAGAACCCCTGCACAGATGTAGCTCATGGCAGCTCAGTAGCCAAGTGGGTTTCCTAGTAAGGGTAACAGGGACTGCCTCTGACATGAACTCAGTGGCTGGTTCTTTGACACCCCCTCTTCTGAGAGAGGAGCAGCTTTACCAGGCCACAGAGGAAGTCAATGCAGCCAGTCCTAATGAGACCTGATAGGCTAGGGTCAGAGGGAAGGGGAAGAGGATCTCCCCTATCAGTGGACTTGGAACAGGGCATGAAAGGAGATGAGGGAGGGAGAGTGGGACTGGGAGGAAATGAGAGAGGGGGCTACAGCTGGGATACAAAGTGGATAAACTGTAATTAATAAATTTTTTTTTAAATTTAAAAAAAGAAATAAAAGGTTTTAAAAAAAAACCCAAAGTAGTTCAGTATGGAAATACAGCATAAGAATAGAAAGAGAAGCAATGAAGACAGACACTTCTAACAAAGATGCTGCATTACATGCTGGGGACATAGCTCCTTGGTTTGTTAAAAGGGTTTGCCTTGCATGAACCAGGTCCTGCATTTGATCTCTGACATCACATAAAACCAGGCACACTGGTACACACCTATAATCCAAGCACTCAGGAGATAGAAGCAGGGAGATCAAAATTTCAAAGTCATTCTCAGCTACACAGTGAGTTAAAGGGTAGCCTAGTCTACACATGACCTGTTTCAAAAGATCCTGTTTTCTTCTACAAATCATATTTTCTTTTTAAAGAGAAAGAAAAATCTTTAAAATGAAAAATCAATGAACTTTAACTTGGTTCTAATCAATTTTACAGAACAATTACCCTAATATTCCTATTCCTCCTAGACTCAAACATAGGGAAAGTTTTAGAAACACGTTTTCCAACATTACTTCCATAACTCAAGTTTTTCAACTATAAATATTAAAATTTCCTTACTCTTAGCTGGACATGGTGGCAGAAGCCTTTAATCCCAGCACTGGGAGACAGAGGCAGGTGATTGGGTTCAAGTCCATGCAGAACTACATAGTGAAGTACTGTCTCAAAAAATAAACAAAATGTATATATTTTAAAAACAATTCCTTTATTAGAACCTGCTTTATAACAGTGTTCTGGTAAAGCTGTATTGAATTTGAGGTAGGTTTTTAATGCAAATGGCTCAGCCAGCAACCAGAACAATTATGCTGGTATACAGTACATTAAGTTCATTTAAAGATAGTGTTTTACATGATAATAGTGATTTTTATCTCCAGTTTTATTTACCACACAATCCTAATGTGAGACTAGGAGTAGTAGACATAGCTACTCTATATTACATGTGAGGAGCCTGGAGCTGTCTTCATGAAAGAGATGTGGCTAAGCAGGAACCCACTCTTCATACACCCTCTAGGAAAGCCTTGTGTAAATTTTACATTTAGATAATTATTAAATATTAGCTCTTCATAAACCTTACAAACAGGGTATTATTGGCAGATAGCTTCATTATTCAATCAACACAAATCCATTCACTTTTAAAACAGCCTCCTTTCTCTCAACAAAAACTTGTCCCTTTATTATTAATAACAGGGTCTAAAAATTTTCAGACTTAACACTTTTGAACTTTAAGGATTTAAATGTGCTGGTGGCACCGGCCTTTAATTCCAGTAGAGATAGACAGATCTCTGTGAGTTAAGGCTATCCTTGAATCAAGGGCAGCCTAGTCTACAGAGCAAGTTCCAGGACAGTCAGGGTTACACAGAGAAACCCTGTCTTAGGAAACCAAAAACGAGCTGGGTGCGGTGGCACATGCCTGTGATCCTAGAGGCAGAGGTAGGTAAATCGCTGTAAATTCGAGGCCAGCCTGGTCTATAAGTAAGTTGAGGACAGCTGAGAGCCAAGGATATATAGAGAAACCTTGTCTCAAACAACAAAACCAAACAAACAAAAAACCCCAAAGAACCAGAAAACAAAAAAATTTTAAAAAGAAAAACAAAACAACAACAACAAAAGACTTAAATGTACATTCTTTTCAATGTGAGCAAGCTAAAAAATTGTGTCATCATATGTTATAACCAGTTAGAGGAGAAAAGTTGTAGTTTGGCATTTTGCCCAGATGACTCCAATTTACAACAAACGTCTAAATTTTTCAGAGCGCTTATAGAAGGATAGAGATTAAGGAGAGTGTGTGCCTAGCGTGTAGGCCACTGGACCCCATCCCAGCATTGCCAAACAGACAAACAAATTTACAGACATCTCAGAAACCCTCCAGGCACGGCAGCGCACACCTTTAGCCCAGCACTCAGCAGACAGAGGCAGGTGGATCTCCATGAGTTTGAGGCCAGCCTGGTCGCAAAGCTAGTCCAGGACAGCCTAGGCAGAGAAACCTGCCTTGAAAAAAACAAAAACAAAACAACCAAACAAACCCTAAAAAAATAAAGCAAACAACTCTACCAGTCAAGCAGTATGATGGATCTTAAATAGTCAGTATTTTCCTCTGGTCACTTTAAAACCTCCTTTAGCACACAAAGGACAGGCAGGAACATAAAGCACACTGTCTCCCTAAAAGTAAACGAAGAACCTAATTTTCCAAAAACAAAGAACAGAAAGCCTGATCTTTGGAAAACTGAGTTTGCAGGGTTCCCTAAAGGGAAGAACTTCCTTCCTCCCCCACATACTTTAGATACACAAACAACTGACCTTGAAGAAGTAAGCCTACCTTTGCCACGTCCTTGCAACTTCCTGAAACATTTCTCGTGCCTCTACTTACCATGCACTGGAATTAAGTCCAGTGCCATCATGCCCAACTAATGGCTTCTTTAATGAAGTCTTTTATAGACTTTGCCATGAAAAGGCCCTAACCTGACATACAAAATCTGTAAAGAATTATAAATAACTCCTAATTTATTTTTTGCTGTTGGATATAATTTTTAAAGATTTTCAAATTAATGTAAAGCCTCAAGATCTAAAACCTTTACTATAATTCTGCTAAAGAAGCATAGTGATAAAATGACCTCTTACCAACATTCTGCTATACCCGCAGATGAGTGTTTCACTCAGCCATCACCAGAGAAACTTTTTCCTGCAGTAGAGAGATACCAATACAGAGACCCACAACTGGACAATGTGCAGAGAGTGAGACTGAAACACTCAGTTCTAAGTGGGATGTCTCATCAAATCCCTCCCTCTAGGACTCATGGAACGATACAGAAGAGGAGGGAGAAAGAATCTATGAGCCAGAAGGGATGGGTTATACCAAGAAAACTGTCTTCCAGGCATATTTGGACTCATACACTTAGGAACTCACAGAGTACGGGAGTGTAGTAGGGGCCTGCAATAGGTCTAATTCAGAACAGGGTCCCAGGGCAGAGAGGGGGAAGTAGATGTAAGTGTCCATTCCTAACCAAGACGCCATCTCCAAGTTACAACAGCTTGTAAAGGAAAATTAACGTAGATATATACCACACTTACAGGTAAGGTCGTATGCCTAGGAGTAGACAACACAAACTGAACTGAAAGATAATTAATTGTGGAGCTCTTCTGTCTCATGTTGCTTTGCTTGTGTATTTATTAGCTTTTGGTCTTTTGCTTGTATATTATGGTCTCGGATCTTGCATTTTATGTTTTGTGGGGTTCTTAGTGTTTTTTGTTTTTGTTGTTTGTTCATTTTGTTTTGTTTGTTTGGTTGCAGTTTTTGAACTGTCTGTTTTCTTGAGAGAGAGAAAAAGAAGGCATGGAGTTGAAACAGTGAAGATCAGAAGGGGAAATCATGACCAGAATATATTATAAGAGAAACATTTTTATTAAAAAAAAGAAACAAATTTAAAACAAGTTGGGTAGTGGTGGCACACACCTTTAATCCTAGCACTATCGAGTTAGAGGCAATCTGATCTTTGAATTCCAGACCAGCCTGGTCTACAGAGTGAGTTCCAGGACAGCAAAGGCTACACAGAGAAACTCTGTATGGGAAAAAAACAAAACAAAACAAAAATATTTAAACCAACAAATCTCCAATTGACAATTATGGAAACAAAGTTAATCACTTCAGATAATTATTAGAAACATGCTAGTACACTTCTGGCTATTAGTCCATCAGATTTAGCCCATCTATCATAAGAACCTTTCAAAAATAAACTTTACTTTACAAAAATACTCGCAAATAAAAATATTACATACCAAAGTTAACCAAACCCATAATCTACACAACTTAATGAACTTAGCCAGTTGGGATTGGCACTTGAAAGCTGTGAGGTTACCCACTAAATTTTACACTTTCACCACATCCTCACCAGCATGTGCTGCTAAGGTAAAATCTCAGGGTCGTTTTGATTTGCATTTCCCTGACAGCTAAGGATGTTGAGCATTTCTTTAAGTGTTTCTCTGCCATTTGAAATTCCTTTATTGAGAATTCTCTGTTTAGCTCTGTAACCCATTTTTTAACTGGATTACTTGATTTGTTGCTGTTTAACTTAAGTTCTTTATATATTCTGGATATTAGCCCTCTGTCAGATGTAAGGGTTGGTGAAGATCCTTTCCCAGTCTGTAGGCTGTCGTTTTGTGCTGACGACAGTGTCCTTTGCTTTACAGAAGCTTTTTAGTTTCATGTGGTCCCATTTATTGATTGTTGCTCTTAGAGTCTATGCTGTTGCTGTTCTGTTCAGGAACTTGTCTCCTGTGCCAATGAGTTCCAGGCTCTTCCCCACTTTTTCTTCTAACGGTTTAGTGTGTCTGGTTTTATATTGAGGTCTCTGATCCACTTGGACTTTACTTTTGTGCAGGGTGATAAATATAGATCTATTTGCATTTTTCTCCATGTAGATATCTAGTTAGACCAGCACCATTTGTGAAGATGGTATCTTTTTTCCATTGTATGGTTTTGGCATCTTTCTCAAAAATCAGGTGTCCATAAGTGTGTGGGTTTTCTTTCTGGTTCTTCTATTCGATTCCATTGATCCACCAGTCGGTTTCTATGCCAGTACCATGCAGTTTTTACTACTGTTGCTGTATAGTATAGCTTGAGATCAGGGATGGAGATATCCCCAGAAGATCTGTAGAGGACTGTTTTTAGCAATTTGGGTTTCTTGTTATTCCATATGAAGTTGAAAATTTTTTTTTCAAGGTCTGTAAAGAACTGTGTTGGTAATTTGATGGAAATTGCACTGAATCTGTAGAATGCTTTTGGTAAGATGACCATTTTTACTATGTTAATCCTGCCAAGCCATGAGCATGGGAAATCTTTCTATCTTCTGATACGTTCTTCTGTTTCTTTCTTCAGAGATTGGAAGTTTTGTAAACTTCCACTTTGGAAATCAATCTGGCACTTTCTCAGACAATTAGTGCTACTTCAAGATCCAGCTATACCACGACAACAGGGATATTTGCTCAACCATGCTCGTAGCAACTTTATTTGTAATAGCCAGAAGCTAGAAAGAACCCAGATGCCCCTCAGTTGAGGAATGGATACAGAAATTGTGGTACATTTAAAAAATGGAATACTACTCCACAATTAAAAACAAGGAAATCATAAAATTTGCAGGTAAATGGTGGGAACTAAAAAAGATCATCCTGAGTGAGGTATCCCAGAAGCAGAAAGACACACAGGATATATACTCACTCATAAGTGTATATTAGACATATAATATAGGATAATCATACTAAAATCTGTATACCTAAAGAAGCTAAGCAAGAAGGAGGACCCTGGGAAAGATGCTCAATTCTCATTCAGAAAGGCAAACAGGATGGACATCGTAAGAGGGAGAAAACAGGGAACAGGACAAGCGCCTACCACAGAGGGCCTCGGTAAGACTCTACCCTGCAGGGTATCAAAGCAGAGGCTGAGACTCATAGCCAAACTTTGGGCAGAGTGCAGGGAATCTTATGAAAGAAGGTGGAGATAGAAAGACCTGGAGGGGACAGGAACTCAACAAGGAGAGAGAAAAAACTAAACAAAACCAAAAACAATAACAAAAATTCTGGGCCCAGGGTTTTTTTCTGAGACTGATACTCCAACTAAGGACCATGCATGGAGATAACCTAGAACCCCTGCACAGACATAGCCCATGGCAGCTCAGTCTCCAAGTGGGTTCCCCTAGTCATGTTAACAGGGCCTGTATCTGATATGAACTCAGTGGCTGGCTCACCTCCCCATGAGGGGGGTGCAGCCTTGCCAGGCCACAGAGGAGGACAAAGCAGCCAGTCCTGATGAGACCTGACAGGCTAGGGTCAGATGGAAGGGGACTGGGGGAGGGACATGGGTGGTGAAGAGGCAGGGTGAGATTGGAAGGGGTTGAGGAAGGGGGCTACAGTTGGGATACAAAGTGAATAAACTGTAACAAATAAAGTTTTAAAAAGACAAAAAAAATTACACTTTTAGTTCATGAGCAGGCTAGGCAGCAGAACTTTGTGACTTTCTCGGGGGTCTTCATAACATTCCGTAGTGGGGGCTAGTTTTATGTCCTACAATACAAAGCATACTAAGGGCATTTTGGAGTCTCGGTTGTGCATTTGTGTCTGGAATATTTTCAGTTATATCTGGTCTTGTGTTTCTAGTGGAACAAACAGTTTCCTAAGAAAACCACTCCTTGGTCCTTGTCCTGTGACATCTGTAACTGTAGTGTCTCTGGTCATGGCAGCCCATTTACCTAACAATTGCGATAACGTTCTATGAATGATGGAAATGTTGAGTATGTACTGTATGTGGCATGAACTGTCAGTGACATTGATGATTTGAGTATTTGGTTGTTATGTGAGGTCTTAAGGAAAACTTGTCAAATTTGAGGCTGGAACGTCACTGGAATAAGTTCAAAGAGACAACATATGGCTCTTCATTTGTGTACATGAACAATACATAGCTCTTCATTTGGGTACATGAACACGAAATATAACTGTTCATTTGGGTACATGAACATAATGTGTGACTTCAGAGTTTGAGTACTTGTGTTAAGAACTGAAATGTGTGTGTACTCTGCTCCTCAGCCAATATCAGTTGTGAAAAGAGTAAAAAAAAAAAAAAGAAAATTTATACTTTAAGCATCAAATATATTTTATGCACTTATGCATCATCAAAACCAAAAATCCATGACAAAATTAGAAAAAAAAAATAGCTTTATAGCGACATGAAAACAGAAAGGAGGCGACTGAACTCAAGACCTAGAGGGGAGAAGAGAAAATAGTGGGAAAGAAACAACACAAATAAATTCTGTTCTAAAACATCTATGGTTAAGCCTAATTTTTTGTAAGCTAATCAAATATTTTAAATTTTTATATACTTTAAATGTTTAATTTCATAATAAATTAAAATTAGAAAATATTTTATAACTCATAATTATAAAAACTTGTTATATCCTCTTAAAATCCTCAGCTCACCTTTATACCTAATTACAAATGCAACCAATAACTTTCCCATTAGTAGTAAGTGTATGATGTCTCAAAGTTATGTGTGGAATAGTACGCATGTCTATTTCCTCAGCAAAAAACATCCGTACCATTTTATTTTAAGCTTATTAATTGCATTCCTCAAATTTGCAAATCTGCATATTTTAAGGCTCTGTCTCTCTGTGGTCTGCTGCACTGTAAAAGAGACGCAGAGGACAACTGCATCCCTCAGTACACCTATTCATTTGAAATGACACACTGCTGCTATCTTTGGATGTGGACATTTTCGTCACCATTACACCTTTTGGTTGACTTTTTGTTTTCACTCTGCCATGTGCTTTGTCCTCTACTGTTTCCTGCCTGATGTTTTCTTTGCCTTTAATAGCACTTCAAGGACTTTTTTTTGTGGTTGTTACTGCGGTCTTCATATGCCTACCTGTCTCCATGTCTTTATTTAACAGAGTGTCTCTATCAAATGCCACGTGGCCAGACTTTCAAAACTAGACTCAGGTGCAAATGTTGAGCTCAGACAATTCCATTTATTGGGATGTGCTTGAATATCTGCCTCGTTTGGTGTTTTCCACTGCTAAGACATTCTTTCTCTCTCTCTCTCCTTTTTTACTTTGTGTTAGTTAAAATTTCTTTCTTTTTCCTACTCTACAGATTTAAAAGGTTATTAAAATTTATTTTCCAGTACTTGTTTGGAATTTTAAATACACATGATCAAATCTTAAAAGTTAAGATTCAGTTAGATTTTTAATTAGGAAAACATTTTTGTTTCCTTTTCAATCTTTATAAATTTGGAAGTTCAGGAGAAAAAAAATCAGCTTTATATACTTTCATAATTCATCTCTAGTATCTGCATCCCCTTACATTTAGCTTTTCTTGTTATTTTCTTCATGTTATACTGTACATTTGTTTACATTTCTATATGTATTACTGGCAGAAAGGTTATTAAGGCAAGAATATGTAGGTTAGCCTGGGCTACATAGGAAGACCCTATCTTTTCTGTTTTTGTTGCTGTCTTTTTGTTTTTCTTTTTGAGGCAGGGTTTCTCTGTAACCCTGACTGACGTGAAACTTACTCTGTAAATCAGGCTGGTTTCAGAACTCACAGAGATCTGCCTGCTCCTGACTTGCAAGTGTTGGGATTAAAGGTGGGTGCTACCACTGACTGGCTAGTTTAAAAATCTCTTTAAAGTTTAAAGTTTCAGTAGCCAAACATGTTAAAAAATGTTTTTCTCAATTTAAAAATTCAATTAAGAAAGCTCTGTGCTGTTATCAACAAACTAGGCACATAAAAAGTGGGGTTTGTGTACATTAGACGTACTATAAGTATTTACTATTTAACTTCCTTTAGTTTTTGTTACATTAACATTCAAAATCAATGCGAATACAATTCCATAGATAACTACAAGTTAAAAAGATAAAGCAAATTCTAACTTTGCTTTTTAAAATAGGTTTGGTTACTCCTAAAAGTTCACAAAATAACACAGGCAAGCAATGATTTTCCAACAATTTGTTGAAAAAGAACATAACGTTACTCTTCAAATTAATCAGCAGTCTCAGATCACCTAAAATATCAAAACCTATTAAATGTTATGGTTTATGATAGTTTTAATTTTAAGTTTGACCCACTCTAGAATCACCTGGGAAGTGAGCCTCAATGATGGAATGTTTAGGGCAAGATGAGAATGGGGGTGGGAACTGAGGTGGGAGGACTGTCTTAATATAAGTGGGAAGACCTGTCTACTGTGAGAGGTAAAAATCCCTAGGTAGGTGGGTGTCTTAGTTTCTACTGCTGTGAAACTTGGGAAGGAAAGGGTGTATTTCAGATTACATTTCCACATCACTGTTCATCACAGATGTCAGGACACAAACTCAAACATGGCAGAACTTGGAGTCAGAAGCTGATGAAGAGGCCATGAGGAGTGCTACTCACTGGCTTGCTAAACATGGCTTGCTCATCCTGCTTTCTTATAGAACCCAGGATCACCAACCCAGGAATGGCACCACCACAATGGGCTGGCTCCTCTCCCATCAGTCACTAAGAAAATGTCCTACAGGCTGTGTGTGTACAGGCCAATTTTATGGAAGCATTTTGACTGCAGTTTCCCCCCCTCTCAGATGACTTTAGCTTATGTCAAACTGACATAAAACTATCCAGCACGGTAAGAAATGCTTAACTGTATGTGGGTAGATTTAAAGAGCAGCAAAAGTGAAAAATAAGCTAAAGTACATTTAGACCTATTCTCTGCTTTTGTCTGTGGAGTGACCAGCTGCTTCAAGTTTTGCCTCCCTGATTTCTCTTCTATGATGGACAATAACCTGGAACTCTGAACTAAAATAAACCCTTTCACCCCCAAATTGTTTTTATCAAGAGTAATTTCGTACCTGCAATAGGAAACAAAACTAAGACGTGGTTTAAATTTGAAATGTTCCATGAAGGCTCATTTGCTAAATGCCTGGTTGCCTGCTAACAGGGTTGTGGGAAGTAACTAGACTTAACATTTAGAATGTTTTTATTGTAGGGTATTTGATCACACTGTGAATCCCAAGAGTGTTGCTTACTGGAAAAAACTGTTTCCAGTGTGGCTCAGCCCTAGCACAGACCTTTAATCCAAGAACTCTGAGTACTGTAAACAGGATTAAATAGAGTTAA
Organism: Psammomys obesus; assembly: GCF_907164565.1. Classification (NCBI taxonomy): domain Eukaryota; kingdom Metazoa; phylum Chordata; class Mammalia; order Rodentia; family Muridae; genus Psammomys; species Psammomys obesus. Next base: position 6,425,712 of record NW_026591450.1, on the reverse strand, counting down.
GATGTGGAACAAGCAACCAGTTTACAGGGAGTAAACACAAGGGAAAAAAAAAAGCCAGAGAGTAAGAGGAAGTCAAGAGAATAGAAAGGTACAAAGGAAGTAGAAGAGAAGGACTTTGAGTTTAAGAGTTTTTCGGAACCCTTTTTGAGTAGGAAGGTTAAGCTGGGTGCTTTCTCTGCCTCTCAGAGTTAGCTGGCTTTCACCCCAGCACATGGCTCCTGAGTCATCATTGGTAAAATCAAACTGAGATTTTGTTAAAAAACAACATTTGGTGCTCCAACATGTGGCATGACCACACGGACAGAGAAAACACACCAGCTGTGGACAAAATAAGAAGCCATCAGATTTGAGAAGTTTTCAAGAAGGACCATAATGTAAGGCATTAGGACCCTGTATAGTGCTACTTTAGATGGCTTGAAAATAGTAGTAGAAAATGAAACGCTAAATGACTCAACTTTCTGATTATTGTCATTTTATTATTTCATATTTTATCTTTAATAACCATAGTGGCTTTCTGTGCCCTCTCAAAGAAAAAATATTTAGAGATATAGAAAAAAGAAAAATACGAAAAATAGATTGATAAGATACAAACCTTAGAAGAAAAGTTAGAGACTTATAAATAAAAATTAGAAAAATATTCAGACAGAGACAGAAGAATTTAAACAAAAACCTACCATGCCACTGCATGATGAAACTGAAGAAAGGCAGCCCAAGGCTGCTAGAAAACCAACCTCAGTTTATACTGTTACTATACAAGAACTACCAGAAGATGATAACCACCCCCAAGGTTATGAAGAAGTTAAATGGAATCAATCTTACAGACATTAGATTTGAAGAGATTTGAAAGTGGTCATTTCATGTGGTATACATTCACCTATGTAAATGCAGATATTAAATTCATAGGCAACTCCAAAGAGAATTATCCCCCCAGAATGCAAAGATTTGGCAACAGCAATATGGGAAGCTGGTCCTCAGCTACAATGGTGAACATGGTGGAAAGAGAAAGCTAAGACCATAGAACAATGAAATAGGGTTAGAGGTATTAATATTTCTCAGGATCAGTTGCTAGGAGAAAGTCAATATGCTGAGTTACAAAGGCAGCATGAATTTGATAATCACAACCTTGGCAGCTTTAGGACAAGGCTGAAGAATCAGGAAAGAGGTCTGAGTCATTCACTAAAATTATGTATGGCCCAAAAGAAGCCTTCACTGATTTTCTGCAAAGATTGACCCGACCTGTAAATAGAACAGTATCGGATTCAGAAGTCAGACAGATTTTATTCGAACCTTTGGCTTTTGAAAATGCTACTTCAGAATGCAAAAGGGTGATTACACCTTTCAAGACAAGATCAGCACCAATACAAGCATGCATTAGAAATATGGCTGATATATGATGCTACTGTGATAGGAGAAATAATTTTTAGAAGTTTTAAGAGAAATCAAAATGTCAGATGTTTTAGTTGTGGTAAGCTAGGTCATTTGAAAAGTGACTGTAGGCAAGGCATTCCCCGAAATAATGTTTGTTTGTTTGTTTCCTAGAGATAATTCAAAACGAAGGCCCAAGCCTTCTGAGGTATGTAGAAGGCATGGCAAAGGCCAGCATTGGACTAATGAATACACATCAACAAGGGACAGGCAGGATAACCCTTTGGCATCAGGCCCTACGAGGCCCTTGCACTGGCCCCAATATCAAATTTGAGTCAATTGTTGCCTATCAGCATCAGAGAAACTCATTGAAAGAGTAATTAAAAAATTTAATGCGGGCTGGAGAAATGGCTCAGAGGTTAAGAGCACTGGCTGCTCTTCCAGAGGTCCTGAGTTCAATTCCCAGCAACGACATGGTGGCTCATAACCATCTATAATGAAATCTGATGCCCTCTTCTGGCATGCAGGTGTACATGCAAAACACAACACTGTATACATAATAAATAAATAAATCTTAAAAGAAAAAAGATTTAATGCCTGTTGTTAAAAAACAACACTGCTCTGGATGTAATTAAGAACAGAACAGCTTTAGTAGATTTAAAAAAAAAAATTTAGGAGACCAGAAAACAGTATTTTGGAAAACAGAAAACCGTATATTTGCAGTAAATGATCAGAGACCAAAGCTAAAAATACAAATAAATGACACTGAAATTGAAGGTTTAGTAGACACAAGAGCAGATACAACAATAATTTCATCAAAATCTTGGCATCCAGATAAGCCTCTTATCTGGTAAGGTGAACATTCAGCTTCTAGGGATTGGAACTTTATCTCAGGTAAAACAAAGAGCCAGATAGGCCCAGTATATAGGGCCAAAAAAACAAAAAGGAAACTTAAAGCCATATGTGGCTAATATAGCCAGGAACTTATGGGGACGTGATTTGTTGCAGCAATGGAAAACACAGATTTACATTCCTTCAACCTCAGAAACAAACCATAAAATAAAGAATGCTTCTGAGAAAAATATTAAAAGGTATTATCAAGACCAGTGACAAACTGTTCAGGTTGTGCATAAGCAGGACACAACAGCTGTTGGTCTTTCAAAGGAACCAACTGCCCTACCTTTAAAATGTTAACTAGGCATGAAAAAACAAAAATAAAAATAGAATTTTCAAATGATAATATACCAAAGGCACACTTCTCTTACTGGCATGAAATCTAAAATGGTATTCTTGAACCACATGTTAGAATGTTAGACTGTAGACAGCCATGGGGCTTATGCCATCTTGGACATCAGATTTTGAGTTTTCACCTTAAGTAAAAGGGTTATTTTTGTTGTTTGGTACTAAAAACACAATATTTAAGCAGATGATACCCTAATGAAGGGTATCATATTTATTGGTGAATTGGCAATTGGGGACTCTTTATAAAGCAAAAAGGAGTCCACCAACATTTGCCTGTTGGCTTCTATTGCAAATGCTTTCCATATACGGAAAATAAATATTCTCTCTTTGAGAAGCAAATCTGGACATTTTACGAAGCCTGGAGAACCTTATACTCAGTTCTTGCCAACCATCCTATGCTTGTAAGCCCCTTACAATGATGGATTGGATCCTTTCAAAGGCAGAGTCCTTCCCAGCTCAGTCATGGAAGAAAAGGTATTACAATAGAACTGGCTGAAGGGCCCAAGCAGCTGTGCTGCCATGACAGGCTTCATAAGATACTGTAGGCCTGAGTTTCTGTTTCCTGGTAATGTTTCCACAGTTGCTTAGATCATATTTCTAGTTCTCAAAACATGAAACTATAGTCCATGGAAACAAGAAACAATAACTCAATAACCCCCCTGAAAATCAGGAATAATAATATAGTAACCACCTTGAAAAGTCTCCAAGCACGTGACCAACCAAATTAAAGGTTAGTTAGACACCTTTGCTTAGCTAGTCAAAATGATATTCTTACCTGGGCACACCTTGCTACTTGGACACTCCATGAACCCTCCCCTAGCCCCTAGATCAGGAACCAATCACTTTATGACAAGCTTGCTTCTGCTAAAGGAGAACCAATCATGTAACTGCCAAAGTTAGAAAGTCCTGTTCCTTGCTCAAACCATAATAAAAATCCAGCTTTGCAGCTACCCAGGGCTCCCTCCCTAACCCACTGCATTGGTGATGGTCAGGAGTCCGAGCTTAAGCTCATAATAAAGGCTCTTTGTTCTTGTGTATGGAGTCAGGCTCCTAGTGGTCTTTGCAATCTGGGCATAACACCTATCTGAATTTCTTAGTGATCAAAATGTGGTAGCAAAGCAGTCTGTCCTTCCCACACTAACAAATAGCTCAGTTGCCTATAATCCCCATCCCTAAACTGCTCAACCCTCCCCCAAAAGAGGCACCTATTGAACTGTGGGGACCAATGGAATGGTCACAACATTTGACTAATACATGGCTTACTGATAGTTCATCAACCACTGATGGAACCAAAATTAATAGAAAACAGCAAGCAGCCTATGGAATGGGGGATGGAATGACCGATACTGAGGGAGAAATCACAGAATCAGTGCAGCACTACTGGTTATAAGACAAACAACTAGGAAAGCAAATGGAAAATATCTTTTCCAATTCATGATGTGTATGCAACGATAAAACTATATAGTCATCAATGGAAAACCACTAACTGGCAGATAAATGGCAAAGACATATGGTCACAGGAGGCATGAATAAAAATGGCAAAACCTAGGAAAAATTAAAGACATCAAATTTTACACAGCTCATACAGGCAAGACAGACAAAACACCTGAAAATAATAGAATAGTGGGCAAATTGGTATCATGTGGAAGAGCAGAGGTGCTCACCTTATGGCATCCAGGAAGGAGAAAGAGGGATGTGGGGTAAGGGAGGAAAGAACGTAGATCCAGGAACAAAATAAACTCTTCCCTGGCTAACCTAGTGACCTGCTTCCTGCAACCATACCACAGCTAACTTCTACACCCCCCAGAGATGCCCTAGAATTATGAACCCATCATTGAATTGATCCAAGAGCCTCAAGAACCAGTCATATAGATTATATATACATAATAGTATAGATTTTGAGATAATATTTATACCTTTAGAAAAGAATAAAGCCTCAAATAAAAAAACAAAAGATTATGAGATTAGTGGCAATAAAATAGTTCCCTGTATTTTTTTGTTTTCCTCTGTCCCATGACAAGTGGCTCTTCTGATATGAGACTAAGATTTTGGATTTTCCTTTCAAGCATAAGTGAGTTTAGAGAAGGAGAGAGCCAGGCTTTAACCCCAAAGCCAGCTTTAATTGTTAATGAAGTTGGGACCACATGAAAACCATTTGCCACTTATGTCCTTAGAGGGCCCCAGGGATAAGCTGGAGGTGGGAGATACCACTTGGCCGAGTTACATATTTTGACACATAAAAGGCAATGCTGATTAACAACAGATGCCTACACTCTTCCCAAAGTATCTTTGGACTGAAGGAGAGATAAGAACAAGCCACATGGCAGAACTTAGATTAGTATAAATGGAATAACCGAATTACAAACTTGTTACAAGCCTACGCATTCATGGAAAACAACAACAAATAGGTAAGTCTCATTATTTGAGAGCTGGCAAACCAAAGAAAGCCCTACTTTACATCAGTCAGTAAACTCCTTGTTGGCAAAGCATGAAGACCTAAGTCCTGATCTCCAGGATCCATATAAAAACCAGGGTGGCAGAACATGCTTACAATCTCAGTGGTGGGGAGTACCAGGTGACACTATTCCTGGGAAGATGGGAACAAATGTCTGCTCAAACCAGATAGGGAACCACTGACAGACCAAGTCCAGAGACTACCAAGTCCAACCTGATGAACTAATGAGTTTTACTGAGGTTATTTATAGCAATATGCGTGAGGGCTTACTCATAAGACTGTAAGTGACTTAAAGATGGCTACAGCTTTGATGCTTGAAAGTTGGAAACCTGGAGCACACTGCACAGCCTATAGGTAGAGTGTCCTTTCCTAGTATTCCATTGGTCTAAACCGCTTATAAACACTTATGTTGGTCTATGCTTCTTTCAGGCAGCTGGACTGCTCTAAATCTCTTCAAGACAGCCCAGCTGATGAGTCTTTCAGGTATCTTGGCTTGGGAGTAATACTCAGACTTTACTGCTTATATACTTATTGTTGTAAATAAACAACAACAAAGAGTGTTGGGCTATATAATGTTTATTATTAGCCCTAAGATTATCATGGAGGTACTATCTAACCCACTATCACAAATAAGACACAGACAACTGTTAGATTTTATAATTGCCTTATTTACCTTGGTCCAGGAAGATATTTCACCCACACGATCTCAATATCCTCACCATCCACCTCCCAGCCCCCATCCAGGAATGCCATCCACCTTAATCATCCTTATCTGGTCTATCTTCCATCCATAATCCCAATGTACTTGTTTATATTTTTCATCTTGGTGTTTTCTCCATCCATGTCATCCGTGGAGTCCTTCCTCCTTGCCCACATGGTTCCTTCTCCACCTAACCCATCATGGTGTCCTCCTTTCTCCTTGTCCATCTTCCACGATTCTCCTGCCCTCTCCAAGCCCGGAAATCTTAGTCACGCCTACCCCATTCTGCCCTGCCCAGGTATAGGCCATTTAATCAACCAATCAGGTATGTCTTAGGCAGGTTTACAAAACAAGGAGAGGTGTAACCAGATCTTGAGGGCCAGCATTAGAACAACCCCCAACATATACTCTTAGAGAATCTTGTCAGTTTCAGGGACTTCCAGAAGGTATTTTGAGTTTACTTCCTATTTAAGGAGCTTGAATGTAGGCTGGATGGAATGTTTCCCCTCTTCTTAGAACATCCTGTTGTTTCAACTCCATATAAACATCTGTTGTTTCACTCTTATTTAAATCCTGTATCTTAAGAAGGGTCCCTCCAAAACGGAAGACTTTACTCTCAAAGGAAATTGCTAAACAACATGAACACAGGAGGATCTTTAGAATTTGCTGATCAATATAGTCAATAACTGAGCTCTGAAAGAGACCCTGTCTAAAAAGTTCAAAATTAAATAAAAATATACAAATATAAAAGTCTAACCTGTGTATTACAGAGAAAACGCAAGTGTCAGAAAAGTTGCACTTAGGCATGAATTAAAGTGTTTGGGTTTTTTTGTTTTGTTTTGTTTTTTAGTTCAATGTTACCAAATCAGTAATATATATGAAGGTGTCTTTAAACCCAAACACACATATAACAGTCACAGCTTATTTACAAAGCTCCTATAATCCTAGCTCTGGGTTTCCCCTAAGAAGCTAATATTCAGTAACTAATAACTTAATGTTAATAGTGATTTTATAGAACGTAACTAAAAATAATTATTTTGTCCTCTAGTTAAAGTTCTGCTGCTATGATAAATACTCTGACCAAAAGCAACATAAGGGATGAAAGGGTATAGTTCCATTATTGTCATTATCCATCACTGTGGGAAGTGAGGGCAGGAACTCAAACAGGAACCTAAAACAGAAACCATTAAAGAATACTGCTTCCTAGCTGGCTCATTCACTCTCTGCTCATGTTTAGCTTTCTTTTCATATATAGCCCAGGAATACCTGGAAAAGGAATGGTGCCACCAAGAGTGAAGTAGGCCCTCTTACATCAATCAACAATCAAGATAATACCTAACATACATGACTACAGGACAATCTGAAGTGAATAATTAATGAAGGGAGGCTTTCCTCTTGAATAACTCTATGCTGTGTCAAGTTAACAGTTAAAGCTAATTAGGACACTTTGTGTATATAATTATTTTGATAGAAAATACTGTTATAAGTAGGTTAAATATTTTCTTTTGTTTAATGCTGGGGATTGAACCTGGACCCTCACATGATAAGCGCACACTGTTACCACTAAGTTATAGCCCTACCTCCACTTATTTTTTAAGTGTGATACATAATTATCACTCTTCCCTCTAATGAACACTTAGGTAAAGGAAAAATCTAACTGATGTTGTTTTAACTAATTTTTGCAGACCTAGGGATAGAACATGAAAGTTAGCATAACAAACCTGATAAGATGGCTTAGCAGGAAAAGGCACTGGGTGAGAAATCCAATGACTACATTTGACTCCCTGGGATATAAGTGTCCATGTGGTAGAAGGAAAGAACCAACCTGAAGTGCAAGTTTCTGTTTTCTTTAAAGACTCAGTTTTGTCAAGTGATGTTCTGCTCTGAGCTCTCTAGTGCGAGGGGCATGACTTTGGACAAATGAGAAAATCGGTGGGTAGACTCTGAGAGGAGGAGATATAAAGAGGTCCACCACAGTGAGTGGTGAGACAACACTTCTTTGGATTGACAAAGCTGCACTGATCTTTGTGCTTCCACACTGGACTTCACAGAGAGAAACGTTCCAAAGAACTTCTCAGGGCAATCCAACTGAGTCTTGTGGTTTTGGCTGACTTGTCGTGCCGATTCGTGTTGCTGCTTGGTGTTGGCCTTTGGACTGGACTGCTGGTATCCTGACGACTGAGTTTGGTAATCTCCTAAAGACCCACGGACAATAATCAGCAGGAAGTAGATAAAAAAAAAAAGGTCTACAGCCCTTTTCCCTACTAATTTCCTATATAAGGGGGGTAGAAGGGAGGTAAAGGTGTTTAAGAACCCTAAATAAAGTAGGTTCCGTGAAAAATCTAAGCCTACACCAACTCCTAAAAATTATCCTCTTATTACCACACATGGGGTGGCAGGTATTTACCTGGGTGTATGTGAACATGAATACACACACACACACAGACACACAGACACACACACACACACACAAAAGGGCAGAGGATAGAGATCATTTATTTTTAAAAAGCCGAGACGTAATTAAGTACCTACATTTACAAAATAAAAACTTTCATGGAATAGAAACAGGAGAATCCTTCTATAATATTTCTCCACCTAAGGTTAAATAAATTTTGGAATCACAACTTAGTAACAAATATTAGACATATTTTCAATAAAGCCTGTAATAATTCTTTGACCCTGTCTGAAAATACTAACAAAGCTGCTACCTCCAGCTTCCTACCCTGACTTCCCTCAGTGATAGCTTGTGATAGACATTTAAGTTGAAATAAACCCTTTCCTTCCCAAGTTGCTATTGGTCATGGTGTTGTCTTACAGAAATAAAATGCAAACTAAAACAACAGAAGAAAATAAGATGGCAACAAACTGGAAATGAACTAATACTTTAGTTCCTGTTTCTTCATAATCTAATTAAACAGCAAAAGCCAACAAAATTAACTGAACAATCATAAGACATGGGTTTCCAAGAGCAGAGGCAGGCGGATCTCTGTGAGTTTAAGGCCAGTGTGGTCTACATCAAAAGTTCCAGGCCAGCCATGACTACATAAAGAGACCCCCATCTCAAAAACAAACAAAAAGACAACAACCAAAGTACCAGTGCTTTCAACTGATAATACATTTAAAATAACTTTAAAAGGATGGGTGAAGTGGCATATACCTGCAGTCCCAACAATTGTGATAACCGAGGCAAAGGGATCACTTAAGTCTAAACTGGGCCACACATCTAGACCAGGCCACACAGCTAGACCCTATCCAAAAAAACAAAAACAAAACTAAAAAACAAAACAAACAAAAAATAATTTAAAGAATCTTTGCTCATATAAATAGCAAAAATAGCAAATGTTTATTTCTACAGATATTATATAAATAAACATGCTTATATATAATATCCCAGTTCAATTTTCCTTAAACATACACCTAAGAAGACATTAAAATAATTTTGTCTATCAACATCTCTGGCTCTGAGCATTTTTAAAATATAAAGCAATGTCTTCATTTCATTAAGAGTTACAGAAAAGAGAACATAAGTCAGATGGTGGTGGCATACACCTATGATCCCAGCACTCAGGAGGCAGAGTCAGGCAGGTCTATGAATTTGAGGCTAGCCTGGTCTACAGAATGAGTTCCAGGACAGCCAAGGCTACACAGAGAATCCTTGTCTCAAAACAAAACAAAAGCAAAAACTCACATAACTTCCTACCCCAACGTTTTTTGTTTGTTGCTTGTTTGTTTTGAGACAGGGTTTCTCTGTGTAGCCTTGGCTGTCCTGCACTTACTTTGTAGATCAGACTGGCCTTGAACTCACAGAGCTCTACCTGCCTCTGCCACCAAGGGATGGGGAAGGGAAGGGAAGGGAAAGGAAGGGAAGGGAAGGGAGGGGAAGGGAAGGGAAAGGAAGGGAAGGGAAGGGAGGGGAAGGAAAAGGAAAGGAAGGGAAGGGAGGGG